>NC_133354.1:9656800-10001800 GCF_030506205.2 Paramisgurnus dabryanus
TAAAATAAAAACCCTATTACATATCATATACTTCAAAATAAAGTTAAATTGAATTATTTAAATATTTAATAATTATATTTCCTGCTTCAGAAAGTATCAGAAATATATTAATTCAATTGCCATATACCATCTTAACTGCTTTTAAAATATTTTATTTACATTATTTATATATGCATTCAATTTAGATTCAATTAGAAAAAAAACAATATAAAGCATCTGAATATGTTCATAGTATCACAATTGAATCATAACATTTAGGTTATTTAAGTAAAGCTGGTTTGATTGAATTTGATTGTTTTATAGCTCATATGCAATTACGCCATTACCACCACACCAGACAATAGCTCAGAAAGTGTCCTATAGACTAAAATTAAACACTATATTATACGGTTTATGTTGATTTATTTGGTTTATTTACACTAAAGTGACTTAGCACAAGAGTTTCATTTTAAAAAGTTTTCTATTTCCTGACATAACCATAATACATTGTGATAAACATTATATAAAATGTTTTTGATATGTACTGAGGGATAGACAGAAAATATAATATAATATAATATATTTTATATATTTTATATATATATATATATATATATATATATATATATATATATATATATATATATATATATATATATATATATATATATATTTTTTTTATATATTATATATATATATATATATATATATATATATATATATATATATATATATATATATATATATATATATATATATATATATATAATTAAATGACATACAAACAGTAATGACAATTACATAACTAAAGTGAAAAACAGGGAGTCAAACATTACTTATATGCTAATATTCAAATAAAATTGAATATTTTACGTCCTTTAAGTCCAGCATTGATAAATACAACCAAAGGCTGGTGATTGGGAATGACAAATAACACAAGTAAATGTGATAGAGACCACTGTGTATTTGTTGGTTATACACAATTATCACACTACACAAAATGTAAAGAGGTGCTTTAAGAGGCAGCGTCACAAAAACACTGATTAAACAAAAAAATAAAACATCTAACTGAACGAGCTTTCTATAAAGATCCATAGCAAAACCCTAGAGAGGACTGAAATGTGTCATAAAAAGTGAAAGCAAGATGTGGAACAACAGTCAAGTTCCAGTTAGCACTCGTTCAGATTTCTGCATCTAAATGAAAAACTCTGAACTACTGCTGCATTCTGCTTTATTTTAATACAGATCTCTTTCTTCAATCGTTTAGGTATATTTCCTCTTCGCTTAGTTTTTAGGGGTGGAGTGAGAGGTGTTAACTGAGATTTTCCAGAATCAGGGAGTCACCCTATGGAGGAATGCTTTAGGTGTGTTAGGTGCGTATTGTAAAAGTATGCAGGTGTGTGTACTGTATGTGTGTGTGTGGATCCAGGTCACTTGTGATTTCTCTGGGAGTTTAAGGTGGAGTCATCAAACAAAGGGTTCTTCACCTCCATCTCTCCAGTCTACGAAAACAGGGAAAGAGACTAAATCAATTTCTATGCCGATATGGTTTATGTGTAACAACTGCAGCTTCACGATTGTTACATTTCTGCTGTTACTAAGCACTGATTATAGCTTAGTCAATTGCAATTTTATAAAGGATGCCCTTAATGAATCCATGACCCCTATTGTGTTTAATATATATTTTAGGACTGCAACTAGTGATTATTTTCATAATCGATTAATCAGGTGATCATTTTTTTTAATTTAATCAACTAATCGGATAAAAACTTCTCACACAGATTTTTCACTTATTATAGCTAAATAAGGCCTTAAATTAGGGTGTTAACTACTACAGTGTTTTACTAATATAATCTTTTTGATTTTTATATTTTAAGCCTTAAATTAAAAAAAACTTTGTGTAGCTTTTAAATAGTAAAGCACCTTTAAATGTCAAAATATAAGTGCTGGGCAAATATTAATCACAATAAATCGCATACAAAATAAAAGTGATTTTTTTGCATAATATATGTGTGTGTACTGTGTGTAATTATAATGTATAATTAACCACACACACATACATATATTAATTTAATTTTTTATTTATATATCATATACAATATATAAAACTATAAATAAATATATATATACACATGTAAACGTTTCTTAAATACATAGATAAATGTGTGTGTGTGTGTATATATACATAATATTACTAACAGCACACATATATACACACTCATATATTATGCAAAAAACAATTTTATTTTGTATGTGATTAATCGCGATTAATCTTTGATTAATTAAATTTTGATTTTAAATCTGATCATTTTAATCTTCAACTTTAGACCTTGATGAGCATTAACATTATTCGTTATTAACAAAATAAATAATCCACGTGATATGGATTGCCCTAAATGAATCCATGACCCCTATTGTGTTTAATACTGCATATATTTTAGGGCTGCAACTAGTGATTATTTTCATAATCGATTAATCAGGTGATCATTTTTTTCCAGATTAATCAACTAATCGGATAAAAACTTCTCACACAGATTTTTCACTTATTATAGCTAAATAAGGCCTTAAATTAGGGTGTTAACTACTACAGTGTTTTACTAATATAATCTTTTTGATTTTTATATTTTAAGCCTTAAATAAAAAAAAACTTTGTGTAGCTTTTAAATAGTAAAGCACCTTTAAATGTCAAAATATAAGTGCTGGGCAAATATTAATTACAATAAATCGCATACAAAATAAAAGTGATTTTTTTTGCATAATATATGTGTGTGTACTGTGTGTAATTATTATGTATAAATAACCACACACACATACATATATTAATTTATTTTTTTATTTATATATCATATAGAATATATAAAACTATAAATAAATATATATACACATGCAACGTTTCTTAAATACATAGATAAATGTGTGTGTATATATACATAATATTACTAACAGCACACATATATACACACTCAAATATTATGCAAAAAACACTTTTATTTTGTATGTGATTAATCGCGATTAATCTTTGATTAATTAAATTTTGATTTTAAATCTGATCATTTTAATCTTCAACTTTAGACCTTGATGAGCATTAACATTATTCGTTATTAACAAAATAAATAATCCACGTGATATGGATTGCCCTAAATGAATCCATGACCCCTATTGTGTTTAATACTGCATATATTTTAGGGCTGCAACTAGTGATTATTTTCATAATCGATTAATCAGGTGATCATTTTTTTCCAGATTAATCAACTAATCGGATAAAAACTTCTCACACAGATTTTCCACTTATTATAGCTAAATAAGGCCTTAAATTAGAGTGTTAACTACTACAGTGTTTTACTAATATAATCTTTTTGATTTTTATATTTTAAGCCTTAAATAAAAAAAAACTTTGTGTAGCTTTTAAATAGTAAAGCACCTTTAAATGTCAAAATATAAGTGCTGGGCAAATATTAATCACAATAAATCGCATACAAAATAAAAGTGATTTTTTTTGCATAATATATGTGTGTGTACTGTGTGTAATTATTATGTATAATTAACCACACACACATACATATATTAATTTAATTTTTTATTTATATATCATATACAATATATAAAACTATAAATAAATATATATATACACATGTAAACGTTTCTTAAATACATAGATAAATGTGTGTGTATATATATACATAATATTACTAACAGCACACATATATACACACTCATATATTATGCAAAAAACACTTTTATTTTGTATGTGATTAATCGCGATTAATCTTTGATTAATTAAATTTTGATTTTAAATCTGATCATTTTAATCTTCAACTTTAGACCTTGATGAGCATTAACATTATTCGTTATTAACAAAATAAATAATCCACATGATATGAAAGTGATACACTTGTGTTGTTACAGTAGGCTAATAAAAACTTGGATTTCCCCGTTACTTTAAAACAGATGCTGTGGTTCAATCCTATTATTATTATTATTATAAAAACCCACACACAATTAAACAAATACAAACTCACTTAAAGGACGAAATGAAACCTTTATTAACCAGCGTTCTTTTGCGCATTTCCTACCAACATTGTACTGTCAGGTTGCCAAATCCATGTAAAAAAAACAGCCTAATGGCCATACAAAACAAATCCAAAAGCATCCCAACGCCTATTCACAGTCCAAATACCAACGACTGATTAACCAAATCCTTTCATCTCTAATACGCAGAAAATCATCAACCTGCAGAAAAGTTTAAAACAGGCAGAGGACCTGGCAACGCTGCCTTACTTAACCAAGCTGGTTACACGGTGAGAAGAAAAAGCGCCTGATAAACGTGCAGCTCGCATTGTGTGAATAAAAAGTGCCTAACTTTAATTATAAGTGCACAGCTTGGCTGTATTAAGCGGACGTACTGTGCAAAGGTCTTTGGCCACCATGCCAGAATAAGAATTTGATGTTTTTGCAATGTTATAGTGATTCCCCTTCCACTTTAGCAATAGCTGGAAACTGCAGGATCTCTTAAACCTAAATAAAATTAAATCCTAATTTCTAATTTTAAAGAATTTACTTCATTCTGCTCCAAAACGCCCAAGATGTGTTTAGTGCCAAGAGAGGTCACACTATACACCAATCATGCCTAAAGAAGACCTGAAAATTTAATTTTACGTTTTTTGTACACATTTCCTGTATTTTCTGTTTGTATCTTAATAAAATCGATTGAAAAAATAAATATGCATGGACATTAAAACTTCTAAAACAACAAGTCTGGTGGTGGTGGCATAAGACTTTGCACAGAACTGTATATGAGGGTGGTGCGGGAGAATTTGACAGCATAGACCAACTAATCGATAAAGAAATTCGTTGACAATTTTTTTTATTATCGATTGGGTGTTGCAGCCCTAATATATTTTGGGGCTTAATCGACTACTGATTAACCGTATTCATTAATTAATATAAATTTTTGAGTCTTTTGTGTCTAAGAAACAATCAATTGTACAAGGAAAGGCCAAATAGGTGGTAAAGGGATTGAAGGGGGATAAGCGCTAGGATCAAACTACAATAGTAAGACAATGAAAGAGAATTAGAGAAAGTGTAAGAGGTGGTATAATGTCTACACACCGGTGCCAGTCCAGGACACTCATACACAGTGAAATCTCCCTCTTCATTCTCTTCATCTGATGTCGCTCCAGACTCTGAGATTTTAGGCTCTGATTTTTGTCTGTGGTCAAAAGGAAAGAAACACATTTAGATACACAAATTTCTTTTTTAGGTGATATTTTAAGCCTTTTCAAATTACCGTATAACACAGCCAGGAAAGGAAAGGGGAGGAGAGAGGGGAACGAGATCAGTAAAGGAGCAGATCAATACACTGCCACACATGAAGCTTTGGCTTCAACAAGACCCTCAATGAATTTCTATGAATCATTTTTGTAATTACGCTAATAATATCCAACACATTGTGGAATAAACAAATAAGAAAACAACAGTGATTGTGAAAATATTTATTTTTTAATAATCGGCTTGTACCAAACCATGGGCTTGTCCAACCTTTTTGTGAGCAAGGTCTACCACAATGGATAAAACAATCTGGAGGGCTTCTTTTTGATAGTCTACACAAAACTTTTTTGTTTTACTTGTTGTTTTATTTTATTTTACTTGTTGATATGTTTTAGTATTGTTTAAAATATTAACATATGTAAACCAAGCCAAGCTAATATAAAAAATATGTAATAAATAAATATTACAATTGAGACTATTAATAGATTGTGCTTTGGCGGGCACCTCATAGACTCTGTGGGGGCACCACGTTGGAGACCCCTGTACTAAACTATATATTACTATGCATCATGCTTACCTCTCCATTGACATCATTTGCTGTTTTTGATGCTGGTAATGATACATCTGAGCGCTGTGAGCCAAAGTATTATCCCCAGACTTGAACAAAGACAAAAAGTGTGAGAGAGAGAGAGAGAGAGAGAGAGAGAGAGAGAGAGAGAGAGAGAGAGAGAGAGAAAGAGAGAGAGGCTTTATAGTCTAATACACATTCCCTTCTAAACCTCTTAAATTCAAAACTATTCAAAGTAAAATACATTACAGCAGGTACTTTTTTGGAGATATATTACAAGTTTAAGGGAGCTCTTAACTGATGTTAACTAATAGTTAAGGGATTTTAAGACATAAATGTGAATCGGCTTACAGAGGGTTGATTATTATTGGCGCCCGTCGGCTGAAACGCAGGGTAGTCAATCTTCTGAGCCAGATAGGTTTCTTTCTGTGATCTGTAAAGAGCGATCGAAGATCAACAGGAAACACTGAGGTTAAGATTTCTACACATGTGACCTTTTTTGTGAAAACCTGACCCACAAATAGTAATTTTTTGTGATTTACTGTTTCTACATAAAATCATCCTACATAATGTAAAGAATATTCAAAATAAAATTCAAGCTAATTGAAGAATATTGACTGAGTAAGGCCATGTCAAAGATTTAAATCAATTTTATGCTCCTAAACTTATTAGATTATGACTATGAGACTTTAGCCTGCATGGATTTCATAGACAGAGTCACATACTCAGTACTGGCAAAAGTCTTAGGCCACCACCATCAGTTTTAGGGTGTTTTCACATATAGTTCACTATAAAAGAACCAAACCCAGTTCACTTAGAGGCTGTTTACACTTGGCATTAACATGCGTTTTCGTCGATCGGATCACAAGTGGACGACGTTAATGCCAGGTGTAAACGGTGTTTAAAACGTTTTGAGCTCGTCCACTTTCGACCACTTTCAACCACATCCAGAGGTAGTCGAAACCACTTTAGATTGGATCGCTTTGGAGTTGCGGAACGCATATGTGGTTGAATGTGTTTGAACAGCCACACGTGACCGCCTTCTCTTCACCCATTTATCTAATCTGAGGTATTAACACAAGTTTTACGTCTTTTTTTTACTTCTGGCATGAACATACTGTGAACAGCGCTATTTTTATAAAACTAAAGCGGCTGATCTCCGTAGTTTCGTTTTGAAAGCGTGTGAAAGTTGCTCGATCCTATTTCATCAATTGCGCTGAAAATTCAGAGAAAGCTTTTACATACACACGTACAAAACTCTGTGCAGCATGTTTACTTGCTAAACAAGCAGTGGACTCCGACATAATATTAGCTTGCGTCCATATAAACTCATAATTACTCCCGCTCGCGTTTGAATGACAGCAGAGAGATTCGACCATCTCAACAGACCACCCCCTCACAGTATTCAGGACAGAAGCGGTAGAAAGTGGACAAAAGAGACGGATTTAAATACCAGGTGTAAACGTAATGTGTCTCTCTCGTCCACTTATGATCCGATCAATGAAAACACATCTTAATACCAAGTGTAAACAGCCCCTTAAAGTGAACCAGAAAAGGAACTCGCCGAATGTGACCTCAGTCCTTTTGGTTTTCACAATATAGTGGACTCAAAAGAGGACCCAGTTCTTTTTTTAGTCCTCTTCAGAACCGAAGTGATCTCAGACCCTTTCTTGTTCACATCACAACTTCATAAGAACTCAGACCCCAGCTTTCTGTGCAGCAGTTTATTTTGATACAATATCAAAACCACACGCGAAACAGACCGGGACCTCATTGATTTCACATATAAAAAAGAAATCGAACCACAGAAGAACCCAAAAGCGAACCGTACACAGACCACCTCCAGACATGGTCTGAGTTCGGTTCGCTTTTGGGTCCTTTTAGGGGGGTCTGAGATCACTTGGTTTGTTCACATATACACCCTGAACTGCTCTGAAAGCATTTGGAGGGCTCCAACGAACTAGGTGTGAAAACACCCTTAATGTCCATATTTATATTTCAATCTATTTTATTAAGATACAAACAGAAAATACAGGAAATATGTACAAAAACTAAATGTCTTCTTTAGGCATCGTCTGTGTTTAGTGTGACCTCTATTG
Organism: Paramisgurnus dabryanus; assembly: GCF_030506205.2. NCBI lineage: Eukaryota > Metazoa > Chordata > Actinopteri > Cypriniformes > Cobitidae > Paramisgurnus > Paramisgurnus dabryanus. The sequence goes on from NC_133354.1 coordinate 9,664,715, forward strand.
GCACTAAATACATCTTGAGCGTTTTTGAGCAGAATGAAGTAAAAAGACTAATTAGGATTTAATTTTATTTAGGTTTAAGAGATTTTGCAGTTTCCTGCTACTGCTAAAGTGAAAGGGGAGTTTACCCTAAAAACGTGACACATCAGTTTACATATTTATACAGTTTTTAATACTATACACATTTCCTGTATTTTCTGGATGTATTCTATTAAAAAGACTGAGAAACAATTATATATGATGATCACTATAATATTGCAAAAACAACAAATCTAATTCTGGCATGGTGGCCTAAGACTTTTGCACAGTAATTTCCAATAAATCTCCTTATGCTGTCATAATTTACTCACTTAACCATATATGTGAGCATGTGTGTCAATAGGAAACACTGAGGTTTAGATTACCACATGTGGGTATCTGGGTCTATGAAAACCCAGATTTTTTTGTGATTCACCATTTTGTTTTTACCTAAAAATCATCCAACATAATGTAAAAGAACATTTAGTGAAAATATAACCTTGCTATCTTTAATATTGACTTGAATATTGAATATTGAGTAAGATCATGTCAAAGATTAAAAACAAAAATGTGGAATTAAACTTTGATGCTTGTTATGCCTGGTTTTCACAGACAGGGTCACATATCGTCACCTTCCTAAACTAATTGCTTTTTTTAAAATTATTTAAGACCATAATGGTCTGTCAAAATAATAGATTTTTGTTAAAATGTTTTTTTTTTGCAAAGATTTCTAAATTTCTAAATGGCAGCTGCATCAAGAAGAACACAAATCTACTCAACCTCTGAAGCTAGTTCCATTTATTTGTGTTTTCGGAGAAACTTGAAAAAATGACTTAGGCAATTAGTTTAGGAAGGTGACAGACGATATATAAACAAACAACATTTAGATTTTTGGGCAAACTGTATGTTTTAACAACTAAACAATAGTTTGAACTGCAAATGGCCCAATCGCTGATAGGTAAGGAGGAGATTGATCTTACCGGACCCAGCAGACAGCAGCGAGGATGAATGCAATAGTCCCCAAAATGACGGTTAAGGAGATCATTACTGCTCATATTGAAACAAACACACACACAATAGGAAGAAAAAGGCTGATCAAAGCAAAGACATTTTGCATCAACAAAACAAGTTCATTCTGAGGCAGTTGCAAGGTTATGAGAAACAAACTTAATGGTATTTTAATGAGCATCAACCATGCAAATTGGTTTTGATAGAGGATAAAAGTGCTCTTACATTTAAGTACAAACCATAAATTATATTTAGTGGTCATGAATGATAAAACATCATATGATATGTCTGCAGTTATAATGGCATCTCTGTCTGGGATGTGGGCCAGCCGATCCAGATGATAAAATAAATGAAAGTTATGTTAACGTTATGTCTTCAGTTGAACTGAGGAAACTACTGTATGATCATTCAATTTCTTTAAAGGTTTAGTCAATTTTCTTCAAAAAAAAAAAAAAAAATCCAGATAATTTACTCACCAACATTTCATCCAAAAATGTTGATGTCTTTTTTTGTTCAGTCGAGAAGAAATTGTTTTTTTTAGGAAAACATTACAGAATTTTCTCATTTTAATGGACTTTAATGGACCCCAACACTTTTTTATATGCAGTTTAAAATTGCAGTTTCAAAAGCACTTTTAAAGCACAACTCCTCCAGTCGTGTGACGCGCCAGCATGACCTCACGTAATACGTCATCACATCAAGATGTCACGGATGACGTATCAAAACTACACCCCAGTGTTTGCAAGTGTGGAGAAAGAGGACCGTTCCGATGTTGTTGTATGTGGAATGATACTAATTAATGTCTTTGTGTCATTTTATTGTTTAAAATAGTCCGCAAATGTGCGTTTCATATACGTAACACGTGACCTTTTCACACCATTACGCAATTATATGAGCTCACGCTGGCGCGTCACAGGACGAGAAGTTGTGGTTTAAAAATCCATATTTTTTATTTTTCTTGTCAAAAATGACAATCATTTCGCTAGATAAGACCCTTATGCCTCGTTTGGGATCATTTAGAGTCCTTTGAAATTGCAATTTTGAACTGCATTAAAACTGTTAAGTGTTGGGGTCCATTAAAGTCCATTAAAATGAGAAAAATCCTGGAATGTTTTCCTCAAAAAACATAATTTCTTCTCGATTGAGCAAAGAAAGACATCAACATTTTGGATGACATGGTCTTGAGTATATTATTAAATTTAAACCTATAACTTTGGTGTTGCTGGCCCCACGCATTACTAATTGAACGACAGGATCAGACGAATAAACAATTTGTACGTACAGACTAGCATGCCGTCTCTGGAAGAATTTGGGCTGACGATTGGCCCATGACGGTTGGATGAGTCTGTGAGAGACTTTGGTGATTTCAGGGTCTGGGGTGTTGGTTTTGCAGAAGTGAAATGAGACCCATTGTTTGGTTTTGATTCTGATGGGTTTTGTGAATCTGAACCTGGAAAAAAAATACAAGTTATCTAACACAAAATGGTCAAACAATGAAGGAATACATTTACATTTTTGCATTTGGCAGACGCTTTTATCCAATGTGACTAAAAGTGCATTACAAGCCATATATATTTTATTGGCCTTTAAAGGAAAACAACACTGTTTTTCAATATATTACTATGTTCTTACATTAACTTAATTTAATTAATACATGCCTATCTTTTTTCAATGCTTTCACTTTTAACGCTTTGTTCAGCGCTTTGTAAATGTGTTGGCATTTAGCCTAGCCCCATTCATTCCTATGGCTCCAAACAAAAGTTTTATTTTGTGCCACCATACTTACTCATGTAAATACTCATGTAACAGTTTTTAAACAGGGAAAACATGGAAGTGTTTGGTGGCTAATAAATTCATCCCTGTTTGGAGCCATAGGAATGAATTGGGCTAGGCTAAATGCTAACACATTCACGACACGCTGTACAAAGATTAAAAGTGCACGCATTAAAAAAAAGATAGGTATGTATTAATTTGTCTAAGCTGAGGTAAGAAGAACATAGTAAAATATTGAATACCGGTGGTGTTTTCCTTTAAAGGGGTCAACCCATATTTTTTAAAGGTGCCCAAACTTATGCATTTTTTCATCAAACAGTCATAGTATCTCATGATCATACGAGTTTAATTTTCCACCCTCTCTTTGACCTTTAGGACAGAACTTAATGTAAAATTATTTTGTTTCTTTTATAGTGTTACTCCCCTTTGTTATGCAGTGTTTTTTCCATTGATAGCATGTAAGGCGTTAATGCTTTAGCCACACAAACCTACCATTATGAGTCACAGCATTAACGCAAACAACATTTACATTGAAACTAAAACTGCCACAGATGAGTGAGTAAGGTTGTTTACTATGAACACTATGCTGGCACGTTAACCGTTACTTCTAAAAACTTCTTACCTGATGGTTTGACTTTTGAGATTTGCTGCTTGGCGATGACAGAGGACAGAAAGTCGATTTCTTCGTCAACCTCAGTGCGAGACAATTCTTTACATAAGGAAAGAACAAAATTGGATATTCTTATGAAATCCATGATGAGTGGTGGCATTAGATGATACTTTGAAATATTTTAAATTGTTATGGTATGATTAAGATTTTTATATAAAATGACTCACAATAAAAAAAAAAACATAATATTTTGTTGCTACAAAATCATGTTAATTGTGTTAAATCATGACAATACACATTATCTTTCAATTAAAGCTGATATTAAAGAAAAATAAGTGCGATAAAACACAAAATAACGTGATATACAATATGCAATACGATTTGCATATTATTTGCAAATTATATAACCAACATACATGTAGGCCTGTCACGATAGCTACTTTTTGTAAGTCAGTTAATAGTTTCTTTGCATTTTCAGGTCATCTGATGCAAGTCACATAATTGTTATGTGTATGTATGTAGTATGGTATGTACTAAAACCTCAGAGAAACACCTCAATATGTGTCTGCTCCCAAGTATAAGACGCTTTCCTTGTCAATAACGTTTGGATCACAGTCCTTCATCTCTTTTGATTTAAAATAATGTACTATTACCTCTTAGAAACACCTCTACGTTGCTGCTCCTAAGTTTAAAGGGGATTTACGAGGCATTAATGTAGGGATGCACCGATACCACTTTTTTGGAATACGAGTACGAGTACTTGCATTTCAGTACTTGCCGATACCGATAACTTAATAAAAAACATGATTTAAATTTACAGGTAACAGCTTTAGTCATATAATTTAACAAAAAAACAAGGGACTAGTTTTCCAGTTTGTTGTAAACTCTGCCTCTTTGGACAACACAAGAGGCATTAACCCCTTACACGCCGCTCAAACATAGACATTTCTCAGACTGTGGTATTGATCCCTGGTATCGGGGGACTTTTAACGAGTACGAGTACTTTAGAAAATGTGGTATCGAGGCCGATACCTGATACCAGTATCGGTACCGGTGCATCCCTACATTAATGTTTGAATAAGACCCTTACGTCTCTTGTGGTTAAAAATAATGTCTAGTGCGATGGATGTGATAGTAGTAAACCTACTAACATCAGTTAACGTGACTTTACACGAGAGGAAAATCTATGTTTCAGTCGCATATCATTTATTAATGGAAACGCTGTCATTTCGAAATAGTCACTGTCACTGATTATATAATGACAATAAAATAGCATAATAATTTAAGTACACTGTTTCTAAGAATATTTTTAATAATATTAAGACAGTAAAATTAGAATGCAAGTACACACATTTAAAAACTATGGCAATATATCGCCTCTCCAAAAATGACCAAGGTCATGTTTATTATTCGATAAAGTAATTATCATGGTAGGCCTACATACATGTTGCTTTACATTCTTAATGCCGAAGTATGGTCCATTTTTTACAAGTGTGCAAGGGTTTCGCTTACAGTGCGCATGACTCAATTGTCGTCATCAGACGAGTGCGTGCACCACCAGATTTTTTAAACCCCAAGTACATTATACGTAAAGGTGCGCATACGCTTACAGGAGAATGTACTATGTAGCCCAACAAATCCATTGCATTTTGTCGCAATGCGCACGCGTCGAATGTGTGTACATGTACGAGTCAAATACACTATACTTTGCAAAGCTGTGCATTCGGCCCAGGCATGGGCCGGTAACGGGTTTCAAGGTATACCGAGGTTTTAAAGACTCAAGGTTTCAAAACCACTAACGATTTCTTTGATACCACTTCCAAGGTATGAGCTGTGTTTACACAAAAATAATTAAATCATCATGTAATTGATTTGATGTTTACATTTAATATATTACAAAAATATTTTTTGAAAGAATATTATAATTTAACGACTTCATTTTAACCTGGCATACATGTTGTATGTTGCTTAAAAATAAAAATTATTGTGTCCAGTTGAAAAGCTGTTTGTATACACAGACTTTTGAAAATAACACTTTTTTAGTGGCAATGGCAATACTGCAACATCATGAAACCGTGGTAGTTTTGTTTAAGGAAATCATACCATCAAAATCTCATACTGGCCCATGCCTATTTCAGCCGTGCGCGTACTTTCACACACACGTAAAAAACTGACTATACTCCATTTGGACTAACTTTTTGACTATAAGAAACTTTAAAATCAGTTATTACAATCTATAGCAGGGTTCCCTCACCTTAGTTAACTTCAAATTCAAGTACCTTTCAAGGACTTTCCAGGTCCAATACCCTCAAATTCAAGGACTAAATGTGGGGACACATTTCAAATGAGAGCAACGTTACATTGTGTTACCTTTTAAAGATACAATGTTTCAGATCCCTTTCGAGGGAACTCGCACGGCGTCACTGCGATGATACTTTGAGGACGCCTCCAAGAGTAAGTACATCTGAATGTGTATATCAAATTCAACCAATGGTAAGGGTTAACGGCAAAGACAAGTGTGAAGCGGGAGCCAGGAACTATATCGTTATCTGAAATATTGCCAAAGACGACGTTACAGGGATGCAGGAAGTATGACAAGGGAGACAACAGCGTTTCGTTCCCTTCTCAGGTTTTCATGTGTCAAACACAACTATGCAAAAAAGCATTTTGGTATGAATCAACATTCACATACAGAAGATATAAGCATTTAAAGCAAACAGTTTAGCATGTGTGAATTTTTATGATATTATCCTACACCACATAGGGAATAATATGGATTTTCCATAAAATAGATTCAAGCACTTTCAATGACCTGTATCTATGTATGTTTACTTTCAAAAACTTCCCAGGGCCTTGAATTCCCCCCCCAGATTCACAAACTTCCAAGGATTTCAAGGACCCGTGGGAACCCTGCTATAGTGATACATATACATCTGCAATACTTTGATATCTTGCAGCACTCCTTTAAAACTGTTTAAAGAATCTACTTTTTTGGACTTCTCACACAATAACAACATGTTTATGAAAACTCATGTAAAAAAAATCTATGAGACCAAAACAGTTGGAGGATTTAAGCCGTGTGTCCTGAGAGAGTGAGAGTGTGCCAGGGCGTTGTTTGTTTGACACGCTTAAAAAACACAAAGACAGCTCATGGTTTAATGGTATGGTTGGCCAGACAGTACGCTGCATTCCAAGACTACGGTAGACCTTCACCCCGGTAACCAGCCTGACTGTGTGTATTTGTGTGTGTGTGTGGCCATTGGAGGTAATGATGAAGAGGGGGGCAAACTTTGCCTACATTCTTAAAAATAAAGGTTAAAATTGGTATGCATACAGTATTGTAATAGATAACAAAATTGTGAACATTTCGATGGCACATCTATGTTGAATCCGACACACAACTCATGCATGCAGTCCATTGCCCAATATGCCATAATTCAATATAATTCAATTTCTATATAATAAATTAAGACGAACTGAGCTACAGGCAAACAAAATACAGAAAATGTAAGGAATACAAAGAATCTTCAGATGAAAAAATCTGTATCTTGATTATGAAGGTTTATACAAAATAAACTATTTTATGTCTCGCTAGCCCTTTTAAAGTGATGCCAGATCTGGTATAAGGGAAAGTTTATTGTGTTTGTAGTTTACAGATGACTGGCCATCTGCCTACTGGGACAAGGTTAATGTGACATAACAGCACATATCAGTGTCTGCTTTGTTACTGTCTAAACACCCCCACAGCACGAGCTGTATAATGTCCACCACAGCAGGTGTCAAAAGAGGCGGGGCAAACCATCTGTACTTTGGGAGGGAGGGGGTGATGGAAATGACAAGTGGATCTGTGTGTGATACACCCATTAAGATCGTGTTCAGACAACAAAGTGCGCATGCTGACTAAACCCTGGCGTATTGAATATTCAAAGGATTATGAAATGAAATGATGAGTCAATTCTTACTGGGGCGTGCATTGTGAAATCGGTGGTAGATGCTTTTGTTAAATAATGACTTTGTATTACTTCTCTGAGCAATGCACACCCGACCCGTGCCATGTATATACTGTATGTGATGTAAACAATCAGACATACGATGTGCGATAATGCTTTTTTGTTTCTAAAATGTATTTAAATTATAATAAAAAATATACATAATATACTAATATACATTTTAAGTTTTTTCCTATGAAAAGAAAGCATCACTTTCCCTGTCTTTATCTAGGCAGTCTCTCTGCCATTTCATCTCATCAGAAACTTATTGCAATATTGTGGTAATTCCGATATATATTACACCCCTGTACTGTTAAGCCACACCCTAGCAACCATCAGCAACACTTCAGTATTTTACCAGTAAACCATTTCACCATTTCAACAAAAAAGGCAACTACTCTAATAACAGGGGAGAACCGGGGCGAAAGTAACGCGGGACGTAAGTACCAAGCATTTTTTTTTCCGAGCCCTGACTACATTTGCATTCCAATCTATGACAGCATTTTAAGCATGCAACCCTTGACAGAGCTGACAAATATCGCTTTATTTTGATATAAGGTGTCACTGGGGCAGTACCCTTTCAAAAAGTACAGATTTGCACCTAAAGAGTTAAAATTAGCACTGCAGAGGAATGTATTAGCAGGGTGCGATTTGCTGGGGGGATTGCCTCTGAAGAATTATAGAATAACCCTTCATGATTAATAGTCATCAAAAGGCTATAAAAACGACCTAAAATAAAAAGTATTTGGTATAATTAAAAACACGGCCACGTAATAATACAAACCATAGTAAAATCAGAAATGGAGTATTACTGTCAGCACTTACGCTTCTGTGACAATAGGTAACAGCGCGTCTAGGTTTTAAAATCCATGCCTGGATTTTCAAAATGTCACCAACAGTCTATTTCAGTGCGAAAACAGCCAAATAATAAACGAAAAGGATTTCAAGCAGCATATCGTCGTATTTTACAGAACTGTCACAAAACATGTCGGAGAAATACTACTATTGAGAATGAGATATAGCTCGAATCTCGCTCAAGGTGGGTGCGAGTAGGACTGGTTACATTACCACACATATTTTATTTAATCAGTTACAAGAAATAGCTTAATACCCCGAATAATCAATATAAGCCTGTGATTCATAACTTATTTTCATAAATAAAAATATTTGTATATTGGTTTTCTGTATATTGGTACCAAAGAGAGCTTATTGGTAACCCAAAGATACATATTGGTATCTTAAAGAGACACTCCACTTTTTTTGAGAATAGGCTAATTTTCCAGCTCCCCTAGAGTTAAATATTTGATTTTTACAGTTTTGGAATCCATTCAGCTGATCTCCGGGTCTGGTGCTAGCACTTTTAGCATAGCTTAGCATAATCCATTGAATCTGATTAGACCATTAGCATCGTGCTCAAAAATGACCAAAGAGTTTTGATATTTTTCCTATTTAAAACTTGACTCTTCTGTAGTTACATCGTGTACTTAGACAGACAGAAAATTAAAAGTTAAGATTTTCTAGGCAGATATGGTTAGGAACTATACTCTCATTCTAGCGTAATAATCAAGGTCTAATCAGGTTCAATGGATTATGCTAAGCTATGCTAAAAGTGGCACTGCCACAGAGATCGACTGAATGGATTCCAAAGCAGTAAAAATCAAATGTTTAACTCTAGGGAAGCTGAAAAATGAGCCTATTTTTTTAAGTGGAGTGTCCCTTTAAAGGTTCGTATTGGTACCAAATATTGCTGCCCCAGTGACAGCTGAGGTATGTATTTTGACAACATTTTTCTAATAGTGACCTTATACAATGTGCATAAGGCAAACAATTTAATATAAATGTGCATACTTATAATAAGTGTAATAGTGTATTATAATAAAACAAACTGCATACTTTAAAAAGCTTTTTCCCATCTGTTTTTTGAAATACAAGTTACAGCTAAAATTTGCTGATATTAGTATGATAATATGTGTTGGACTCAACTCTGAAAAATAAACAAACAGTTTTGCATGATTGGTGTTGCTCTTTCACACTAAAGAGGATTATTGAGGATTAGTGCCACTGGTTAAAATGGGTTTTGGACACAATTGTTCTGCCATCTAGTGGTGGTTTCAGGTAAGCACATCAGCAAAAATGTTTCATACCTTTTTATTGACAGACAATTAAGGGCTAATAACACTGATAGGGTAGATTTCAAAACAGGCTGGGCACATACGTGCACAGATTACGTGTGACATATCTTAGTGAATACTGAAATATATCGCCCAACAGATGTCCAGCACTTTGACTTGTTTCTTTCTCTCCTTCATTTCTCTGTATCTCTCTCTCTCTCTGTGTGTATCTCTCTCTCTCTCGCTGTTTTTTCTGTGACACAAACATGAATCTTCTGACCTACATAGACGGATGATTATCTGCCCCCCAAAATGGCCCAAATAAAAAGTTGGATAAACAATTAAGAATTTTAACACCCCGCCAGCCTTTTTTTAAAACTTGCCTGCCAGCATTTTTTGTAATTTTCACAAAAGTTTCACAAAATGCCTTCCAGGAAATGTTTTTCTAAAAATATATAAACATACAAATATATCAAATGAAGAAGAGACCCTCTGCTTTCAAACAAACAATAAACAAACAAACAAACATGGGAAAAAAAACGTTTCATCCTATCTATTTTTTTCTCTGCTTATAAACTATTAAATATAAGTATTTTTCTTTAAAAATATGTTTTTAAACAAAAAACTGAAATAATTGCATTTTTGTGAAGAAATTTTGTTAGAGATCAGATTCAGAATGACTATATCAAAACATACACAGAGTTTAAAATGAGTAAATTGGGTAAGTGGATAATTGCGGTATTACAGATTAACATAAAACCTCATCAGTAACACACTTTATGCAAATGTTTTTTCTTAATTGACAAGATAAATTTTTAAAAATCTACACAAAGAGTTCATATAAAATAATTTAAAATCTAATTTTACTAAACCAGCCCATATGGTTCTCTCATAGCATCAACACAGACTCAGGCACATAAGTATTTGCATTGTAAACTCTTGCACCACAAGTTACGCCTTAATCTAACAAACTACTGCGTAGATAGTGCTCTTTAAACTTCCTTCAAGGCTCCAGCCAGAGACTAGTCAACCACACCTACTGTACACGAAACTGGGTTATGTTGACAAAACCATGCTACTAGCATGCATTTTGTAATAGACAAGAAAATAAGGAACATTATGCTAAAGCAGACATCACATTGAATTACACTAAACCAGAGGATACACAGACAGATGCATGCTTACACTTCAACTGATTAAATTCGGTCATGTGTCTATGCAACGCGAGAAGAGAGATTAAACGTCGTGCTCGCCCCAAACCTGAATCAAAAGTGAGAGAGGATGAGAGGGCGACGAATGAGAGCAAAGCTGACAAGCAGGATCTGTGTCTGGGTCACCAACATCATTATATCGTATTTCATGATGGCATTAATCGTGGGCAGAGGGCTCTAAAATTGAATGCATAGCTTTTGGCTTCAAAATACAGCCTGACATGACTGTTGACCGATGAAGACAGCGTTAGATTAGACAATAGGTGCTAAATAAAACATGACACATTAGCTAAAGGGATCATTACTCATAAGTGATTAGGCATCGACACGACCGTGTGGGGGTAACTGTGACATTTTTGGAAGCATCTGTGTGTAGGTTTTAAAAAAATGCTGTATGTAAAACAGTGGGCGTGTGAAAAGCATTCATACCAAGGTGGTGCTGTTTGGGTCTCCTACGAGCAACACAGTGTCCCACTTCATCTTCCTCCAATGGGGAGAGGCAGGCGCCACAGTGGGAGGAGCCAGGCTTGCAGAAGTGACGCCCCATTCTGGCACAGTCTATGTGGTCAGGGCACTTCTTCCTAGCTAAAAAATAAAAAGACAAAACAGAGAATGATGTTAATTAGAGTATAAGATTTATATCTAAAATAAAGGCTTGCTATAGAAAAAACTGAGAAAAAATATATAGTTTTATAACATATTACAATATTTGTTATATATATGCGTGTGTCAGGGGCGGATCTAGAAATTTTTTTATGGGGTGGCAAGGGGGTGGCATGAGAACTACAAGGGGTGGCAATGAAGTAAGCGTCCTTGCATGGTTGTCGTGGATACAAGAAATTATTTACTGTATATACTATATTCGGTGTATACACTGGACCTCAAATTTTTATAACAAAAAACGCAACAACAAATGTTCCTATAAGTACCCAAGCGGCTACCTTTAGCATCTCTACTGTAGCACCCTTTGTCTTAATACTAAGTTAATACATACATCTTACCATTATCTAAAAACACTGACTGTAACCATGATGGGCAAAGTTGAACAAAATGGTATAAAGACTGTTATATAAATAAAATAGGTTTGCCTAGTTATTAATGTAAAACATATTTGAAAGGCACACATCTCTTTCTCTCATAACCCTCTTCTTTAATCCTTTCACTCACTTCATGATGGATTTCTGTCTTTTCACTTCTTTTTAGCTCTTTGCCATCCATATGTTTCTTTCTTTCATGACTTCATCTATTCCTTTCCCTTCCACAACATATTTTTCTGTTTTATTTGTCCCTTCCACTCCCATAGTATTTGATTTTTCTATTCTTTTAGGTAAGAAAAATGGATATCAGCCTTTCTTTTCATAGTATCCTGGAAAATGCAGCATTGAGTTTTGTCTTTCAAGCTTTCTAAACATACACAACACTGAATAGTTTTGTCTCCTTAATGAAGACAAACAAAAACATTAGGCAATATCATAACAAGCGATTTCATATGCACGTATGGAATATTTTGATGGCTGCAGTAGCTAATAAGACATGACGGGCTAGAAAGAACTGCTTAAAAGATATTTACTGCTTACACAAACCTGCAGTTCAGTTGTTTTAACTACCAAGCAACTACCTCAGGCAATCAACAGTTTAATTTTGTATTTTTATCCTGATGCAACATTTATCTGTAAAATATGACCGTATTCAGTAGCCTACTCTGATTTGCTGATGTGATGCTCAACTTAATCACTTTAAGACACTAAAGAGAAACCACTAATGTTTTGACAGCATGTGATGATGTGAGGTGCTTTATTAGATCAGAAATACTTTCTAAAGACGTCACGTGAAGAGACTCTTTCTTCATATGCATAAGTTGCACGTCCATAATCGTTCTTGCCTTTCACCTCAACGATGGAAAAGTAACGTTTGTGCTTTTTATACTTTGTGTTTGCGTCCGCTACCTTTGTTTTGAGATCGTTGTACTTCCCATCGCTCTGTTGTTGCGGGTTTGTGCGACTCGGAAGGGATGGACTGCAGCGCGAGAACCGGGCTGCGTGTGAGTGCCTTGGATGGGGCGATGCATCCTTTCACGGCAGTTTCCAAAAGTCTCCAACAACGCCAGAAAAGATCGCTAGATTTGTCCTAGTCGCTTTTTTAATAAAGTCGCTAAAGGGGTCTAAAAAGTTTGGCAAGTTGGCAAGACTGCGCGGACTTTTTTTACACAGAAGCCGTTTCTCAATGTCAAGGATACTTCCTTGGCAGGACTAGTCCTTAAAAGTCACTTCCTTCAGAGGCTTGACGAGGCTCCTTTTAAGCATTCGGAGAACACGTTAAATGGAACAGGCTAGCAAGTGCACGTCATTACGTCATTGCGTGATTGAAAGGTGTGCTTTCTAGTGATGGGTCGTTCGCGAACGAGCCGGCTCTAAGAGCCGATTCTTTGTAGTGAACGAGAAGAGCCGACTACAGTCAACGAGAGCCGAATCTTCAGCCGCAGGCAGAGGCGGGACCTATTTGTATGTGGCACAAAATGCATCCAATCAAATGGGAAGACAGACTAGGATTATACTGTTATGTGAAAGAATAATGGGGGATATATGCTGCAAAAAGCCAGTGAAGTGGTACAGTAACAGGCAGTATAATGTAAGCGCGTTGGGACTTGGGAGGAAGTTAAGGCATTTACCAAAAAGAAGAAGAAAGTTGAGGCAAGCTGAGGCATTTAATATTTATAAATGCTAACCTGCACTAAAGACTAATTTTGACTATTTATTTGGTTTGCTGTGGTTCTGTGTTCATTATTCAATTGTTTAATTAAAGTTTTATTATAATGTTAATTATAACTATGTATTTTTTGACGAAAAAAATCATAAAAATACAGCTTTTATAAAAACAATTGATACAAAAATTGCATACCAATACACAAACCATTCACAATTGCTACATTTGGCTTTAAAAAGAAGTCTCCCAGACAGGGCCGGCCCTGGCCAATTTGCTGCCCTAGGCAAGATTTCACCTGGTGCCCTTTAGAATCACAGAATCACAATTGTGTTCCAATCATTTTGCTCATAAACTTATACAGAAACAAACTGCACAGCTTTGTCTTTTTTCTTTATTTTGAAAATATTTTGGAAACACACACAAACAAACACGCACGCACGCATACTGTGGCTATACTGCACTGAAGCGGCAGTTTAAAATACAAACCCAGAATTTAGCGAACGTCAAGAACAACAAAGCGGAAACAACAATCAGACCGAGACGCGGGATTTACATAAAGTTACACGGACCATGTTTAAATTTCAATGTTTCTGGACAGAAATACCAACTTGTTCACTTTGTTTGGTATTAATAAGCTGCGCATTGGAGTGCTGGCTGCTCCCCGCGGTGCTGAAGACCAAGACCCGCTCTGACGGAGTACTGGTGGCACTTATGCACAGATATTGCATAATCTATTGGAAAGCGGACGAGTCATTAGTTGGGTTAGTAAAATAACGAAACTATAGATTTTAAATAGAAGAAAAAAATGTTTTTGTTAAAGAGATATATTTTTTAAAAGTTTAAAAATGCACAACTCTTCTCAAGTGGAAGAAAGCTATACTTTTCCCATTACGTGCAACCTATCGGAAAGCGCAGATGAGTTCGTTGGGTTAGTAACGAAATTATAGATTTAAGTACAAAATAGAATTTATATAAAGAGAAATGTTGAAATAAAAAGTGCAGAACTCTTCTTAAGTGAAAGTAACGAATAATAATTATATAATAACGAATAATAGTTTCCAATGGCTTGCACGTAAATATCTGTGCATGTGCCACCAGTACTCCGTCCGAGCGCCTCTTCAGCACCGCGGCCAGCACTTATTAATACCAAACAAAGTGAACAAGTTGGTATTTCTGTCCAGAAACATTGAAATTTAAACATGATTTGTGTAACATTATGTAAATTCTGCATCTCGGTCTGATTGTTGTTTCCGTTTTCTTTGTCTTGACGTTCGCTGAATTCTGGGTTTATATTTTAAACTGCTGCTTCAGTGCAGTATAGAGCTATTTAACAAGCACGCGATCTTCCGAAATTATGCTACTAATAATTCATTAATAACTCCTGTTTTCTTGTGCAGAATTAAATATTTATAGTAAAATGTTTATATACATATATTAAAAAAAATAATAATTTGGGCGCACGGACGCCCCAAGGGGTCAGCGGCGCCCTTAGCATTTGCCTATTCCGCCTATGCCCAGGGCCGGCCCTGCTCCCAGATACTAAAAATTAATAAAGAGCTGGAGCCGTAAGAGCCGGCTCTTCTAAGGGAGCCGAGCCAGAAGAGCCGAATCTATGAAAAGAGCCGGATTGCCCATCACTAGTGCTTTCGGTGCTGCGCGCATAGGATTGTGGGTGATTTCAGCGCGTGAAGAGCGCGAAGGATACAAATTTGCATCCTTTCCTGTATATGGGATATTTCTCAAACGAAGGACTCAGTCCTTGGCTGAAATTTCGAGGATCCTCGACATTGGAACAGTCCTTCGACGGACGTCGATGACGTAGCATCCTCGAAATTCTAGCTTCCGAGGATCCTTCCTTGACATTGAGAAACGGCTTGTAAAAGACTTTCTGCTCGGACTGACTGTTCGTGTTGCTTGTGTATGAACTCTGCTGCCTCTGGTTGGCTAACGATTGAAATTAAGCCAATCATCATCATTGTCCCACCCCCTCTAAGACACACACACCAATCATCGTCAGATATGTGTCTCCCACCCCTAAACACACGCAAAGAAAAACTACATTGCCTTTCTGGTTAAAAGAGCCTTCTCGGGTATATATTATATATATTAGGATACAAGCGCTGGGGTGGCATATGGGGTGGCAATGCTTTTATTTAGGGTGGCAACTGCCACCCCGTGCCACCCCAGTAGATCCGCCCCTGGCGTGTGTGTGTGTGTTTTTTTATATTTTGGCTATCATTTTTTATTAATTAATTAATGACAAATAATGCCTGTTCAATAGTACATAAAATGTTTCAATTTTCTTTCTTACTATTTAAAAAAAGGAAAATTGTGTACAATTATGGGAGATTTTATTAAATATATTATAACAATACATTTTACATATATATGTGTGTGTGTGTGTTTATATATGTAACATAATATGTTATTATATTTTGGTTATTAATTTTTTTATAATTACTTAAATAAATAAATAAAATAATGACTGTTCAAAATTATAACTGTTAATATATTATAACTATATTTATTACACGGCTCTCTGGAATGCTTGATTCTGATTGGTCAGTTGAGACATTTGCAGGTTCGTTCTTTTCAAATAATAACCGCTCCAAAATAATAACGCATAGCCGGACTACTTGCACGAGTAAAATCGCTCCGCGCCAATAAAGATCAATAAAGATTACTGTCTGTTTGGCGCCATCTTGTGACAAACACTCGACAACCACGACAAGACACAGAGAGCTTACTGAGACTGAACTTGACAAAATAGAGCATGACAGCTACGAAGCCAACACACAAAAAATACAGAATGGGCATTAAAACTTCTCAAAGACTGGCTAAAAGAGAAAAAATGGAGACAAGTATGAAGCAGAGGATCTTAATAAGGTATTACGATCATTTTATGCATCTGTGCAAAGTTTCGCGGAAGGATAAAAATGTTAATTTAAAACAAATATGCCAATAAAATGTTTCAAATTCATATTCATGTCCAGTTTTTTTTTCTTATGTGGCAAGTAGCCGTGTAATAAGCGGGATAATGTAGAGGCAGCCGGTAGTTATTGGGAAATAAGCCCCTTCAGTGTGATACAACCTGATCACACTGTCGGGGCTTATTTCCCAATAACTACCGGCTGCCTCTACATTATCCCTTATATATATATATATATATATATATATATATATATATATATATATATATATATATATATATATATATATATATATATATATATATATATATATATATATATATATATATATATATATATATATATATATATATATATAATTATAATATTTACACTGCAATAAATAAATACAAATAATGACTATTCAATAGTACATAAAATGTTTCAATCTTCTTTCGCAAAATAAAAAAGTACAATTTGTAAAAATTGTGGGAGATTTCATTTAAAAAATAATTAACAGTTTATGAATATGAGACTATCAGCACACTGCTAATTGCCTATGAATCAATATGCATTTGTCCACCAGGTTTTTATATGTCATTCCCAAAATTGGCATTAAAAACATCAAATCCTCTTAAGCCCCACCTGTATTCATCCACATGCTATGGTTCTTGGTATTGTTATTTCGTTGGGTAAAGAACATTATTATGTCTTTAAGGAAAAAGCTATGACGCAAGTCCTTTCAATATTATAGTTTCAATATTTTAACCTACCATTGCCGCGTAAAGCCAGCAAAGCAACAACTCATGCACAAGGACACCAGAAAGTTATGTGACATGTTTTTATAATACAGTTGTTGTCAATGAAGATTCAACTTGCATTGAACCAGAACACTCCTTGAAGGGCTAAAGCCAGCCTATAATTCAACATATAATAGAAGGACTCTGTGACATCATCACTATTGAAAAATTCAATACGCCTGATGTCCTTGACTGAAAACGATTCACTTGAGTGACTCTATCATCAATAAAAGACATAAACACACATGAATGCCTCAAATCACGGCTCATTCATAAATTCTTGGGTTCAGCATCTATAATAATATATAACTCTACATTATTCATTCATCTCTCCTTATGTTTTCTAACTCTCTTAATTTTCCCTCTAATTTTAATTTAGTCTTTGTTGGGATGCTCGGCTTTCTATAGAGGGTAAAAAAGAAAACTGGGTCAATAGCAGGTGCGTGACTGTGTTGCGACGGCGCTTGCAAACCGTACAAAGTATTTTATTGCGGATTATGGCAGCTTAGCACATCCGATGCTGAAAAAATAGACTAACCTGGATAAACAAACTATAACCATTGTTTCTATAATGCTGGGTTCATTGGAAAGCTAAAAAAACTCAAATTTCCCTCACAAACAACAACACACTTCTTTGGTGACTCTGATTTCATGTCAGGTCTTGACTGGTGTGTGTGTGTGTGTGCGCGCGCACTATTCCGGTTAAAGTGCCCATATAAGGACTTCAACTGTACTTACTGCACTGAAACTGCCCATAAAAGAAATAGGTAAAGATTTTTGAATCTTTTTATGTTCGAAAAAAACTTTCAGAAATTGTACGAATATTCATGTACTCTGTCATATGTCCAACTGCTTTTTGACACTTTGCCAATGTTTAAGCATGAGAAATCCAACAACTTAAAGTGACACTTTGTAGTTTTTCAACCTTCATAATATAATTTTAAGACACTTGTGATGGTACATCGACTTAAAATAGGTTGAATGACATATCTACAATAGCCTGAGGGGGTCTGTATCGCTTTTACTCGTAATTTTAAACTTGGGGTTTCAGGTAGTAAATTCGATTTCCTCAAATTCGGAGAGTGCAACTATTTATTTTCCTGATGTTTTTGTCATGGTCGAAGCAGCAACTAAGAAAAAGAAACCCAAGGTTTTGTCGGAGGAGACCAGAAAGAGATAACGGGAGAGTGACATAATAGAAGAAGGACGAGAGTTGTCTTCTTTTCTTTTGCGACAGTGCTGCGGCGCTTGTGGCCTCTAGGGGCGCTAGACGTGAAAAATAAATTTCTAGCAACCCCTCGTGGCCAAAAAGTTCCGCAGGGTGCCTTTAAACAGTGTAAATAAGTCAGAATGCATGAAATAGCCTTAACCCATCAGCAAAAAAAAGAATGGGTGTTCAATGAAGAGGTCTGTCTGTTGCCATGGTTAAAGTGACTTCAGCACCATTGTTAACATAGTACTTCTATAATTTTACATTATCTTTCGACTGGCTTTTCTCACTGACATCATCTGGTTGACGTCAGTAGGAGCCCACCGCTGTGTATCATCCTAATGACGCATAATGATCCATCCTGAACCTTTTAAACAATTTAAAAGAGTATGAAGTTAAAAACAGCTAGTTCTTAATGGAAACTGAGGCTAATATAACAACAAGACTGTAAATATTAAAGCTTAAGGGACACATAATGTGTAATTTAGTCCATTAACACACACACACAGTCTGACCTGTTGCGTAATAGGACAACATTTTTAAATAAAAGGTAAGGTTTATGATTTTTTTACAGTGACTTTATTCACAACTTCTCACTGAGGGTGCATGTAGGCAACAATAATCTTTTTGCAGCGGCAACATACAGTGTTTTAACATATATTTAAGGAAACAACAATAATTCAACAATAACATTTTTTGTAAAGAACTGAACCAAGTACAGCATCGACTTGCATCCCAGTCTGCATTGGCTCAAGTACATCCAAAGTTCATTTAACAATCACTTTTCACTGCTTTATTAAATGATCCTGCAACCCATGTTTGGGCTATGATCTTGTTTGCCATACCTCTGACAAGAAAATCAGTTTTTTGGATCATAAATTGGCCAAGTACTGACCACTTCAACAGAAAGTGTTATCTGTCTGACATGTCAAAGACTTCATCATCCCTTAATAAAACCATTCAGAATGATAAAATAACAATACAGAGACTGTACATCTCATGTGAATATTACTGTAAGTAAATGTGATGCTGCACGCTCTTCTGAACACCCAACTGGGCCGCCCACCTCCAGACGGGCAGAAGACTGACAGGGTGATAGACATGAGCAAACGCAAATATGACTGCAAAACTGCTGCAAAAGATCTACCAAAGACTTTTCATTGAACTATGTGACTTTCTATAATACTCAAAAATCTGTTTGTAAAACAATAGGTACTGCCTGTTTCATATATATAATTGAGAAAAATATGCAGTTCTACTCATGGGGCCCTATTTTAACGATCTAAGCGCATTGTCTAAAGCGCACAGCTCAATGTCTAAATGGGCGTGTCCGAATCCACTTTTGCTTATTTAACGACGGGAAAATTGGTTTGTGCGCCGAGCGAATAATTGAAAGGTTGGTCCTTTTTTTAAATGAGTAATGGGAGTATTTTGGGCGTAACATGCAATAAACCAATGAGAGTCTCAGCTCTCATTCCCTTTAAAAGCCAGTTGAACTGCCGCTATGTCTAATCCCTATTTAGATGATGGACTTTGTAAACTGAAAAACTAAGCGGAGGAAGAAGATCCCCAGTACAAGATTTCTGTTAAATAATTGTGTTGTTTTTCACTTGTATTGAAATTGTTTTTTTTTATTAAATCCTTTAAAACCCGTTTTCTTTTAGTCATGGATATAAAAAAACAAGCTTTTAATTGCTTTAAATGTATTGCTATCCAATAATATCAAAAAATTATTTACAAGTATGTAAGAAAAGGTTTGTACTCTAAAAATACTTTATTTGTAACAAACAGGAGATAAAGAATTTACAAACGTGCGGAGAGCCGTTTCAGCACCCGGACAGCGCCATGAGTTTTTTTAAACATAAGGCTACTTAAAAATGTTTCTCGTCTCACCATTTTCACAGGTACAAAGTCATCATATACAATAAATCTGTGAGGTAGCATTTAAAAAAAAAACATTTAAAAACAGATGCATTTGTTTAAAGAAAAGCATTTATTTACTTACCAGGCTACAGGTGAAGGAGCTCTTTGTGCCTTCTAACGTCTCATAATTAGTCCTCATTTATGTCCAAGAGATTCAATAATAATCTTTTACATTCAATCCTTTAATCTTTCATATTTAAAAGCATTTTTGTGCTGCTGCGCATTCATGTACCTTGTGATAAGCAAACCCGCGTTGTCCTCCCGTGTATATTCGCATATTACTAATGCGCTCTTTAAATAACAAAAAAACATATTGCGCCATTGACTTTAGACTTTAGACCAGGTTTTTGTTGGTAAATGGCGTAGTCTATTTTAGTTGCCTCAAAATAGCAACGCGCCAACAATGCGCCTGAACACACCTCGTTTTCAGACCAGAATGCCCATGGGCGCAAATGCATTTGCTATTTAAACAATGTGCTAAACGTGAAAATGATCATTGCGCAGGGTGGAAACTAGCAAAAGACACTTGCGTCGTGCATTGCGCCATGTGTAAGATAGAGCCCATGATGTGCTTCAAATAAAACTTATCCTGCAACAACTGAAAACCATTCATCTGAATAAACAAATCAATTTGTCTATCTAAAGCTCTCCTTAACGCTTTTCTAGCAGATTGTTAAAGAAAATCTGACGTGCCCTTATTTCTTATTTCTAGCAGTTGTGTGTAAAGCCATCCAATCAGATTAGAGATCAGATCCTTCTTTCAGTCGACTATTTATCTGTACAGTAGTGTATCTGCTTGGAGGAAATGCTTTGATCACTGGATCAGTCAGTCCATCTTTACTCAACACAACATCAGTGATGAGAAACTGTTCAAAGTCAAATCTGACAGATCACTTATAATCATATTCCAGCTCTTTGAAATCATGACAAAGGACCAAGCATGAGTGTACATATGGCAGCTATGCCAAACCTTGAAGAACAGTCTTTTGGGTTGCGTCCATTGTTTTTTTTAGGCGCAATGCTAATGGTCTAATTAGATTCAATGGATTGAGCTAAGCTATGCTAAAAGTGGTACCACCAGACCCGGAGATCAGCTGAATGGAATCCAAAACTGTAAAAATGAAATGTTTAACTACAGGGGAGCTGGAAAAAGAGCATATTTTCAAAAAAAGCGGAGTGTCCCTTTAAAGCAACACTAAAGACTTATTGCTCTTTGCTCCCCCTACAGGTTAGAAGCGTAATTGTTCATTACCACTGTCGTAAATACTGCAGCAGCTGGCTCTGATTGGATTGTAGTTCTGCCGTAAAGCAAGTTTTTGTAGTTTTCACTCGAACTACAGGACCACTACCCGACGGTTGGAAACTTCTTTTGTGCGGTTTTGGCCGATAGAGGGCTGCAAAGCGAATGTGAAAGTGCCATTCACCCTGTTTTGAGTGGATGAACCACTGAAACTTTTTTGGAAACGTTATTTTAAGGTAAAAAAACTCTTTGGTGTTGCTTTAAAAATCAAGCCGAAAAGACTCCTGTTTGGCCATAATACATTTGCATTACTCATACAATGAGACAACACAACAACACATAAGAAGTTTTATGTATTAAGAAGTTTTTGGCTTTTTAATTCATGATGGGCATTTCACACGGTATGCGCCAAGCAGTGGAAAGCTTTTCTTGTGTAGGATTTAGTGCAAATATTTATATCTTCAGCAGTACCCGAGAAAAGGGGCAGGATTTTGGGTGCACAAGCACTGCATGCTTACCGCCTCCGCTCCAGGATGTCTTTTAATGAAACTTAACTTGGCATTCGCGACTGCCATGTACCGTTTAGAATGCCCATAACACCTCAGACTTTACAAGACTGCCAACGAGCTCTGATGGGTCAGATCCGCTCAAAAAGCTTGTGGGGATTTGCTAAAACATGACTTGCCATTTGCCGTACCAAGGAAAATGGCACACGATTACATAACAAAGATCATAATATTATAATCAGGATAAAAAATAAATATTCTACCCATCTGCTCCAGGATGAAAGCCAACACCAGCAGACCATTACAGCACAGGAACAGGTACACACTTACGTGGCAGTGTTTGCAGTGTCCGATTACTTCGCAAGGGTAGGATATGAATCATTATTGGGAACAAATGTTAAAAGTCTGTTAAGGAACTGTTACAGCCTAACAGGACAATCACTGGCCATTTTGCTTTAGTGCCCAGTGATGAACAGGAAATTGGGGAAGGATAAGGGGAAACTCCCATTGTGTGGACTTCCTGTTGCTCTGAGTTGGCTTAAACTCCAAGGATAAGCAAAGTGTACCAGCTTTTTTGCCAACTGCTTTAATCTTTCTCTTGCAAATACAAACATTTTAAGCATCCTAAAATATTTCAGTATTGTTAAACAAAAGCAAGTACTATTCTTTAAACGGAAATGTATGCACATAATAAATATAGACTAATCAGTCTGATGAAAGCTCTGTATATTAGCTGGTTCATCTCATCTTGCCAGACAAATTTATTAGGGAACATTTACAAAAGACACATTTTTGTTTCCAAATCATGGCAACGGAAGAGGACAGAATGCAGCGGTTTCATTAAAAACTGTATGAACGTGTGCCAAATGCACTTCAAGTGCCATTGATTTAAAAAGCAAATTTTCTAGGAGGGGTTTGTGTGAAAACTGTCTGACAGCTGAAGCATTTCACACTATCAGCACTTGAAGTACTGCTACAGCTAAAAATAAAACAAATATTAAAAATAAACTTAAGCTAAACTACCCAACCTCACAAAGCTATTTCATTTAAGTATTCAACCATCATGATATATCTTTAATGTGTGACAGAGGTAATGTATACAGTGTAAAATAACCATATCTTCTGAAGTTGAAGCTTGTCATATGTGACCCTGTTGCACAAAACCATAAAAAAATCATAAAAAGGGTCATTTTTAGAAATTAAGATTAAGATAAATAAAATTCAATTTATGTATGGTTTGTTATATTTGGTTGAGATACAACTATTTGAAAATCTGGAATCTGAGCGTGCCAAAAAAAAATAAGATTATTGTCAAAATAAAAAAGTCTTTAGCAACACATATTACTAATGATAAATACATTTTAATACATTTACGGTAGAGAATTTACAAAAACTTTACTTAATATCCTAATGATATTTGGAACAAAATTTGTTTTTGTATTTGTATTGTTGGCTATTGCTACAAATATACCCGTGCAACTTATGACTGGTTTTGTAGTCCAGGATCACATATTCAAAGTAAAAAAATATTTAGTGTAGATAACAACATCTAGCTATATGGTCTGTTAAACTATTAAATCTGGGTCCAGTTTCTGTTCATTTCACTTTCTCACACTCATTACTTATTAACTTCATGGGAATAATGGGCTGGAACACCTGCTGTGATGGAAACCCCACTTTCCAGCTAACACCCACAAGTTTGTTGAAGGCTAATGCAATTATAACTACTGTTAGTTAGTACTGAACAACAATCATGCCTAACAATTGGCATTTTCTTGAAACACACAAGAGTATGGCAATGATTTAGGTGGCTCGGTTAAGGGTGGGGTATCGTTATGGTTTTCTTTCTAATAACCATATATTTCTGTATGATTCACTTACAAATTTATACAAATTAGCCAACTCGTAAAAAATTACGAATTCCTGGGAGATCAGATTAAACTATCCTAGGATGCATAAATTAATTGCAATAAATCTAAAGCAGAATAAAAGTTTTTGTTTATATCATATATGTGTCTGAACGATGTAATAATTATGTATATATAAATATGCACACATGCATGTATAATTTATTTTAAGAAAAAGTATATATTTATATATAACATAAATTATACATAAATATACAAATGTATATATACGTGTAAACATTTCTTAAATATATACATGCATGTGTGTGCATTTATCTATACAAAGTTATTATACACAGTTCACACAAATGCAAACAAAACTTTTATTCTGCTATAGATTAATCGCGATTAATCGTTATGCATCCATAAATCCTTACTATACTCAAACTGATCAGTCTTTAAAATGGTTCATATTATGCTTGGTTAAGCTTTGTTTAATGGTCTCTACTAGTATGTCTGGCTGAGCTACTAATTATCATTAACAACGAAAACCCAATAATCACACACATCCTCTAAAATGACATCACAGATCAACACCCACATCTTTCAAAAGCCCATCAAGACGACTCAATCAGAGGGGTGTGTGATGAAAACTGCCTTTCTGTGATAATGTGTTTCTTTAATATGCTTTTAATAAGAACCAAAACCTTATCATATCTGAATGACCTATATGTACCTTCCACAACCCAGTTGGTAAACAATGTGTGTATTTAGTGTGTTTGCTGTGTGTGTTACTGAACACCCAAGGGTGTGCTTGGATTAGAGAGGTAATATTTAAACATGTATGTTTGGTTTTGTCTTAACCTTCTAAGTCCTGGATGTCCACATATGTGGCCATCACATTTTTATTTGTTGTTTGCACCATAATACTTAATTCTGTGTAACTGGAACCACAAACATGGACAATTACACTGCTTCATGTTCAAAAAACAAATAAATATTTGGTTATTATATTAATTGGTTCTTCCTACCACCAAATAGCTGGAAGAAATCTAAAAAAAGACAAACCAAAGCTCGGGTCTTAGGAGGATATATGTCTTAGGAGGACACGCTTTAAGCAAGCAGTAAGAGCAAATAAGGTGACAGTTGGGTTCTAAATTTGTCTTGTAAATAAACATTATAAACACAACATTTTAGTCAAATCAACATATAGATGGATTTCAGTCATGTGACCTTTTACGTCATGCCGCCATCTTGAGGACCTACCAAGTACCAGTGGGCTATTGACAAGCATTGGCTACCTTGCTACGATTTACGGATTTCTTATCTTTTACTGTCTATGATTCTTACGGATACAGTAAAGGGCTACGAAAGACAACATGTCGCATCTCGACTGTCATGAAAATAAACGCTACTTTAAAACTTTAAAAATATATCTTGGTTAGGGTGTGATGCCTACTCGATCCCTGATGCGTTCTTCCAGCCGCTGTCCGCTGCTACCGAACTACCACTTTTTTACAACATAAGAAGGCGCGACACAACATGAAACTTTGCTCGAAGTATCACTTGGATCTCTACACATGAACGCAAGCATTGAGAACATTGTTTGTGTACACGGAGTTTACTAAAAATAAAGGTTTTGTACAACTGACTTTGGCTGTTATGATGTCCGCTCGTCATCACTGCCAGACGTAAATAATCGATTTCCGAATGTGAATGAATGAATCTCATATGAGGCTCCTTTTTCAACTAGAAGGTCAATATTGTTTTTCACTTGCGACAAAACAACGAATTATCCGTGCATTTTTATGACACTAAACTTTAGGAGCTATCAATCTTTACTCTCCTCCCTCCTTACGTCGCAATTGGAGATCGATACATCTTGACTGGGAAGAAGGCGGCGAGTGGACGCCAAATCATCCCAAGTCAGTTGTTCAAAACCTTCTTTTTAGTTAACTCTGTGTTCACAAACAATGTTCTCAATGCTCGAGTTCACGTGTAGAGACACAGGCGATACTTCGAGCAAAATATTTTTAATATTTAATATTTTGATGCTCACAGCATATTGAAGGCATAGCTTCTAGTTCTTTTGCGACCACTTCAGGTCCTCAAAATGGTGGAAGACAAGTGAGTGACGTCAGCTGATATTCATGTATATGTTTATGTTACTTTAAGTTAAACAATTTCAACTTGTTTTTATAAGTTATGTCACCTTATCACAAAACTTTTAAAAGTAGGTTGAATTGACTTGCAAAACTAAGTTGTTTTAACTTCATGCTGCATTTTTTACAGCGTATAATCCTAAAAGGGAGATAACCAATCAGTGACCACCAATACCATAAAGCACTGCGAATTAAGTTTCCTTACATGTGTTGGTGTAGCTCACTTGGTAAAGCTACAAGAAGAGTTAGTAGCTCAACGGTTGTAGGTTTAATTCCCAAGAAATACATATATTGATAAAAAGTACAAATTTACTCATTTGGCAGATGCTTTTATCCAAAGCAACTTATAATGCATTCAGTTTTTTTATCAGTATGTGTGATCGAATCCATGACCTTTGCTTTGCTAACATGCTTTATTCATCAGGTACCATGCTTAAAGGAAAACACCACAGTTTTTCAATATTTTAAAATGTTTTTACCTCAACTTAGATGAATTAATACATACCTATCTTTTTCAATGCGTGCACTTTAATCTTTGTACAGTGCCTCGCGAATGTGAAGCATTTAGCCTAGCCCCATTCATTCCTATGGCTCCAAACAGGGATGAATTTAGAAGCCACCAAACACTTCCATTTTTTCCCTTTTTAAAGACTGTTACATGAGTAGATACATGAGTAAGTAGGGTGGCAAAAATATAACTTTTGTTTGGAGCCATAGCAATGAATGGGGCTAGGCTAAATGCCAAACATTTAAGAAGCGCTGTAAATTAAAAGTGCATGTAATTGAAAAAAGATGCATGTATTAATTCATCTAAGTTGAGGTAAGAACATAGTAAAATATTGAAAAACTGTGGTGTTTTCCTATAAATGTTATGTAAATCACTTTGGATACATTTTGTACACAGTTTAATATTAAGTTCATATACCTATAAATGAATGACTCTATAAATACTTTTAATTGTATCACTTTTTTAGATTCCATTACATAACAAAGTTGCCCCCCCCAAAAAATCTCACTGCTATCTGTTTGTCAGATTCTCAATACTTTTCGCCTTAAATCAAATGTTGGAAATGAATGGGAAAATAACATATTAAACCAAGGCCACGAAACAGTGGGCAGTTACCCATACGTTTGGTTTTGCCGCAGCTGTTTAGTTCTCACACAGACAGCAGTACGAATTATTCGGTACTCTCTAAATAAGCCACCGCTATCAATGTTTCCAATCATGATTGTGTCACAACAAGCTGCTTCCAGATCTCTGTAGAGCACTAGATCCTCACGCTCCCCTGAGAGGACAAGTGCAGGGTCCAATTCCACACAGTTGCCACAGCAACGCCGCTAACCTTTTCTCAATTCACTCCATCACATCCGAGGAGAGGAAGACTACAACTCACACTATCCACATACACATCTTATGTAAGTGAATTACGAAGCAAGAATTGCCTCGTAATGAAAGGATCCTTCCTTCCATCTGAAACGGCAGGGTTCATTTTCTCATTCATTCTACACCCAGCGAATTAAGGTTGAGGTGCCATTCAAGTTGTCAGAAAAGCTTTAAACACCTAGTAAAGTTAAAATTTGCTATTGTGTGTGAGCTTACACCTATTACTACCCAATGAAAATACCAACGCTGCTTTGAAATGCAGGTGAAAACTGAGACCTCAGTCTGTTGATGGACTCTATAAGAAACTACTGGGATTAAAAATGTTTGCACTACAAAACAAAAGAGGGCAGAGAACATAGCATTTCCCGTAGAGACTCTTAAAACATAAAACATTTCCGTTCTCTTAACTGCATGACTGTAGGCCAGCTTTGAAAAAAATAAAAACACTGTTCAAAAAAATCAACAGGGTGTCTTATTTTAAGCTTCAAAGGCTTCTCAAAATATTAAATGATGTTAAATAAGTTAAATATATGGATGCAATACTGTGTAAACTGTTTCTAAGGCCCATGAATCAATTTCAAATTTTTTATACTCTCCAGGTGGCTTTGTTCACCTGTGCAAAACAGACTTGATTATCCTGGTCACCATCTGTGAAATGACTGGATAGCCAGCGGCTCTAAACACGGGCCTTTCTTTTTGAGCTGAAAATAAAGTCTACGACCATGATGAGATAAACAACAGCCTCAGGGAGGTTCACACCGAAGGCGGAAACTCTTTACAGGAGTTACACAACAGGGAACAGCAAACAATCTACTTTACAATGGAAAACATGCATGAACACACATAAAACAGCACTGGGAGATGAGATAAGAGAAAGAAAGACAATCTCTCCACAGCTCAGCCTATGGACTATGGTTATGCTACACTGAAATTCTTAAAATAAAATAAAAACACCTGTTGATCTATAAGTCCATAAAGCCAGAGTCTAAAAACAAACAGTGCTAAATAGCACCAAAAGTGATTCTTGGCTCTATCATAGAGAACCCATTTTTTAGTGCTATATAGCACCTATGAAGAACCATACGGGGGTCATATAGCACCACATATGGTTCTACACACAGGTACTTCATCGGTGCTATATGGGCACTTAAAATGGTTCCTCTATGATTGCGAGCCAAGAACCGCTGTTGGCAGTCAAGTGATGTGGGTTTTTCTCCAATGACTGAAATAGATATCAAGAAATTAAGGTGGCCAATAGCTGTTATACACATAATACAATTCGACGGTATCATAAAAAAACAGAACTACACAAATTGGTCTACAATGTAATTTGATGTGATACATGTTTTAAATGTAAGAGTAATTTCTGCTGTTCAGATGTTTAGGCTAAAAAAACGCAGGTATAAAGTTACAGAGAAGCTTGCTGATGGAGACGTAATAAATTTAGTGACAACAAGTGAGATGCACAAAAATGGAAAGGAGAGAAAGTGATTTCTAAGTGAAAGTAGAAAAAGTAAGCGTGCCAATCTCCAGCTGTCTTATTTCTCACAAACATCTATAAAAGAAGTCAGAACACCATTACTGCACTCACATCCCACAATTCTTAGCTCACAAAGCACACAGTGTACCTCCAAGTCTATGTAAGTCATCGATCAGATTATTTCCAGCAATTGAGATCAATAAAGCACCATGAGCCAAGAAACTGTACAGGATTAAATAAGATGACTGTTATTTTTAACTTAGTATAATTTAAAAACAAAAATGATAAGATACATGAGTTCACTGTAATGTCTCAGTTGTTCCTCCTGGACAAAAATTAGATAAAGACTTTTGCTTAAGATGCTTCTCAGATGTTTATTCCCTGGAAAAATAATCCATGCATCTTCTCTCCAGTTTTAAAGAGATCTCAACAATGTCTCACTATACTCAGATTTGTCAAAACACCAAAAGGCACAAAAAAGTCAGATATATTAATATGAATTTAAATATTTCTCATTCAATTCCCGACTAGAGTTCTCAGCTCAAATAAAACACAGCCTCACAACCTATTAACAACATCTGACTCAAAGTCTTCATTTGCTTCTTTGATAAAAGCATCAGCTAAATAAATTATAAAATCAAAACAATTAAATATTAAGGGAATTAAATATTAAAGAATAAAAGCAACATGGACCAGGAACATTTGAAAAGCAAAGAACAGTACAATAAGGAAACACTTTCAATATTCCTCCTTGTGTGTTTTACCTCCAACCGGATTGAAGTTTACACATTGACAGATCCTGCTGCTTTTAATTAGTTAAACTTGGCATACCCACAACTAATCAAAAATACATGTCCAACCTACCTGAATTTATAACTAGAACGGTTTAAAATCACTTTCAGCTTTTGACGTGTGACACAACAAAAGTTGTGCATTACAAAACATCAACCACTTACAGAAAGTGTTTTATACGATTGCTTATAGTATGATATGGGAATATATTAAATAAGATTCAATTTACTAGAAAAAAAATCTCACACAAGTGTTACCGTATGTAAGAGAGATAAAAACTCGCACCTGGCACACTCGCACCGACGCCCGCGAGGATTGCGCAGACGTAGAGCAGGACCCCGGGCAGCCAGAGAGATGCCCGGGCTTTCAGGAAAAACAACATCCTTCACTGTTTCTCAGGTCCAGGACAGCATATAAAAGCTCCTGGCTGTCATTTCTTCTGCGTTGGTTGGGTCGAGTAAGTTAGATTAAAAGATGGAGAGGAGCGAACCGGCCCGAATTAAGATTGGAGCGACTCAAATAGCGCGTATGGCAGAGCCTGGGGCAATCGATGATAAGCCGCTGACTGTTCCTGTGGTACAGAGCTAAAGATAGAGGAGAGAGAGATTTGCTGCAGGGAGGAGGTGGGAGAGGAGGAGGAAGAGGAGGATCCCCGCTGGTAGATTAGACGTGTGTTTGACTACGTTCGTCACTGTACACACAGATTCAGGTATGATATCATCGTACCGCGACTGGACCATTCGATAGCTCTGCTTTCCACTCGCTCTCGCGATACTTTAATGTCATAGGACGGTTAGTGTGCGCAGCGCCGGATACAGTTTTCTGCAGACTAGGGGACAGATTACAACGCGTGTTTAAATTAGTTCGTGATGGAGTGACGCAATTGACCTGTGTTTCAGGTGAGGGTTTAGTCTGTCACTAAACCCATTCTATCACAAAACCGGCAACTCATAACATTTGCTTTTATAATGCCACCTTTTACGTAGCCTACTTTTTTAAGTAAGTCACATTATAATTAATAATCAAGACAATAATCATAAATGCAACAGTTGGTTAAAAAATTGGCCTATAATAAGCGGGGGAAAAAGAGACAAGACTGTACCATCCATCACATGTCACTAAGCTTCATATATTATTATTATTATTATTTTTTTTTTTTTGCTAATCCACATTAATGCCCTACTAGCTAATAAAGTACTGCCTTTGATCTACTATAAATGTTTAAAGAAATATGCTGGGAGTCAACTGATTCAAATGTCTTTAATGAGAATTACATTAAATACACAACAAAAATAAAGTGGTTTAGTTATTTCTTTAAAACAGCTAAATTAAATTTAAAAATTTAAAACGCATACAGTATATAAACATTTTAGAACAATGACATAAAAGTCTTTTTTAAAGTGTATATAAGCAACTGCCACCTGGCCACCGATCTTTCCCCTTTGACAATTCTTCCAGCATCCCTCCTTCACCCATAATCAGTTAACTTTATCAAATTCCATTGTCCAGGTAAGCTTGGAGCTCAAGCCCAGGATTCTCAGGAGTCAGGACTAAGGTTCTACTTCAAAGTCAATCCAAATTAATTTGCTATTATTTTATTGACACAACAGGCTTGTGACCTGATGAAATAACTGATGAACTAATTTCACGATCGTTTCTCAAGCGCATGGTAAAGTTGTTAGGGAGTCCTCGTCTGATCAGCTCCTGTTTTAACTGAAAAGAAATGTTGTGGTCATTTCACATGCCAATCTATTTAGAAATGTCTGACACATATTTACTTACTTTATCTATCACCAACTCTGTAATCTGAGACTCAGACAAATTTTCTTTGCTCGTAAACCTCAATCTTAATCCAGCCACTGGAGAAATAGAAAATAATGGGTTATCTCCAACTCCAGAACATGTTTTTTTGTACATTTACATTACAAAATATAAAATACTTAAAAATAACAGAATGTGTGTTAAACCCATTTTAGGGGACAAAAAATCTCTAAATGCTGTTTTTTTTAAACTGTTAAACTGTCAAAAAGGGACAAACCCAATCTGTTGGGTTTGTAGGGTCAAATGTAAACACTCTCTTGGTTAATTTAATCCAATGGCTGGGCTCGTATCTTTTTGACCCAACACATGTTAAAAAAATAGCCCAACAGTTTATAGGGTGTAACCTAAACAAAACATACCATAGTTATCTGAAGTCCATGCCATGGCCATCATCATAACCAGAAAGAAAAACAGAATAGAGCTTTAGCAAAAATTACTACATTATAAATACTTATTTAATTATCTATACATTTCTCACCATTGTAACAGAAGAAAGGCAAACGGTCAGAGCATCGCTCATCTGTCCAGTACCCAAAATACTCTAAAGACACAGCAGTGCAATGTTGAATCCCAGCCTGACCTACAGATAAACCATTATCTGGTTCTGGAGCCAGATTTGTTGTCCATAGCATCGAGTATGTGAAGGAGGAGTTGCTCTGATCTGACCACAGTTTGTTTCTGTGCAGACCAATCCACAAATTATTACGACCCTCTGCAACTTCAATAAACAATTCAATGCTAAGTATCTCTTTATGCTCGGTTTCATTTCTCACGCTGGCCAGATCTGTGTAAAACTCTCTGCAGTATCTCCGCGCTTCACTCCAGGTCTTTTCCTGATACACCAAAACGTACTTCTGAGAGGCATTTTTCCTGTCTTATAGAAACAACAGAATTCATTTTGATCAGTTTATTATTAAGATTTTAATAAAAAGAGGTACAACTTTTTAAATACAGTGGAAACCAAAAGCTTGAGACTATGAAGAGCTCAGATGCAAAACCCTCTAAGTGCATCTGACACGGTCACATCTGTTTTCTTGAAGAATGTGCATTTTTATGGATATGGACATTGGATGTCAACTAAGCAGTATTTCTGAATGACCTGAAGGCGAGATTGAACATATAATATATGCCGGAAGCATTCGGTTAATCTCATTATCTCATTTTTGATGAAGCTGGCATTTAGCTTCTTTTCCATCTGAGCTCCTCATATATACTTACTTCAATAATCATATAATTATAAATTATACCATCATACTGTAACTTACCATCATAACAAAGAAAAATGAAAAAACTGTCACATGAGACATCAAACCAGGTTCCGTCATTTGCATCCATATAAACACACAGCTCATTCCCCCCATAATTGTCTGGTTGATGATACCAGTTTCTGAAGTCTTTCTCTCCTTCCTGATAGAAATCATTGTTTTCCAGTGACCATCTCCAGCTGTTACTCTGATCTGCCCAAGATCTCTGTCTGTACAAACCAATCCAAACTCTCAAATGATAACTCTCAAAAAAAGACAGGATCTTCTGGTTTTCAGTCTCGTTCCTGATACTGACTAGGTCTGTGTGATGCTCTCTGCAGTAACTCTGAGCTTCCGTCCAGTTTTTGGCATCATAAACATACACATAACTCGCACTGGCATTCTGTCTTGCTGCGGGACACAATTTAAACATGTTTTCTCATGGTATGACACATATTTCATTCTCATTTATTACTTTTAAAGACTGTTCTTACCATCATAGCAAATAAAAGGAGCCTTATTGGAGCAAATGGTTTGATACCATATTGCCTGGTATGACATGAACACGCATAGACTCTGTCCATACCCGTTTATTGGCTCTTGGACATTCCAACTTTTAAAACCTCCTCCTAACTCTGTGTTTCCCAGCGACCATCTCCAGCTGTTCATATCATCATACAGTCCAATCCACGCCGAATCAGAGTAAATCCCCCGAACTGTTTTAAAGAGCTTGTTCATTTCCGCTTTGTTTTCAATGGTGGCCAGATCAATGTAATTCTCCCTGCAGTATCTCTGAGCTTCAAACCAGCTCTTAGACTCAGATATAAAGTGATATTGATGGGGACTTACTGTACCTTTGCTGTAGCAAAAGAAAGGCTTGATGGATACACAACTCTCATATGTCCATCCACCCAACTGGCCTATTGAAACAGCAGTACATGTCTGAAAACCACTCTTGAACCCAAGTGCTCTTGAGATGAACTCACGTCTGTTACTTCCTGGTCTCCAGTTCTGATAATTGGAAATACGTTGGTCTGACCAAATCCTGTTTCTGTACAGGCCGATCCAGATCATGGCATCTGCGCCTTGAAGCAATCTCCGATTCTCGGTTAGGTTTCTTATGCCGACCAGATCTGTGTAATGTTCTTTGCAGTATTTCTGAGCTTCTGTCCAAGTCTTCTTCTCAGTGATTGTGATGTATCTCTCTGTGGCATTCTCTCTACCTATGATATTAAATATATGTTCAGAAACAATAAAAGCACCTTAAAAAGTATGTAAGTAAAATGTTCTTACCATCATAGCAAATAAATGACAGCATGATGTCACATATTGAATCAAACCAAGTCCCATCATCTGTCTTCATATAAACACATAATTCCTTCCCCCCATTATTGTCTGGTTCATGATACCAGTTTCTGAAGTCTCTCTCTCCTTTCTGATAGAAATCATTGTTTTCCAGTGACCATCTCCAGCTGTTCAGATCATCATACAGTCCAATCCACGCTGATCCATTGTAACTCCCATTAACTGTTTTGATCAGTCTGTACATATCATCCATGTTATCAATGGTGGCCAGATCAGTGTAATTCTCTCTGCAGTGTCTCTGAGCTTCAGACCAGGTCTTATTCACAGATATAAAGTGATACTGACGGGATGATGCCAAAGACGACACTGCAAAAAAGTGACAAATTTTACATGTTAGAAGTAGGGATGCTCCGATGGATCGGCCGATGATGCTTGCTATGCTTTTTAATGAAATCCGGTGAAATGCCGCTACATCCAAAAGCCAGAGGGCGCTCTCTTGCAGAAACTCAAACCTTTTCAGGTATTTTCATGATAATAAAGAATATGTATAATGATTCTTTTTGACGAGTGTTGCTTTTTCAAATGCATGTTTTAAACGACTCAAACTAACAGTGATTTCACATTGATAAGGACTAACTGATCAAAAGCAGTAGTTCATAAAATAGCTGTGAAAAATATCGGCTGTGCGATTCAGAATAATTATCAGCCATGTATTATTAGAGTATATCGGAATTATTTGAGCACCCCTAGTTTGACGTTTTGAAAGATCCTATCAGTTTAACAGATATATACTCACCATTGTAGCAAAGGAAAGGAAACCTACGAAGGCAGTTTTCATCTGTCCATTTTCCAGAGTCCCTCAATGACACAACAGTGCAGAATTCACTGCCTCCAGCATTATCTGGCTGTTCTGGCATCCAGTTATTGAATGAAGAGTTACTTTGATCCGACCAAGATCTGCTTCTGTACAGACCAATCCAAGCAGGACCATTGTCCTGCATTAAAATTTGTATCTTCTGGTTTTCAGTCTCATTCCTGATACTGACAAGGTCTGTGTGATGCTCTCTGCAGTAACTCTGAGCTTCGGTCCAGTTTTTATACTGATAAACACTGACATAACTAGAACTAGCATTTACTCCTCCTAAAAGATATTCATAAAATATTCAACTTTAGACAAAGGTTGTGTATTTATTATTTTCATAGGAAAATAGTTTTATCATAGGTTAATATGTGTATTAAGAAATAATAGACTGCTTACCATCATAGCAAATGAAAGGAAGTTGTGAATTGCATCTTATTGCAATCCATATCCCATCGTTAATATACACACAGAGATTTTGTCCTCCATAATTTCCTGGTCCCGGGTTATGCCAGTTTCTGAACTGTTTATCTGCCTCTTTAAAGAAATCGGTGTCCTCTAGAGTCCATTTCCAACTGTTCATATCATCATAAAGTCCAATCCAGGCCAGATCATTGTGGTCATCCATCATGTTGAGTAACTGGATCGTCTCTTGTTCATTTTCAATGGTTGCCAGATCAGTGTATTTCTCTCTACAGTAACTCTGAGCTTCTGTCCATGTCTTGGATTCATTCACAAAGACATACTGACGTGAGGCACATAAGGCGAGGGTCATAAATCCTGGCAGGGTAAAAGTTAAGTTTATTACTGCACAATAGGTTATATTTTGCCAATTTAACACATATTGTATAAACAATATATTTGAATAAACAAAAACATTGTATTAACAGTAATGCATTCTATGAAGTGTAGAAAGTTTGACTTACCTGAGAATAGACGCAGTGGAAACATGATTATAAAACTATTTTGCCTGGTTTAAGGGAAACAACAATTACAAAAATAAAACAGGAGTAAGTACTATTTCAAAATAATATTTATTACAATGTAATATTAAAAAATACGGGCGCTATTTGTAAGTCAGCAATAGTTTACTTACATTAAAGCCGTCAAGATGTGTCTGTTACTCGCCCGTTTCTTGTGTGGCCGTTATGGGTGGATGTGATCAACCCTTTGTGTGAAGAAACCTGTAAGATTGTAATTACCAATACGTTAATGTGTGTATTAAACCTGTTAAGCTACAATGACACAGACATTGCACAATGCAAGGGAGACGTGTATTAAATACACTGAACCACATCCACAATTTAGTTTATTGAATCAAATATAAGGTTTGGGCGGAAATTCATAGTTATGAAAAAAAATTCAGCTAATGCTCAGGCTGTCCTTTAATGATGGAGGGTGGGAAGCTCCCCAAACGTGGAAGTGACACTGAAAACCAAACAGATTTAAGAAAATAAAATGAATTTACCAGTAAGTGAACCTCTTAAATCTTACAAGTTGCAATGAGGTACTACGATATTAAACAAAGTTTGGTTTAGAAAAATATTATTTACACCTAGAAATATGTCTCATAAGTGGAGCTCACTCACCTCTCGAGACATCAAGGAATCTGCGGCAGGAGGCGCGCGCATCCGCAACGGTTCCAAATGATGATTTGGGGCGGGGCGCCCTCTGTTGACCGTCATGAGGAATGTCAACCGTAAAATATTTCATTTCACAACTTTTTAATTTGTAAACTTACCTAAATATTAAACGTTACCCTGAAGAGCATTAAAACCATATTCAAACAACTTCGGCGGTGCAGTGAACGCATACAGAACACAGTTATCAACATAAATTGAACTACAAACACACATAACTCAATAAGAAAGTTACGTAACACCACAAGCTGACAAAATGAATCACATTAAAAAAGCCACATCCGTTTTTACCTTTTGGTGGGGCACTGCTGCCACATTTAGTATCGGACCCATCAGTTTGCCATTTTTCTCAGCTAGATCGATAACAAAAAGGCAGTTTTAAATATAACGTTTGATTACAAAGCAAGTTATGCACACACAAAATGAATCAAATCCTTACCCGGCAATCGCAGACTGGGGTAAATCTCCACACCCTGACAAATCATGTTGTCCAGAGACCAGGGACCCAAGGTAGTGAGTGATGGGTCGTTCGCGAAAGTTAAGTCATGAGAGAAAACTGAAAAATACTAATTTTGCCTTTATTTATTAGGTTTGTTTGCTGTGGTTCTGTGTTCATTGTTCAATTTTTAATTAAAGTTTTATTATGATGTTAAATAATGGTAACTCTGTATTTTTTCCTAACAAAAAAAATCATAAAAATAAAGCTTTTATAAAAACAATTGATACAAAAATTGCATACCAACACACAAACCGTTCACAATTGCTAAATTGGGCTAAAAAAATAAGTCTCCCAGTGATACTAAATAAAGAGCAGGAGTCGGAGCCGTAAGCGCCGGCTCTTCTAAGGGAGCCGAGCCAGAAGAGCCGAATCTATGAAAAGAGCCGGACTGCCCATCACTACAAGCTACTCAAAACTACTCGCGACGCTATATCGATACGTTAAAAAGACTTCAAAACTGGGTTATAATTTTTCTAAAATGCCGTAACCAGGTTACCACTGTATCTGAATTAATTTAGTGGGTGTGGTATTTAAGGAGTTGTAATTTTATTGTAATTAACTGTAAATGACAAAAATGGAAGGCTCAAACAGTTTTGATAACTTGATTTTAATGGCAGGGCTCGTTCATTCTTTTATCAGTCATACAAAAACAGCTCCTAAAAAGACACCATTAAAATCTCATACTTTCACCGCACTTAAACATTTCATGACTTTGGTCCTGCATAAACAATTACAATCTCAAGTAATGTACAGAAATATCTTAATAAATATAAAGCCATCTGATCTGTACTATACCCACGTAAGTGAATTGGTCATAAGCCCTTGTAAAATAAGAGGTAAAGATTACATCCTTTTGACACTGGAACATAAATAACAGTTATGTTTGACATCTAGTAAGACATTGCAGTCTAATCTATGTTATAGCAACAAAGCAAGTGTTTTCTGTCTTGATGTAAGACTGTACATATAGTAGTACACACTATACAGTTGAAATGTCTATCATTGCACAAATAAATATCATCATGTAAACCTCATGATAGTTTGATGTGTTGTGTGTCTGTCATAAAGTAGACAGGGAAAGCTTCAAATGTGGGAGATACTGTAGGCAATGTTGTGTTCAGGGTAGATGATATAGCAAGGCAAAATTTCCTTTGTGTAGAGGACAAACACATCAGCTGATTATTTGTACACACACACACACATAAACAAATGCACAGATGTCATATTGGCCTATGTTAAAATGCACAGTCTGTAACAATGACCAACGCTACCTCACATCTCCAACACACACACACACACACACACACACACACACACACACACACATGCAAACATATTCAAGTCATAGGTGTTTCATGTCCCTGATATATCGGTCTATAAACTGTATATAAAAACTATATTGCTGCATTCTCCCTCATTAAACACTATCCGTTATATATAGATTATAACACTGTTTTTTGGGGTTTGGTCATAGAATCCCTGCTATAAAGAAAAACATGAAATAAAACATATAATCCTAAAAAGAATAAGAAAGTCTTAAAGGTTTGAAGCGATAATAGAGTGACTATATAATACCAGAATCTACATTTCTGGATGAACCGTCTCTTTAAGGAAGTTATACTTCGAGATGCTTAAAATAAGAATTAAACATTAAATAAACTATGATTTAGAATAACTGGTTTGAGAAAAAATTATTTTATCATCCTGCCGTCTTGAAGATCTCAACAGTACAAAACATCCTGCAACAACAGTAGCACGATATCAGACAGTATTTGCATGTCCAACCCTCTTAATCTAGAAACTACACAAAGTAAGACCCTCTTTACATATTCACAGAGAAAAACGAGAGTTTGGCCATCTGACGGAGGTACAGTCAAAGCGTGGGAGAAAGAGGTTCTCCTTTGCCTGTGTTTTCTGATCTGAGGTCAGGGAGCAGCAGCTCTGTGTTCTGTAAAGGTTAATGCTATAGTCAGGGGTTGAGTTCAGGGTCTTTCTGTGGAGGGGTGCAGGTCCCTGTTGAGGCAGCAGCAGCAGCGTCTTTTCCTTCAGCATCGGTCTCTGTAGTCACTTCACTTTGCTCCAGCACAAACTTGATTGTAGTGGTCTCCACCTCCCCTTCACCAAACTCTCCCTCCTTGGTCAGACGAAACTTTATGTTTAACTTTTCAGGTTTCTCTATAAGGAAAAAAAATTTTTTTTAAAGAAATGTAAAACTAATCTAAATTAAGCAACTATAGTTGTGTGACCTTTAGACTATGTCTGTTGAGCCAAGTAAAATTTCTGTGTACTTAAAGGTGCCAAAAAAATGCATTGATACAATATGTTTTCTGATACGTTATGTGACTTTATTAAGTGCAAAAATGATCCAGACACGGTTTTACATGTCCATTTACAACCTTAGGATTTATTCCCGGAATTAAATGGTCTATTATTACCTTATTTTCAAAGGGTCATGAATAATAATGTTGAGCTCTGCTCTGATTGGCTGTTTCTTTGAGCGGCTCATTTCAGTAGCTCTGTGTGTGTGCAAACAAACCTTATGTTTGATCCTGTATCAGACGAAGATATAAATTTTGTTTTTTTCAGTATGGATCTGCAAAGTGTAACTATAACTTCAAAAGTATGACTTCAGCCTAAACGTTAGCACATAGCATTAACTAGCACATAGCGCTAACTCAGCAGTCAAAACTTTTTTTAGCATTATAACAACATGTACTTCATTTAATTTAATGTGTAATTTAATGTTGGGGGCGTACATTACGACTGTGACATCACAGTCAGTGTTATGTTGAGATTGGCCTGTTTTCCAACAGTCTTTCTTTTGCATGCACAAGTTTACATAAGGAGAAGGAAACAATCGGGGTAATTCTCGTGAAATTAGACTTGAAAGAGGTGTCATGAAACATTTTGATAAAAAAAGTAAATGCAAAGTAAGAGTATCAAAATAAGAAGCATACAGTTACAAACATCTGTCCACGTACTATTTTCCACATGATTTTAAATGACATCATACAAACCAATTTTGTTGTTTTTTCCACATTTAAGGGGAAAATTTTCGTTACCACAACGTGTCCATGACTGGATTTGGGTTCTTTGACATGGAAAATGTATAATTAAAAAATCTAAAAAACAAAAAGCTTCAGTGCATGTTATACTATAAACATTTACAATAAAGAAACATTGGTAGTGTTGTGGTACTCGCGATCGGTCTTGAGACCACTTTTTAAAGGTCTTGGTCTCTTCTCAGAATCGACCGCATTTTTACTCGAACTTGTCCCGGTCTCAGACAAAGAGTACTCTTAATATGCATATTCCACATTTAATCATAGTGTATTAATACAGTGACTTGCAATGGTCTTGGTCTTGACTTGATCTCGGCCTGTCTTGGTCTGGACTTGGTCTCGACCCTTTAAAGTCTTGGTCTTCTCTAGGTCTCGGCCTGTCTTGGTCTTGGTCATGACTTGGTCTTGGTTTAGGT
The DNA here is from genome assembly GCF_030506205.2 of Paramisgurnus dabryanus. Classification (NCBI taxonomy): domain Eukaryota; kingdom Metazoa; phylum Chordata; class Actinopteri; order Cypriniformes; family Cobitidae; genus Paramisgurnus; species Paramisgurnus dabryanus. Next base: position 9,705,234 of record NC_133354.1, read on the forward strand.
GGTCTTTACTACAACACTAGTATTTGGTGATCATTGGTAAATGTAGAGTCAATAATAAGAAATATAAATGTGTCCTAGACCAATTTTCTCATCCTCCGCAACAATTTTCAATCATTGTTTAAGCCCTTAAGGAATTAACATTTTTTTTAAAAAATTGTTGGAAGGGACATAATTGACTGTGACACTCAAGATGGCTACCAGGTAAGCAGTTCTTATTATATCTCTCCAGATAAAAGTTGAAATTTGGTTTGTCATAGTACCTAGACAACTTTTTAGTTCTCTTTACTGAAACACGCGTTTGTAAATGCATACATTTAATGTAATATCATGTTGCGGTAATGATAATTTTTGTTTCTTAGAATTATAATTCTATAAGAAATATTTTTGAAATCCTCTAAAAATAATAGTTTTAGTAAGTTCAGAACTTAATCCTATATGTGGAAAAAAAGGTTTTTTTAATAAATCTGATGCTGGACACTTTATAAATCTGGATTACGTGAGAATAACCCAATTGCGTTTGAGGCTCACCACATGTCATTACCATGTACAGAACTCTTATTATTCATCTATACCTAGGTAAAAAAAGGGTTTTATATTCTACAGCACCTTAAAAGGAATTAAATAACACAAAATTTTTAGTTCTCATAATTTATTCACCCTCATGCTATCACAGATGTATATGACTTCCTTTCTTCATTTGAACACAAACAGTTTTATTGGGTACTCGAAACAAAAAAAATTGTGAGAGAGAATTATTCATTTTGAGCTTATTTATTTACTAGTGGATATTTGTCATATAGGTGTGCATGTTTTATCATGAGACAACCAATGAGACCTGTAGTTATCAGCGTGCCACCATATTTGAATGTATCATTCAGATCTGCTTGTTTGTATTTAAATTGAGCTAAAGTGCAAAATATGAATCGTTTTCTCTCACAAAGATATCACTTTACTTCAGAAGACATTTATTAACCCATAGGATTCATTTGGACTTTTTAAGGATGAAAATAAGTCTCATACATTTGGGATGGCTTGAGGGTCTATAAACTGACAAAATTTTTAGTTTGGGGTATACTGTTCCTTTAAAAAAAAAGAAATACGGGACACGGTTCCCAAACCTTAGTTATCTTCCAATTCAAGGGCCTTTCAAGGACTTTCCAGGTCCAATGCCCTCAAATTCAAGGACGTAATGTGGGGGCACATTTCAAGTGAGAGCAAGGTTACATGGTGTTACCTTTTAAGATACATTGTTACAGTTCCCTTTCGAGGGAACTCGTGCTGCGTCACTGCGTTGACACTTTGGGGACGCCTCCAAGGGTAAGTGTGTCTGAATGTGTATATCAAATTCAACCAATGGTGAGGCTTAACAACAAAGACAGGGTGACGCGGGAGTCAGGAAGTATATCGCTATTTCAAATACTGCCAAAGACGGCATTAAAGGGACGCAGGAAGAATAACAAGGGAGACGCAGCGCCCTGTTCCCTTCTCAGGGAACAACAGATACATACATAATCCGAGACATTTTTCATTTGTCAAACACAAATATGCAAAAAAGCATTTTGGTATGAATCAACATTTGCATACAGAAAATATAAACATTTAAAGCAAAAAGTTTAACACCTGTGGGGAAAAAGTCTAGAATTTTTATAATATTATCCTACACTACACAGGGAATAATATGGATTTTTTCCAGAAAACTTCTTGCATAAAATAGATTCAAGCACTTTCAATGACCTGTATCTATATATGTATATTTTCAAAAACTTCCCAGGGCCTTGAATTTTTTCCCCAGATTCACAAACTTTCAAGGATCCGTGAGAACCCTTATGGGAATACAAACAGTTTGCTCTGTGCCCAATTCTAATAATACTGATAAGGGTCTATGATTTCTGCAATGTGTTTTATATGATCAGTGTTACCTTTACCCAGTTGCTTCTCTTTCGGCAGTAGGAGAACATCTACATTGTGATGTTCCTGCAGTGCGGCAGTCAGTGTAGCTCCCTCTTTGCTGAAGAGGAACACCAGGGGAACTGTGATGTCATCTGTGGAGTCTCCATCTCCAACCATCTGAAAGAGCGGAGTCTCAGCACTGCTGGTGCCCTCTCTGTGATCTGTGAGAACATTTAAAACCAAATGAAAAATTATTCACCAAATTATTCTTTTAAAAAAGAAAAAAAATTTGGTTTTCATCACAGTTTGGCTCACCAATGAAGATCACCCCGATTGCTCCGGCTTCCTGCAGGTGTCGAGCTTTGACAGCAAACATGCAGTCTCCTCTCAATGCCAGTGCTATGTGTCCCTGTAGCTCTACAGCGTTTTGAATGGGCCCGCATGCCGTGTATGGATCACTTTTTGCAATACTGCCTTTCACCTTAGAGAAAAAGTTTATTAGAATCAATTGTGTTATGTTTCCATTGGCATTGAGCTGACATATTTATTCTCTATGGAAAGTGAGACACACATCTAAATGCACAATTGACAGCAACACATCATAGATAAAGAATATATAAATGTATATATGATGATAACTGTTTCGAAATCATTCACCCCAACATCCTCACCCCGTGCTCTTGTTTGGTAAGGTCCATTCCAAACTTCGCTGGTCCTGCTGTAAGTACAGTCCTTCCCAAAAATGGAGGGGAAATGAGCTGCACAATTAGCGGTGTTACTTCTTCCTGCTCGGGGGCTTGGCTCACCTCCGCGACCAGCTTCAACTTGTACACACCTTTCTGAGAGTCCTGTGGACGGATAGAGCTTTATCAATAGCCATCCAGCAAAAGATAAACGACAATCAACAATCTTTTACTGCATGCTCACCTGGGTTGACCCTCGGATGGAGGATCCCAGTTCAGTGAAAGGCGCTAAAGAGATACCAATGCTTTTCAGAAACTCCAGAGGCTCCAGGCCTGTCTCATGAAGAGGCAGCTCAATCCCACTATGTAAAAAATGATGATATGATAAACACATAACTATAATAACACAAACAAATCTTTTCAAACAAGTACAACAAAGAAATGCGAATTAGGTGCGCTTACATCAAGTTTGATGTTTGAACGAATGACAACGGTATTGGTAAACTTGTAACCAAAAGTAAATAAAAAAATGAAGTCAGGACTGCATTTAGTAACGATTTGGCAAGTTATACATTTACTAGCAGTGTGGCTATGTCAGAATTTATTCGGCAAATGCATTTCCATCTCCCATTATTAGCATTTACGCTTTTTCGCATTAGTCAAAAACCACATCAAGAGAGCATAAAAATGTTTTTGTGAATTTTATAGCATTTCCATGACTCATTTCTTATGCAATACTTCAAAAATCAGGGTGATGAAAACCAACCTACAGTCTGCAAAATAACACTGTTCAAATGTATTCTTATCATTTTAGCAGACAGCATCTTGAAGTCTCAACCTGAGATGCTTTCTAAACTGTCTTAAAGGAGTTCCCATCTACTCTGGGCTCTTATTTGCTACTTTATTATTTGGATCAAGTTATCTTTAAGAAATTAGTTTTAGTTTTGTAATGAAAGAAATTGATATGTTTGTGCAAGTTTATTATTCTCTATAACTTATTAACATTCAGACATCTGCCTTCAGATCAAAAATTTAGTGAAACTTTTAAATGGTGGTGTACAATATTGAGTATTTATTACTCTTGTCTTGTCCTTTTGTTGTCCTCTTAAACCATCTTAAAGGGACACTTCACTTTTTTTGAAAATATGCTAATTTTCCAGCTCCCCTAGAGTTAAACATTTGATTCTTACTGTTTTAGAAGCTGATCTCCGAGTCTGGCGGTAGCACTTTTAGCATAGCTTAGCACAATCCATTGTATCTGGTTAGACCATTAGCATCGCGCTAAAAAAATAACCAAAGAGTTTCAATATTTTTCTAATATCACTAATTACGCACTGCCCGAAAATAGTCCCTTGGTTACTTTCAATGGCAGGGGACTATTTTCAGGCACTGCGCAATATCACTACACATGCTGCCTGCAGCCATGTTACATCAGATTATTACCTCAGAATGAGAGTATATTTCCAAGCCATATCTGCCTAGAAAATCGCAACTTTTAATTTTCTGTTGGTCTAAGTACATGATGTTACTACAGAAGAGTCACGTTTTAAATAATATTAAAACCTCTTTGGTTATTTCTTTTGGTTATTTTTAGCGTGATGCTAATGGTCTAATCAGATTCAATGGATTGTGCTAAGCTATGCTAAAAGTGCTAACGCCAGACCCAGAGATCAGCTTCCAAAATATTAAGAATCAAATGTTTCACTCTAGGGGAGCTGGAAAGTGAGCATATTTTCAAAAAAAGTGGAGTGAACCTTTACCAATAGGTTTAACTGTAAATAAGCACCAAACATTACTCACTTGACAGGTGCAGTCTGCTGGGATCTGCCAACACCTGTGAGGTATTTGTAGCCGTCCCTAATAGTCTTGGCAAAAGTGGGGTTGTTGGGAAACAGAGTCTGAGCGCTGGGACAGGAGTATAAAAACAAATCATCTTCACGAGATGCTTGAGGTTCCTGAAAGAAACACAAAACTTAGCTATCACTGTGATAATAAGTAATTATTGTGAATATCAACAATGATACTGTAGAAAGATGACAAATAGAGATGGTCATATTGTGGGAATATAAGACTAGGGAAGCAAATGACTGATATAAGATGCAACATTAAAAGAGCATGCTTTCTATGGTTACAATCATAAATACAGAGACTTTTATTATGAATACAAAATCAGTATGTCAAAGATACAATGGGAATACACAAAACTAGAAAATGTAAGTAGTGTTAGCCCTGTGCATGGCTTGCCACCATGTAGTGGTGTCCAGGGGTGTTTCCCAAAAGCACTGTTAGCTAAATATAGTTGCCTGCTGGACCATCACTTAACTCTTTCCATGCCACTGACGAGTTATCTCGTCAATAAAGAGAAAAAATTCCATGAAAAAATGTGTTCCTGATGAGTTTTTATTGTTATTTGTAATATCGCACTTATCAAATTTATAAAAAAAAGTATTTATTAATTTTACACTCCCTGTATGTTTTGATAATCGTTCTGAATCTGATCTCTAACAAAATTCCTTCACAAAAATGCAATTATTTCAGCTTTTTGATAAAAAATATTTTTTAAGAAAAATACCCATATTTACCAAGCTCCTAAGGTGACATTGGAGTAAAAAAATCTAAAGTTTAGTTTCATGTGCTCACGCGCAACCTTCATGTGCTCACGCGCAACCTTCATGTGCTCACGCGAAACCTTCATGTGCTCACGCGCAACCTTCATGTGCTCACGCGAAACCTTCATGTGCTCACGCGAAACCTTCATGTGCTCACGCGAAACCTTCATGTGCTCACGCGAAACCTTCATGTGCTCACGCGAAACCTTCATGTGCTCACGCGAAACCTTCATGTGCTCACGCGAAACCTTCATGTGCTCACGCGAAACCTTCATGTGCTCACGCGAAACCTTCATGTGCTCACGCGAAACCTTCATGTGCAGAATTTTTGTTTTAAGTTTAGTTTCGCGTGCTCGAGTGAAACTATCCCGCGCGCACGTGAAACTTTCGCTTTCACGTGCGTGCGCGATAGTTTCAGGTGAGCAGGCGATAGTTTCACATACTCACGCGAAACTAAACTTTTAAAAAAAATTCTGCACATGAAGGTTTCGCGTGAGCACATGAAAGTTTCGCGTGAGCACATGAAACTAAACTTTATTTAATTTTTCACCATGTCCCCTTGGGGGCTCCGTACATATTTAACAGTTTATAAGCAGAAAAAAATACAGATAGGATGAAACGTTTTTTTTTTCCTGTTTTGGTTGTTTGTTTGTTTGAAAGCAGAGGGTCTGTTCATTTATTTGATATATTTGTATGTTTATACATATTTTTTGAAGTAAATTTCCTAAAAGGCATTTTGTGAAAATCACAAAAAATGCCGTGGGGCAACTTTTCAAAAAAGGACTGGCAGACAATGAGTTAATGTCAACAGGAATGATCTGGTTCCTATATATGACTTGGTTGCTTTTATTTTTGAAAACTCTAACCATAAATGTGACCAATAGTTGTGTTCATCCTTATAAAGCATCTTTGACATGGATTCCTGTTTGGAAAAAAATGGCAAGCTCTTACTGTATTGTTGCTATGGCAGGGGGGCTGGGCCTTGGACAGAGACACTGGTAGCAAGTGAGCCTCAGTAGTGAAAACATAATCATCAATGTCTATTGGCAGTTGACTCTTCTCTGAGAAGAGAAGGTAGAGGTACTTAAACATCTCGGCGAGGAAGAAGGAATCCATCCTTGAATAAACCAAACATAAAAATCAATTTACTAAGATAAATCGCTTTAGATATGTGATAATTCCTTAAAAAAGTCTTAAAGGGGTCATATGAGATTTTTTTTAAAGATGTAAAATAAGTCTTTGGTGTCCCCAGAGCGCATATTTGGTTTACCAAGTTACTGGGTTGATCTTTTTCACGTTTTCTAGGTTAATAGAAGCACTGGGGAACTTAAATTAAAAACTCAGATTTTCATGGTATGACCCCTTTAAATATTTGGTAGATCAGATGCTCTTACCTGTCCTCGTGCGAGCCTGTCCTCACGTCCTGCACCGCAGCAAAGCCACATGGAACCCGCGTATGAGCGTTCAACTTCTCCACTATAGACTGGCCTACTTTCAAGTAGTACGGATCACCTGTGGCCTAAAAATGACGCAGACAACTTTATTTAAAAGACAAAACATACATATTGACATAACTGTACAAATCAAACAAAGTCTATAGAAGGTCATGTTTACCTTATAAAGAAAGTATGTGCTTTCAGCAAACTCTGGTCTTAAAGGGTGCTGCCCCCAGTGAACTCTGAACTCGGTGGTAAAGGCCTGTTAGACAACAGATCATTGAAAGCATTGATCAAAATTGTAATCAAAAACTGTGACCTTTGCTGATGTACTGTGTGGTCTATTCATGTATTACCTCAGGGAGGAATTTGTGCTGTTTGGTCACTTGGTACAGCATTTCATGCGTCTCAATGGCAGGTTTCAAATCTCCTCTCAGAACCTGAATGTGTTTAGACAAAGCTCAATTACTTTTATTTCTTAAAAAAACAAGGGTCCCGAGTTTACAAAGTAAGATTTTTTTATAATGAGAACAGAGAGCTGAACCTGCAGTCCAGGGAAGAAGGCGAGTAATGAATCCATCCAACTGCGCACGTGCACGGTGGGGTTGTGCATGTGCACGTTGAGCAGTAAAGGAGGCTGGCTGATGTACTTCATAATGGCACTGTAGTGCTGTCACAACAAGGAAAACAAGTCATGTGGCAATTCAAGTGAGTTAAAATGAGATTTGTGTGACTGAAGATTGAATTACACTACACAACTTTACCCAAGATTTTTGGTCTGTAGTTAGAAAACACTGTAGTGTTTGATGCAAACTGACTCTTTAATGTTTTAACTTCAGATTTTGATTTTATAGTAAGAGGATATCAGACATGTTTGATATTTTAGGCAAACTTCAAAGGAAATTTTGTGGTGTATAAACCTCCATTCCATGTCATAAGTAGGGCTGTCACAAATGATTAGATAATTGTCTCGTCGTGATTGTTTGACCTCATCGTGATGATTTCAGATCACCGCAATGATTGCACATCTCTTTAAAAACCACAAGGGGGAGCTGCAGCACCTGTATGTACATTGCAAAGCCTTTAAATACAGTAGGGAAAAAAACATTTAAAGAAATGCTGCAAAACTTTGATAAGCAGTATGAACTGCCAGGTAAAACATACATTTCCAAAACAGCAATTCCAAATTTAGGTAAGTGAAGGATGCTATTCTTAAGGATCTGTAAGGAATTGATTTTTTGCAACCGCTACAGACATGTTTTCCAGTACTAATATGACCTTAGTAGGATTGGCTACTATTTAAGGCCTGTTCTGTTATAGTCAGTTTATTTTGATTGCATTTTAGTTTCAGTTATTTTTTTGACACTTTATTGTGTTTATTTTTTATGAAGAATTTTCGGTTTTTGAAAATATATTCATTAAATAATTACTTTTAAATATCTGGTATATGTATTAATATTTACTGCCAGGTAAACCTTGCCAAAGATTTAATTTAAATAATCACAACAACGTGTGAAAATTATTTCATGAACAAACAAAAAAAGTTATTAGAATTAAATGTCAAAGCAATGAAACAGTCAATTAATCGTCATAATCTCAACAATTTGTTAGACAATTAATCGTCAGCCAAATGTCATAATCGTGACAGCCATAGTCATAAGCTGGCCCGGCCAATGAAAAACTAACTCTAAATGAAGATTAGGAATGGGAGGTTTGTTGTGTTTGTAATAAAACTGACACGCGTCTTGTGTGTAATCCTCAATCGCAAATACTGTGATCATGTATAGTTTTTCTGTAGAAATGTACACGATTTTAAAAGTTGTGTAGTGTAAATCCTTATTTTTTTTTTGAGAATATAAACCCTTACTGTGTTGAATCTCTCAAGATAAACTTTGTCCCCAAGAAGTATATAAGCTTTCATCAAGTATTCATAATAAGAGTCAATACCAGCACCGACACCACTATCTGTAATGAGAAATACAAGACATTAATGTGAATATAATCTCTGAGAAGGTTAAGCGTTAAAGATATCTCAACTGTTGTCTAACAAGCACTACAAGTAACAACAGCAGATCCAATGCAAAGCCTCACCCCTGCGAACCCAGTCTCCATTGTGGATGTTGATCACCGTGCCAACGAGGTCACTTCCTCTTTGCCTTTTCTCCCAGAGAACGTCCAGAGCTTTCCGAGCATGATCCTACAGCGAATAGAGGAAACGACTTGTTAGCACAACTGCACTCCACTAGTCTTTACTGGTGTTAACAAAACTCCACCGGTGTTTACCTCAAATATCGTGTCTCCAGACAGACGGCTAAGAGCTGCAAACTCCAAGATCATAGTCCCTGCGCAAGCAGTGCAGGTGTCCGACTCGGTGCCCGTACGGGAAAGAGGGCCGACTACTCCATAGCGCAGATTTACCTAATGAAAATATTTGAGTTGAGGTCATCGGTTGCAACAAGGTAAACTTATACTTTTAAAATATGTCTTAATACTGGAGTTACCCGAGGGTAAGGAAGGCCACTGGTGGTGTTAAAGGCAGGTAAGAGGCGGTAGCCCAGTTCTTTGGCCATGTGCAGCAGTTCATCTCTATACCATTGCATCTTTTCTCCCCGCTGCTTTAAAACACCTGCCATCACGTGTGCACCCAACAAGCCACTGAAGGAAGAGGAAAAGCATTACTTGGACTTCTCTAAATGATGTTTGAGTTATATTTAGTAACACATGTTACGAATTTCAAGTTCTGATTTGTATGTAATATGTTATTACTAGCGTGGGATGTTTATTGGCTGTATATGGCTATTATGGTTCATTGTGTGCTTTGAATGCATGCATATGTGATTATGTAATACTGACATTATATATAAGGAGGGATGACAGTTAACAACCAGTTGTTGTTATGAAACTACAAAACACAACTTCGCAACACAAATTTATCAAACCTTCATCCTCAGTGAAATCCAGTCGCATGGGAATGGGGTCAAATAAATAGGTGCACATGATCACTTATTGTCTTGGTGAACTTTAACTTTAACAAACAAAGATATTAATTGTTTTCAAAAATGTGGCTTTACAAAATACTGCATAATCCTATCAACTAAAATGTAGCTTGCCATTTAATGCTATTTATGTATAAAGTAAGTGAAACGTTATCATGAAACTTCACCGTACCCAAGCACACGGATATTGGTTTCAAAAACAGAGACGACGATGTCATTATCGAATCTCACGTCACTGATCGTCTTCTTCACACCCTCCTCAAACTCATCCAGTTTGTTGAGCAGCTGCCCAGGAACACACGAAACAACAGTTTTTAAGCATCCACAAACATAACAGGTGTCAAATACTACCCAGAATGCTATTTAACTCACCACAAGAGTATCCAAAGAGTCGATTAATGTTAAAGAGAACCTTTGAAAATAGACAAAGACAGCTTGTCATTAGAAACCCAACGAAGAAACATTGAAAACAAAATATCCTCACTTTTGATCTCATGCAAGCTCATGTTTAGCTGTGCAACCATAATAGCACTTTTTAGCACATTTTAAAACATAACTAGCAAAGAATCATGTGGGACAAATATTACTGTACAGCTCCTCAGTTTTTTTTAACAAACTTAGAGAAGCAGATGGCAAAAGAAGAAGTTAAGGACAAAAAAAGGGGTAAAAAAGTGATGGGCAATGATTAATCGTGATTAATCGCATACAAAATAAAAGTGAGTTTTGCATAATATAAGTGTGCGCTGTATGTAATTATTATGTATAATTCATGTATGTATTTAAGAAACATTTACATGTGTATATACATTTATTTATATTTTTATATATTCTATACTATATATACAATTAAAACATTGATATATAAATAAAAATATTCTAATATGTATTTGTGAAATGTATTGTGCTTGAATATATTACATAATTACACACAAAACCACACACACATTTTTTTATGCAAAAACTCTTATTTTGTATGCGATTAATCGTGATCAATCATTGACCACAAGATGTTTAAACTCACTTTCCTAGAGAGTCATCAATGTCCCCTCGATTTGGTTCCAGCCCTCTCACCCTTCCCTTACAGCTGAGGGGCATTAATTCATCGGCTGGGTAGGCATATTTCTGATAGATGACAGATGATGAAATAATACATAGTCTCAGTTAGTCTTTTAACAATTTACTGATCAAACAAAATGTACAAGTAGCTATGTAACAAGTAAGGGATAATGTATAGGCAGCCGGTAGTTATCGGGAAATAAGCCCCGACAGTGTGATCAGGAGCCGAGGCGAAGCGGAGGGTCTTGTATCACACTGAAGGGGCTTATTTCCCGATAACTACCGGCTGCCTCTACATTATCCCGCTTATTACACGGCTACTTGCCACATAAGAATAAAAACTGGACATGAATATGAATTTGAAACATTTTTTTGGCATATTTGTTTTAAATTAGCATTTTTATCCTTCCGCGAAACTTTGCACAGATGCATAAAATGATTGTAATACCTTATTAAGATCCTCTGCTTCATACTTGTCTGTCTCCATTTTTTTCTCTTTAACCAGTCTTTGAGAATTTTTAATGCCCATTCTGTATTTTTTTGTGTGTTGGCTTCATAGCTGTCATGCTCTATTTTGTCAAGTTTAGTCTCAGTAAGCTCTCTGTGTCTTGTCGTTGTTCGTTCTTCTATCCACTGTTTAAATGTTTTGTTTTTTCCGTACATGTTAAAATTAATGTCAAAATGTTCCATTCTTAATTGTGGTTGTCCAGTGTTTGTCACAAGATGGCGCCAAACAGTAATCTTTATTGGAGCGGAGCGATTTTAATCGTACAAGTAGTACCGGCTCTGCGTTATTACTTTGGAGCGGTTATTATTTGAAAAGAACGAACCTGCAAATGTCTCAACTGACCAATCAGAATCAAGCATTCCAGAGAGCCGTGTAATAAAGTACAATAACTAAAGCACACTAATTCTATTACTTCTGTTTTATATTTATAAACAATAACATTTGATGACTTGTGGTCCAACATGAATATTTAAAAAAAATTATATTGTTCAATAAGACATGCATTTCAAAATTAAAGCCAGTAATATAGGGATTTGCTCACCATGTAACTGTTATAGGCATGATCAAACATTTCCAAAATCTGGTCCCTAAAACAAAAAAGTAACAGTGAGTGTGGACTGTGAAATAAATGCAGCATGAAGTTAAAACAACTTGGTTTTGCAAGTCAATTCAACCTATTATTTTAAGTTTTGACTTGTGATAAGTTGACATAACTTATAAACACAAGTTGAAATTGTTAACTTAAATTGTTAAGTTAGGTAACATAAGTTGATCATTTTTACAGGGAGTGGCAGCTGCACTGTTTGATACTGCACTGGTAAAAGCCTCATGCAGAAATACTCAATTTGACTGGTAAACATTCACATTAGTACAAATGTCTATTTAAATACATTATTTATGCTGCTATTTGAGTACATGTAAATTGTTGGTGTTCAATCTCAGAAATTTAGGTGGAACTGAAAAAAGATCAAGTTTAAAATTTTACATTCAACATACAGTTTAATAGGCCAAGCCCTAGTGTCACTTTTCTAGAATGACCTCAACAGCTTTTTATGTTGACAACCTGATAATAGGGACATATTATTTATGGACAGACAACACCTCATTTGTTTAAAACGTGTATTAGAATGAATCAGCCAACTACATCAAACGCCCAACCCTAAACTTGAGAAATCATGTTTGCTACGTCATCATTTTGTGAAGCAATCCTCTGCCAATTCAATACACAACAACTAATGAAACAATGCTGATTCAAAATCCACAAAAACATCATCATTAGTTGTGGACAAAACAAAAATGGCATGAGTATTTTGGTAATGTCTACCACCATTGTCAACAGCTCTATATCTCTAACAAACATTACAAGCTGTCATCATCACTAAGTTTCTGTATGGTAATGGTACCAGCATCTGCATACACTGACAACCTCAATGCTAACCCTAACCAACAAAACACAGAAGCCCATATCTGTCAGCGTACGTTAATATAAAAGTATATTAAATACAAGCTCACCTGATTTTGGACTTCTCCTCTGAAGACATGGCCTGTCCATCTTGACCAGTAACTCCAATCAAAAAGCAGGAGAAGATCACAGTTGCCAGCACCATGACAAAACCACAACTTGCTTGTCTTCTGATCCAGTTTCTCCCCATTTAATTTTTTTAAGAGGACAGATTTTTGTAGCCTCTTAAAAATAAACAACCGCCTATATATTTTTTGACTTAAAGAGACTGTCGATCCCTTTATCCTATGTATTTTACTGTTGAATAATTAACATCCTGCTTTAAACGATCGTACTCTTCACATAAATTACGAATCAAGTTCATCTGTACTTTGGATTGAAAAGTCAGACCATTTCCTTATTTACAACACTAAGTTTGTCTACCAGTCGCGCTGTTTAGCCATCCGGCTAACTACCGCATTAGCGCACAAATGTACTTTTCAGTAATACATATTGTCTCTTTAGTCCCTCTTGAAATTTCCGGACATATATCCTGGAGAATCGACGGCGTCCAGATTCGAAAAATCTCCATCTCATCAAGATTTATTTAACATTCCCCATTCCGTTCTGTTTACCTGACTGACCAGCGCTCGGTTGGGCGCGAGATGATGACGCCATCACCAAGGGCCGTCGTAGCAAATATATCAGAATAATCTGTTTTTCATTATTTTGTTTATTTTTCTTACCCATTTAATTAAAAACTCTTGTTATTATATTTCACGGTAATGTTCAATATTATATATATATATATATATATATATATATATATATATATATATATATATATATATATATATATATATATATATATATATATATATATATATATATATATATATATATATATATATATATATATATATATATATATATATATATATATATATATATATATATATATATATATAGTGCTCATTATTTTATTCTTCATTTCTCCGATACCTGTTTTTATGTTAAGTTTGAGCTTCAATACAAAGTTTTAATTGTAAATTAAATGTATATGAACTGTTTTGACAAATTTATGGGTGTTAAAACTATGTCAAACTATCAACTTTTAGAAAATAAACTCAATTAAAACACGTTTTCGACTCACACTAATTTATCTGATTGAATATATTTATATATTCTCAGCATTTTGTGGTTATAGTTAAGAGCAGAGCACAACCTATGAACCATTTCATATGTAAATGCAGAGCCAACAAAATAAACGAGTTTCATTAAAATGTATTGACATTGAAATTTATTGAAAATATTTCTGGTACAGGATATACAATCCTATCCCAGACTCTAAAAAAATATAACAAATCTATACATATAAAATTCAAATTTTAACATTTTATAAAAACATTAATTTCGTCATTTTGACAATTTTTCATAACAATTTTTTCTAACAATCATAAATAAACAAGCATAACTAAGCATAAACTAAATTATGATTTCATTACTTAAATTTGATTTAAAAGTAATCGAGCTATTTACGCGTCACTCGAGGGAGAAGACTCTAACTCCCAGAATACTCTGCGGCAAATATAAATAAATCCTCGTGATGTAACGGCATTTTTTGTTGAGACTGCGAGATTCTCAGCTGTTCGGTTTAAAAGGCAAATGAAAATGCGGCGAAGTTGTCTTTTGAGATAAAGGTGATAATTGAATTGTGTCCGCACCATAAAGGACATTTCTTCTCTATTTTTGGAGGAAGCCAACATTTCACAAGCTTGTGTTTAGAGGGCTGCGCGTAAGCGAATTCACCATGAATGTAAGTTCCGCACATGCCCGCGCTCACTGTCAACTGCTTTATGTGCAAGTTTATTACATTTACTAATTTCATTTATATTATAGTGTGTTATATTTTCCTTGCAGTTAAAACAATGTTTGCTTTAATTTGTAAATCCTGATGCAATAAACGAAACCATTTTTTTTTGTTTGTTTTGCTTTAGATTTCACTTTGCTTTCACTTTTCACTTTTTAATTTTGTCGTGCCCTCATGAAAACATACTGTAGTATGCTTCAATATTTACTGCAGTAAAATTCCTTAATATTACAGTGTTTATGAACATCACCATACAATATATTAAAGTATACAATAGTATTTACTACAGTTTATAAATTCACTTTAGTGAATTCACTACGGTTTACTATAGTAAATACTAAAGTATGCTACAGTGTTTACTGCATAGTGCATACTACGGAATACAGTATATTAACAAAGTGTAGTAATTACTATAGTTAACTATAGGAATTACTTAAACATACAACAGTATTTTTTCTTGTGTGAACAAGCAGCTGTTCATTTAGTACTTCCTCATGAATGTTTGACAGAATTCATGTTATCTATGTTTTGGTCATTTTTACCTTTTTACTAAAAACTGTGTCTGTTTTTGTTCTAAAATATTCACTTATGATGAGGACAATGCATGATTCATTGGAGAGTTTAAGCAGCTGCTCTGAGATAACACTGAGAATTTCTTGATATGGTAGCGGGGTATCAAAAGGCGTTTGTCTGTGGTTGGCCAATGCAATACTATGTAGAGAACAGAGGATATGCTGTACAAGAGACAACGTGTAGAGTTCTCCATTGGCATATAATGGAATTCTTCAGTAATGGGAAAAGATGTGATGGGATTGTGAAATGTTACTCCTGAAGACAGGACTGCAGATGTGATCTTGATTATAGCAGAACATGGAATGCTATTGAGCGGGAGACTAAAAGGACCCTCCTTGTCTACTTTGTTTTGTCTACATTTGTCGTTACAAGTCTTCCAGGACCAGATTTCATGTCTGTAAAATCCAGGCTTAAGTTTCATAATCTATTTATGAGATCAGGAACATCAAAGTTTGAATATTCATTGATCTCACATTGATTCCAATAATAAAGATATCAAGGTTATATTTTCACAGAATGTCTTTTACATTTAGTAGAATGATTCCAAAAATGACTCTAGCTTTTGACAGGGAGGGTCACAAGTAGCGTTCTTCTCCCACTTTTTTTGACCCCTTTTTATTGGTAGCCCATGCAGAAGTCATCATTCTGATCAAGGCAAGTTTATTTGTATAGCACATTTCATACACCGAGGTAATTCAAAGTGCTTTACATAAAAATTAGAAAAACCGTTTGCATACTAAATAAAGAGACCTGAAACCTTTAGCATAATATAAGCAAATGAAGCAAAAACTATATGAGATCATGTTTGCTGCACAAACTTTTGACAGTGAAGGCCACACACATGTATAGGTAGGATGACGCTTATTTTGATACCCGCAATCTGCTTGGTCGTTGGTGGGAAACCACATTTCTTCAGCAGGTGCTTAAAGTTGAGTTGATGCAAGTGGGTTGATAATTACAAGTATGTCTCTTGTTCTTTGCTCTTAACAGATGCACTTTGAAGGATCCACAAACGTCATCCTCTTGTTTGATTTCTGGAACGTGCACGGGCCTGCAGGTACATGGGAATTACAAACAAGACCTGGCATGATCATGGCATAAGTGTACAATATGACTGTTGTATCCTGAATTACAGTATTAGTTTCCTGCAAAGCTATATATCACTCTGATTCAATTGCTTAGCCTGGGTGCATGCATGGTTTACTAGTGAAATATGCACAGCAGGTGCACAATGTTATGATTCTACACGGAAATAAAAATAATTATTTAATTCAATTGGAGGTCAAAGTGGTCCATGAAGCGATGTGTTATGTGAAAGAGACTTCAATTCACACAGTTTTAACATAAGGCACTTTGTTTTAGAAGTGCTTCACCATTGACGAAAGTTCCCAAGTTATGTAATTGTGTAAATCCCAGAATTAACAGGTTTGTTTTCTTCATTGAAGAGACCCATACTTTAGAATTGTTATTATAGGCTTCAATTAGAAATACAACAGAGGGCGGATTTAAATGACAGGGTTTAGTTAGTTTACTAGCTTAACCCAGCCATGTCATTGATTGCATAGCAAAGCTTTATGTAAATCATTTACAAAACTACCAACAGGTTTATTAAATGAGATCTCTCTTTCTCTATCCAGGGATGGTGTTGTCGGTCTTTGTGGTTTTACTGCTTACCGTGTTATACGAGCTTTTAAAAGTGTGGAAGATAACGTTGGAAAAACGGATGCAATCTCCCATCGCACATTCTTCTAATCCGGTGTCATGCACAACCAACTCTTCCTGCTTCGCTCCCGTCACCGAGTGTCGTGGTGGCAGCTCCGATCTGGCCAGCAGTCCCTCGGAGATCTCATTAGCTCCCACTGAGCATACGGTTGAAACTGCTGGCTCCACAACAAGGACTAAGGGGTAATGCTCAAGCAAATTCTGTTAACAACTGGGACAGCACTTTCCAAGAACTGTTAGGCATTTAGTTACATCATGACGGGTATAAAAACAAACATTGAGTTGTGTGGATCTACAGTGGCCCAAAATGCATTAGGTCATTTAAGGGATACTCCAGCCAAATATCAAATTTAACCCCATGACATTCTCAAAACGAAAACTTTTATGTGAATCGCAATATGGCATCGTAAACAGAAGCTAGTTATTTTAGTTTATAAAGATGAAAATATGAATATTTTTCTTGCAAAATCACATTGATTACCAGCAGAAGACCTTAAACAACCCATTGGAGTAGGGCTGTGACGGATCACAAAACACACGGTTTGGATAACATTACGGTTTTTGAGGCACGGATCGGATCATTTTTCGGATCAGCAAAAAAAAAAGGGTGGGGAAAATCTAATAATAAATAAGAAAAATTACAAACATTTATAAAAAAGAACAAAGTTGGACATTAAGTAGGGTCTAAAATTAACATTAGGTACAGAGATCGAATTAAATTAATTATAACACTCCCTTTATTGTACAAATTAAATAATAATAATATTAAAAATATTATTTTTGGAGCTACAGAAGTGATTTTCTCTTTGTCTTGGGTTGTTTGATTAACATTAATGACATAGACTTAAGTAGGTTAATTGAGGTTACTGTCTCTTTAAGACCAAATAAGCACAGACTGGTTTCGGACTCTATAATTCACTTAAAGGAATATTCCATTTTCTTAAAAGAAAAACCCAGATAATTTACTCACCACCATGTCATCCAAAATGTTGATGTCTTTCTTTGTTCAGTCCAGAAGAAATTATGTTTTTTGAGGAAACGATCCCAAACGAGGCATAAGGGTCTTATCTAGCGAAACGATTGTCATTTTAAAAAATATGCTCTTTTAAACCACAACTTTTCATCTAGGTCCGGTCCAGCGTGACCTTACGTAAATGCGTAGTGACGTAGGGAGGTCACGTGTTACATATATAAAACGCACATTTGCGGACCATTGTAAACAATAAACTGACACAAAGACATTAATTAGTATCAGTTGACATACAACAACGTAGGAACGGTCCTCTTTCAACACACTTGTAAACACTGGGGCGGAGTTTCGCGTTCGTCCTCTGTGACCTCTTGACGTCATGACGTATTGCGTGGGGTCACGCTGACGTATCACGACCGGATCTAGACGAGAAGTTGTGCTTTAAAAGTGTATATTTGTTATTTTTCTTGTCAAAAATGACAATCGTTTTGCTAGATAAGACCCTTATGCCTCGTTTGGGATCGTTTAGAGTACTTTGGAACTCAGTTGAAAAAAACTGTTAAGTGTTGAGTTAAGTATTAAATGTTGGGCTCTATTAAAATGAGAAAAATCCTGCAATGTTTTCCTCAAAAAACATAATTTCTTCTCGACTGAACAAAGAAAGACATCAACATTTTGGATGACATGGTGGTGAGTAAATTATCTGGATTTTTCTTTTAAGAAAATGGAATATTCCTTTAAGACATAATCAAATGTTTTTATTAGAAAAAGAATACAGTGAGAACATTTTGTATGTATGTGCCCTGTCAAGAACAGAAAGATTTTATGTTCGCTTACTTTTTGAAGTATAGGCTATATGCACTACTGAGGGCACTTAAACGCGTGCACACACACAGGCGGAGTTTCCAAACTGAAGATTCAGCATAAACTGTCGCTTCGCTTCACATAAAAACGTTACGTTGTTTTTCATTGCTCTATTCAGCAAATGTATGTTAATGGACTACAGTATGAGACACACAGCGCGACTCTCTCTATAGTTTACACATGAGGAGTTCTGATCTTTAAAAGGATGATCTGACTGGAGCTGGACCGGACACATTTAACCGTATGTGCATACAGAAATCTGCTCACTTTAGCGCCTTTTTGCGGTTAAATTGTTTTAAATCATTGAATGTTAACATTTGCAAGCCTTAGAAACATGTGCAAATTATAAACTTCCCTATTTAAATTTGCATTAATCCGCGAATCGCATGCAGATCACGGATCAACTGCGATCCGTCACAGCACTACATTGGAGCCTTGTGGATTACTTCTGTGAAGGATGAATGCAATGTTTTGGGGTTTAAAATCAAAAAAGTTGTTCCCTGATCCCTGTTTTCTATCATTATAAAGCTTGGAAGAACGAATTTACTAAAATAACTTCAAATGTGTTCGTCTGAAAGATGATAGATTTATGTATCTTGGATCGCTTGAGGGTGAGTAAATCATGGGGTAATTTTGATATTTGACTGGAGTATCACTTTAAAATTAAGTATTTGGGGATTGCAGCAATGTATCGGCACAGATAAAATCAGTAATTGCAGATAAAAGCTATTTTTTGATTACTTTGATATCGGCAATTTTTAAAAAAATGAAATATGATGTTTTTTGCTGATTATATCCAGGCAAACAATGCCGTTAAAAAAACAGGTCAGAACTCGATGCTATATTGTATGGGATTATTCGGATTGGGTGATTTTGATAACAGAATTACAGCATGTTAAATCTGGTATTATTTAATAAAAAATAATTTAATACAAGGTGTAACAAGCACAATTATTGTTATTTCTGCAGATGTTATTGTAAATAACCAGCCTGATCTCACAAGAATTCGTATATATTTTACAAATTGCCCAATTCGTATGAATTCATGCGAAGTTAACCTTGCGATTTTTATGAAAAACAAAACCGAACCCCTAACCCCAATGTCACTGGGGTCAATGCAAATCGTATCAAAATTTACGAATGTGGTCGTATAAATTTATACAAATTAGCCAGCTTTTACGAATTCTTTTGAGATAATAACTGAATATCGGTATAGACATAGACATTTTTTACTGGTGCATACCTAATGTGTAAAAATCAAGTGCAGTTTATTTATGTGTTTACCATAAGATCCTTAAATGTCTATGTTTTTCTCTTTTTGTGTCCAGCTGGCTCATTCACAGCCTCCAGACAGTCATACACATCCTGCAAGTGACGCTCGGCTACTTGTTGATGCTCTGTGTCATGTCGTACAACGTCTGGATCTTTTTGGGGGTCATCATGGGCTCCGTCTTGGGATACTTTTTGGCTTTCCCTCTTCTAAATCACGTCTGAGAAGGACAAAAGATGGAAAAAAGATACGTTGGCCCTAAATGCCTGTGGTCTCACTGAAACCTCCAGTTTATGAGTGATTAGGAACTGTTTTTTAAAAATTACATTAATGATGGCAGGCTGGTTAGAGTTATTGTTTAAAACAATATGCTGTGCAAGAGGTTCATTTTGTTAGAAAATTTGTATATTTTTTTGAACTTTTTAAAGCGAATATTTTAAAGATCATGCTTGAAACCGAATTTTACTCGAGGTAAAGTGGGGCAGCATTCTTGTTTGTAAAGATGTGCTGTAGAAGTGATTTTAAACATCTTTATTGAGAAGGTGTCATATCAAACAGCATGTGATTTCATATATGAGGTTATGAAACCTGTCATGATGCTGTTATGTAATCACATGATTTCCCATTTAAACAGTTCGTTTCAGCACTGTACTAAATGGCTGTATACTGTATTGACTGATTTAACTAATAAGCTCATTTCTGTTACACTAAGGAATGTTTAAATACTGTGAGATTTAGTGGGGTTTCTCTTATTTTGTGAAATTGCATCAATTTTGAACCACGTGACAGTTTGCAATAAACATTCTTTGTGAGTCAGGATCACTCGCTGGACATTGCAACTGAATAGGGAACAAATCATGTGGCTTGAGTTAATATTCTGTAGCTGTACAGAGAGGTGAATGAATAATTGAGCAGAAATTGAAGCATGACACAGAACGTGAGATTTCATATAATAATTTGGAAAAATTATTGCACTTCTGAACATTTTTTAATTTAATATTAATAACACAAAACAATAATTGTTTTGCATCCACGGCTTGTGCAATTGCTTGTTTTTAGGCATGATGTGTTTTATTAAAATGGCTTTAAAGCTTGTCTAAACTGTTTGGTTTGTCTGAACATGGTCTTAGCATCAATATGCAAAGTCATAGCCATTTACAACAAAAACATTTTATTATTCACGTGGTTTCTGCACAGATGTTTATAATCGGTCAGAATGACAAAATGTCATTTGTGGGGCTTTTTGGAGTCTAGAATGGAAAGGACTACTTTTTTAAATGTTACACCATATACGTTTAGACTTATATGTGGCCCACCACTTCTTGAAGGGATAGTTCACCCAAAATGTCAATTCTGTCATCATTTATTTACCCTCATGTTGTTACAAACCTATATAAATGATATTTTAAGAAAAGTTTTTAACTAAACCGTTCATGGACCCCATTTACTGCCATAGTATTCTTTTTTCCTACTATGGAAGTGAATGGGGTCCACGAACAGTTTGGTTACAAACATTTATCAAAATATCTTCCTTTGTGTTCATCAGAGCAAAGACATTTATACAGGTTTGTAACAACATGAAGGTAAGTAAATGATGACAGAATTTTCATTTTTGGGTGAACGATCCCTTTAAAGCAACACTAAAGAGTTATTGCTCTTTGCTCCCCCTACAGGTTAGAAGCGTAATTGTTCATTACCCACTGTCGTAAATACTGCAGCATAGCTGGCTCTGATTGGATCGTAGGTCTGCAGTAAAGCAAGTTTTTGTAGTTTTCACTCGAACTACAGGACCACTACCCGACGGTTGGAAACTTCTTTAGTGCGGTTTTGGCCGATAGAGGGCTGCAAAGCGAATGTGAAAGTGCCGTTCACCCTGTTTTGAGTGGATGAACCACTGAAACTTTTTTGGAAACGTTATTTTAAGGTAAAAAAAAACTCTTTGGTGTTGCTTAAGTCACATGGGTATATTTGTAGCAATAGCCAACAATACATTGTATGGGCCAAAATTATTGTTTTTGTGCCAAGATATTAAGTAAAAAATTATGTTCCATGAATATATTTTATACATTTCATACTGTAAATATATAAAAAATTATTTATTATTGGTAATATGTGTAGCTAAGGAATTTATTTGGACAACTTTGTGCAAAAAAAAAAAAAATCACCCTTACTCACGTTTTCAGTTTTCCAAATAATCCTATCTTGGCCACACTGCAAAAAATAATTTTCAAGAAAAAAATTTTCTTAGTATTTTTGTCTTTATTTTCTGTAAAAATATCTAAAAAAATTCAAGAAACATGTAAGAAATTAGCTTACCCCATTGGCAGATTTTTTTGCTTGTTTTATGCACAAAGTCACTTAAATGTCATATTTTTGGTCTAAAAATTAGACTTATTTTCTTGGGTCGTTTTGCTTATCAAGAAAAAGCATCTTAATTTAAGAATTTTTAGATATTTCTACTGAAAACAAGACAAAATTCTAAGAATGTTTTTCTTAAATAATTTTTTGCAGTGCAAATATTGTCCCATCCCAACAAACCATACATCATTGGTGAGCTTATTTATACCACGGGGCTTTTGAATGCTTGATTCTGATTGGCTAAGAAATGTTCCATGGGTGTTGATTATTTTTCAATAACCGCACACCTAACCTATAAAATGTCTTAAAAATAGGCACCAGAGCAATATTTTTGGTATAAGAGAAATAATTGACTCCGGTCATTTGAATTAATTGATAATAATGCTTCGTGCAGCATTACCACCTTGGGTGTGCTTTATTTTCTTATAATTCAACGGCCCATCATCAATTATTCCTTACTTTCAGATGATGTGTAAATCTCAATTTCGAAAAATTCACCCGTATGACTGATTTTGTGGTCCAGGGTCACATAAAATGACTATTACGTTATAAAAGTTTAGACTATAATTATATTAATGTTTTTACTTTACATTTAAAATCACCAACAGCATAATTTTACATATACTTCAAATGCATTTACACAACACGCATACTATTTCAAAATAATTTGTCATTTATTCATCCACAGTTGCCTTACAAAGAAATAACAGGCTGTAGAAAATAGAACAAACACACTTAAAATAAATAAAGATATTACAGCTGAAATTCATGTCTGTGGAATAAAAATGTGTTAAGATAAAGCAACAAAGGGTCTTTATAAAACATGGCAACATAAATTTGTCCATTAGTAAATCCCACACCAAAATGCCAGCGCAAGTTTGACCAACATGAAGTCTATCCATTACAGTCAGAGTTCCTCATGTGAAGATGTATTTGAGGCTTTTTAGTTCCTAACAAAGCCGACTAAAAGCTGTAATAACCCCAATCCTCTGACCTCAACATGCAAAAGTTCAAACTCTTGCATCTAAACTTTTCCCTGTAGGTCACAACATATCTGCGCGCTATATACACATGCACAATGTAAATCCAAGGTCTTATTATGGTCACTACACTCTTAGAAAGGATGTGTTAATTTTATACACATCATTGTGCTGTAAGCTTTTAACACATTATGTGTAATTTTAACACATTATGAGTCATTTTGTCTTGATTTTGTGTTCAAGTATAACACATGTTGTGTTAAAAGTAACACAAAATGTGTTGTTTCAATAATAACACAGAGATGGGTGGATTCCAGGACGACGCAGTTAGTGTGTTGTCCCAGAATCAACACTAATGTGTTGTTTTTAACACATTCGTTCTTAGAGTGTATGAATGCATTCTGTAGTAATAAAGTCATTTTGTATTTTTTAAAAACAAAAGTAATAACTACCGACATTAAAAGCAATGTTAAATTTATTATAAATGCATTTGCATAATTATAATTATAAGTGCACAATTATGCTGCATTAATACATTAGTGTTTAAATATATCACAGAACTAAAACAAACAACACCCACTGTTAACATGTCAGCTTGCCCCTATAAAATATCACTGTAGTTAACTGCAACTCAGAGATCCTGTCTAATGCACCAAACATATCTGCATTAGCTTGGTTATCTCCTCATGACGGTAACACAAATAATACTTAAACCCTAGCAGATGTACGGTAATGGAAGTTGTGGTTAAGTCACCTGTAACCAAATGTGAAGATCTGCGTAGTCGTACAGAAGTAGTTGAAGAGAACAGGAACAGAAAAACAACCACAAATAATAATTACTGTGGGAGTCATAAGTTTAAAGTTCATATAAATGTATATATGAGAATATTCAATATATACACACAGGTTGCATCCCCGAAAGAAAGAATCTAAATTAACTGCAAACGTAAGAAATAAAATGACATAAAAAAACTCAACATGGCTGAAATATCAACCATAAAAAAGGGATGTGCAGAGACAAATAGATATCAAAAGTGTCTCAGCTCAGGTATAAAACAAGTTGTGTTTCCATGTGGTTTTAATCTCAAAGCAAGCGGCTTTCTGTGGTACTCATTTTACCGAGGGTTCTCGAGGACCAAAATCAACAAGGAGGTGTTTTCGCTTCCTCCACCAGAGTTAACTTCACCTGCTCCGCGTCCACTGTGATTGGTTGAGGCTCTCCTTCTACATTCTCATTGGCTGGAGACTGAAAGCCGCTGTCATCATGGTGGTTAGGGCTGGAGTTGGTAGATGACGATTGGGGGAATTCTTCATCAGAATCTTCCTGAACGGCATTCACAATCTGTTGAATGGCGCTCTCGATGGCCGACACAGCCTGTTGGTCTTCTGAGAGGTCTGTATCTGATGTCTGATCTTTTCCTGCCACGTCCGATCTTCCATCAACTTCTGCATGCGTTTCATCGCTTGATTCATCAATTAAACCTTTGCCGATTGGCGACTGCCTTTGCACTGTTTCTGTAACCGTGACGATGTGCTTCACCTCATCACACTCCTCTAGAGGAAACACTCCATTGGTCAACTGAGAGTTTTCTTCTTCAGAAGCAGGGCCAACAACCTCCAGCACAGGG
Source organism: Paramisgurnus dabryanus (assembly GCF_030506205.2). Classification (NCBI taxonomy): domain Eukaryota; kingdom Metazoa; phylum Chordata; class Actinopteri; order Cypriniformes; family Cobitidae; genus Paramisgurnus; species Paramisgurnus dabryanus. Next base: position 9,730,088 of record NC_133354.1, read on the forward strand.
TTTATGAGGTGACGGATTTGGCCTATGCTGTCAGGAGACCCTGGGTCTGTCTTCACAGCCACCTGTCCCTCTGGTTTTGGAGATTCTGGCTTTGGAGGTTCCAGTTTTAGAGATTCCAATTTTAAAGATTCCAATGCAGAAGGTTCCAATTCTGGACATTCCGATTTTGGTGGTTCTGATTTTGATGCTTCCAGTTTGGTCTGTTCCAATTTCGTCTGTTCCAATTTTTGAGATTCCAAATTCTCCCACCCCTCTTTCTCCTCTGGGATATTATCCACACCTGGCACCTCCAGACAAGATTCGTAGGGCAGTGGAGTGCCTTCTAGATGGATCATGGAGACTATCTGTTTACGTCTCCTGTTGGCCGCTTCACCGCCCCTCTTTTCAACTTCTTTAGCTCCTTCAATCTGACCAGCCCAGTCGATGGCATCCTCTCCCAGCAGATGCAGATTGGGGTCACTGTTGGTCAATACCACGCTGTCCCTGTACAGGTTATGTCTTCTCTGGACTGCAGCCTCTTTTACAGCTGTGGAGAAACAGAGAAAGTGATTTACTCGAGTGTAATCACGAAATAAGATAACTTAATAACTGAAGTATGCAAATATACAATGGCCCGCTAAAGAATTTAAGCTCCATTTACACTAAATGTAGGAATGTACTGCATTTGATAGCAAAAAAAAAAAAAAAAAAAAATCAAACATTTGAAAGTATACAAGTACACATTTTTACAAAAAATGTTTCAATTATAACAGCTAAGGATTATGATTTTAAATTAGAGTGAAAACACTAGTAGAATTTAGTTTTTATTATAATACACTATAGTAAATTGTAGTATATTTTACAAATTAATTACTATTGAATATTTTATATACATTTACAACATTTCAAAAAAGACTTTCTTAGGTAACTACTTGGGTAATTTTGCTCATCAAGATCAATTAATCTTAATTAAAGAATTTTTTGATATTTCTACTAAAAACAAGACATAAATACTAAGAAAAAAAGTTAAAAACTACACAATAAGAAATTATATAAAAAAAAATCTTAGTATTTTTCTAAAAGCATTTTTGTACAAGCAAAAAAATTGCCAATGGGTGTTTGAATTGAATTTAGTGTTTAAGAAAAATTTACAAGATTTTTTTGCTTACCCCATTGGCAGATTTTTTTGCTTGTTTTATACACAAAATCACTTAAATTTGATATTTTTGGACTAAAACTAGACTTAAGACTTAACTTCATCAAGAAAAAGCATATTAATTTAAGAATTTTTAGATATTTCTACTAAAAACCAAGACAAAAATACTAAGAAAGAAAGTCATTTTTTGCAGTGAATGTGTAAACTACACTGCAAAAATATATTTTCAAGAAAAGAATTCTTCGTATTTTTGTCTTGTTTTCAGTAAAAATCTAAAAATTCTTAAATTAAGAGGCTTTTTCTTGAGGAGCAAAATGACCCAAGAAAATAAGTCTAGTTTTTTACCAAAAATATCAAATTTAAGTGATAAAGGATAAGCAAAAGAGTCTTGAACATTTTCCCGAAACACTAAATTCAAGAAAAATTCAAGAAAAATGTTGTTTTTCCTTTGGCAGATTTTTTTGCTTGTTTTATGCACAAAATCACTTAAATTTGATATTTTTGGTCTAAAAACTAGACTTATTTTCTTGGGTCGTTTTTCTCATCAAGAAAAAGCATCTCAATTTAAGAATTTTTAGATATTTCTACTAAAAACCAAGACAAAAATACTAAGAAAGTAATTTTCAGTGAATTTGTAAACTACACTGCAAAAAAATTATTTTCAAGAAAATAATTCTTAGTATTTTTGTCTTGTTTTCAGTAAAAATCAAAAAACTCTTAAATTAAGATGCTTTTTCTTGAGGAGCAAAATGACCCAAGAAAATAAGTGATATGGGGTAAGCAAAAAAATCTTAAACATTTTCCTTAAACACTAAATTCAAGAAAAATGTGCTTACCTCATTGGCAGATTTTTTTTGCTTGTTTTATGCACAAAATCACTTAAATTTTATATTATTGGTCTAAAAACTAGACTTATTTTCTTAGGTCATTTTGCTCATCAAGAAAAAGCATCTTTTAGATATTTTACTGAAAACAAGACAAACTACTAAGAATTTTTTTCTTGAAAATAATTTTTTGCAGTGTAGTGAATCAATTAATTGTAGAAAATAATGTAGTATACTTTAATATCTAGTATGGTAAGGTTAAAAAAAACAACACCTTTGCAAACTTTAGAGGACCTGACTTCACACATCCCCTAAAATGACTTTAAAACTACTTGGTTAAACTTAAGCTGGTATAAATGAGTTCATAGTAAAATATTGAAAAGCGGTGGTGTTTTCCTTTAAGGTTTCCTATGTTCTTACCTCAACTTAGACGAACTAATACATATCTATCTTTTTTCAATGGTGCACTTTTAATCTTTGTACAACGCCTCATGAATGTGTTAGCATTTAGCCTAGCCCCTTTCATTCCTATGGCTCCAAACAGGGATAAATGGAGAAGACACCAAACACTACCACATTTTCCCTATTTAAAGACTGTTACATGAGTAGATACACGAGTAAATATGGTGGCACAAAATAAAACTTTTGTTTGGAGCCATAGGAAAGAGTGGGGCTAGGCTAAACGCCAACACATTCAAGAAGCGCTGTACAAAGATTAAAAGTACACGCGTTGAAAAAATATAGGTTTGTATTAATTCATCTAAGTTGAGGTAAGAACATAGTAAAATATTGAAAAACAGTGGTGTTTTCCTTTAAAAGGTTTGCCAGTCTGGTAATGACAACTCCAATCCTAAATATGAACACTGACTCACCCATCATGATGTCTTTGGTGATGGACTGCAGGACCACTTCCTCATATATGTTTTCGACTAGTATAAATCTAGAGAAGTCCTCAAAGATGAGCTCTTTAAACTTGGGCAGATCCTAGGGGTCATAGACAAAAGCTATTTAATAAAGATATGCATGATGCTGTGCTAAAGTCACATACAGTAAAAGCAGAACAAGCAAACTTGCTTTTAATGGGAGGGGTATAAAATATCAATTCAAAAGAAACAAGACACAGAAACGTTTACTAACCGGTGAACAGGACGGAGAAAGTTGTTTCAGCATATATGGTATGATGATCTGTAACAAAGCCTCCCTAAAGAACTTCTTTCTCACCGAGCTGCTGTCATAGTCGTATTTCTGCGGGTATCAAACGTTAAAATTAGGAAGTGCGTAGTACTGCACTTAATCTATTACAGGAATAGTGTATCATGTAAGCATCTGTACCACATGAGGATGAGTAAAATAATGACACATCAATGCACTGCACTCACCTTTAGCACTCGATCCTGACAGCGCTGGATGGTCTTGCACAGATCTTCTCCACTATGTTCCTGTAGACTCTGATGTACCAGCTGTTCAAACGTGTACACTCCATTGTCCATTTGCTACGTCGATTAGAAGAAAAAGATCAGCGACTGTTTAAATGTTTATTCAAATGATACAACCAAACATCAACATGACCAGGGTTGCCAACTCTTAAGCATTTGGCGCAAAATACACGCTTTGGGGCTCTCACTTAAAGATGCAATTTGTAAGATAATTGCAGTAAAATATCCAAAAACCACTAGGACAGTGTTATATGTGTCCAGCTGATTACTATCAATCTCTCTAATGTTTTCAAATACTTGTAAATTGTGAGAAAATTGCCATTCTAAACAGTGACACGGGGCAGTGCAGTCTCCTGTCAATGACAATAATATCCACATTACCCTTTGTTACCGCCTTTACTGACGTAAAAAGCACATGACAACAGCGTCGTGGACAAATGCGGAAGTGTGTGTGTATATAGCGCCTCTCGGGCTACGCACTTGTTTATGGACTACAATTACTCTTTACCGTCTGCCGCTGGTTGTGTCAGCAAAGACAGCTCCCGTAAGCGTACGGGCCAACCAAACGACCCAAGTTAAGTTTGGGACAAGACGAGAGAAACAATGAGGATCAATATCAGTGTTGCATTATCTGGATGGAGAGAGTTTCGCGGCAACATGTAACTAGACAGAGATGCTGATCTTGCTTGTGTTTTACGTGACAGGTGACTTGTTTTGACTCATAAACCTTCAAAAATCGTATGCTATTATAGCGATCACAAGATTAGTGTGTAGACTGTAATCACATATCATTCCTGTAGACTATATAATGCACATCAAGAGGTATTGTACTGCAATATAATATAATATAACGCAACATTCAATGGTGTCATGTTAAAAGGGTCATTTTCAGACACTAGTTTGGTACTGTACAGTCTATCATAATTTTACATCATAACCTCACAATAAGATTCGTACTGTCAATACATTATGTGAAAAATCATTGTAGATTGTAAGTTTGAACACTTAATTCTGTGATGTGTTAACACACCATCGAAATGGACTAATAGTGCAACATCTATGACTAACAATTTAATTTTGAACATTACATGAAACCTTACATAATTAAATAAAACTGTCATCAAACGCAACATTTATAAGACTTGATTACCTCATCCGTCAACATTTCTCATTCCGTCTGATTTATAGCCATCAGCGGTTGAGTTAAAGACAACAAATCCCATAATTCCACACTACTTCAGAGCGTCATTAATCTATGTCATTGTTATCGTTTTGATTGATTTGGTACCCTCTATCGGCGGATTCTACATATTGCACCTTTAAAGGATCAGTCAATTTTCTTAAAAAATCCAGATAATTTACTCACCACCATGTCATCCAAAATGTTGATGTCTTTCTTTGTTCAGTCGTGAAGAAATTATGTTTTTTGAGGAAAACATTCCAGGATTTTTCTCATTTTAAATGGACCCCAACACTTAACAGTTTTTTTCAACAGAGTTTCAAAGGACTTTAAATGATCTCAAATGAGGCATAAGGGTCTTATCTAGCGAAACGATTGTCATATTTGACAAGAAAAATAAAAAATATGCACTTTTAAACCACAACTTCTTCCTCCGGCTGTGTGATGAGCCAGCGCGACCTCAAGTAATTGAGTACTGCCGTGGAAAGGTCACGTGTTACATATATGAAACACACATTTGCGGTCCATTTTAAACTGACACAAAGACATTAGTTATTATCATTCGACATACAACAATGTCGGAGCGGTCCTCTTTCTCTACACTTGTAAACACTGGGGTGGAGTTTCGCATACATCATCCGTGACCTCTTGACGTGATGACGTTTTGCGTGTAGTCGCACTGGCGGATCACAGGACTGGATATAAGAGAGAAGTTTTGGTTTAAAAGTGCATATTTTTTATTTTTCTTGTCAAAAATGACGATCGTTTCGCTAGATAAGACCCTTATACCTCGTTTGAAATCGTTTAGAGTCTTTTGAAACTCCGTTGAAAAAAAATGTTATGTGTTGACTTAAGTGTTAAGTGTTGGGGTTCATTAAAGTCAATTAAAATGAGAAAAATCCTGGAATGTTTTCCTAAAAAAAAAAATCATAATTTCTTCACGACTGAACAAAGAAAGACATCAACATTTTGGATGACATGGTGGTGAGTAAATTATCTGGATTTTTTTTAAGAAAATGGACTTAAATCTCATGCCAAATAACAAGCCAGCCTAAAAAATATGTCATCTGCTTACATGACTTTCTTTAACCTTCTTATCTGGATAGATTTGAAACAGCAGAGATGTACCAGTCGCAGTTTGACAAGTTTGCGGTTCGGGACACAAATACAATTAAAACTGCAAGCAGTGATGGAAGGGCCCTCGCACGCATGTGCACCGCCACTCTACGGCCTTAGTAAAGCAATGAACCAGGGGGATTGAAATTTCAGTGGGTAAATATAAGCGGATATTCAAAGGAACTTTGAAGTGCCACACCTCCTTTGTGCAGCAGGTGGCGCTATGATTGTATTTGATTGTTGTAACATTGATGTGTTGAGGCCAGGACCCTTGTCAAACGTATGATGTCTGTGACAGGTCGGACATTGCATGCCTGAGTTACAACAGCTTTCTCATGGAGAAACATCACTCTTTGCGAGGCCGCCGCGGACACGCCCTTCAACGAAAAGTCAAGATCTTCGCAATTTATAATCGCAAAGGGCTTAAGATCAGTCTCACCTGATATGATAATGATTTGATTAAATCTCTGAGAACAGTGAATCACAGTGTAAAACAAGGCATTTACTGCTACCTCTAGGTGGCGCTAGGACTGAAGCTGAATATTGGCATTGAAATGTGTTCAGGCCAAGACTCTTATCAAACGTGTTAAGTGTGGGGCAGATTGGACATTGTATGCCTTAGTTATAACAACTTCCGGTTTCATGGCGAAAACGCTGAACTTTGTCAGGCCGCCACGGACACACCTTCCAACGAAAAGTCAAAAGCTCCGCAATTTAACATCGCAAAGGCCTTTAGATGAGATTGACAAAATATGATGACGATCTGACAAAATCTCTAGGAGGAGTTCGTTAAAGTACGAAGCCTGGAAATGACAAAATTTGCACAGAAATCACAGCAAAAATTAAAAATGGCTGACTTCCTGTGAGGTTAAGAGCTTCGCACCAAGAGACTTTTTTGTAGGTCTTGGGGTGATAAATGACCCTACCAAATTTCGTTTCTGTAGGATTTTCGTAGCGGCGGGGCTGTTCTCTTGAAATTTTGCAGGTGGCGCTATCGAGCCATTTCTGCACGCCCACTTCTGGCGCCTATGCCACATGGTAATTTTTGCCACTTCTGACGTGTGTGCAACGTTTTATGACTTTTTGAGCTTGTTTAGCCTGTCAAAATGCGATTCAATTAGCGATACTTTGCCAGGCCGCCACGGACACGCCCTTTAATGAAAAGTCAAGGTCGTTGCTTTTTATCATCACACAAAGTCTTGAGATTACACTGGTGAAATATGATGTTGATATGGTTAAATACCTAAGAGCAGTAAGTCACAGCGTCAAACATGGTATTTCCTGCTGCCTCTAGGTGGCGCTATGAGTGTTACTGAATTATGCCATGTTGATGTGTTCAGGCCTGGACCCTTATCAAACGTGTGAAGTCAGGGGCAGATCGGACAATATATGCCTGAATTACATCAGCTTCCTGTTTCATGGCGAAACATTACACTTTGCCAGGCCGCCACGGACACGCCCTCCAATGAAAAGTCAAAAGCTCCGCAATTTAGCATCGCAAAGGCCTTTAGATGATACTGACCAAATATGATGATGATCGGATTAAATCTCTAGGAGGAGTTCGTTAAAGTACGACGCTTGGAAATGTCAAAAAATGACAGAGAAAATTCAAAATGGCTGACTTCCTGTGGGGTTTAGAGCTTAGCTCCAAGATACTTTTTTGTAGGTCTTGTAGTAATAGATGATCCTACCAAATTTCGTATCTGTAAGTTTTTCGTAGTGGGGGGGCTGTTCTCTTGAAATTTTGCAGGTGGCGCTATCGAGCCATTTTTACACGCCCACTTCTGACGCCTATACTACATGTAAATTTTCGCCACTTCTGACGCGTGTGCAAATTTTCATGAGTTTTCGGGTATGTTTAGGCCCTCAAAAATGCGATCCATTTCGGAGAAGAAGAAGAAGAAGAATTAAAACTGCAAGCAGTGATGGAAGGGCCCTCGCACGCATGTGCACCGCCACTCTATGGCCTTAGTAAAGCAAAGAACCAGGGGGATTGAAATTTCAGTGGGTAAATATAGGCGGATATTCAAAGGAACTTTGAAGTGCCACACCTCCTTTGTGCAGCAGGTGGCGCTATGATTGTATTTGATTGTTGTAACATTGATGTGTTGAGGCCAGGACCCTTGTCAAACGTATGATGTCTGTGACAGGTCGGACATTGCATGCCTGAGTTACAACAGCTTTCTCATGGAGAAACATCACTCTTTGCGAGGCCGCCACGGACACGCCCTTCAACGAAAAGTCAAGATCTTCGCAATTTATCATCGCAAAGGGCTTAAGATCAGTCTCACCTGATATGATAATGATTTGATTAAATCTCTGAGAACAGTGAATCACAGCGTAAAACAAGGCATTTCCTGCTACCTCTAGGTGGGGCTAGGACTGAAGCTGAATATTGGCATTGAAATGTGTTCAGGCCAAGACTCTTATCAAACATGTGAAGTGTGGGGCAGATTGGACATTGTATGCCTTAGTTATAACAACTTCCTGTTTCATGGCGAAAACGCTGAAATTTGTCAGGCCGCCACGGACACACCTTCCAACGAAAAGTCAAAAGCTCCGCAATTTAACATCGCAAAGGCCTTTAGATGAGATTGACCAAATATGATGACGATCTGACAAAATCTCTATGAGGAGTTCATTAAAGTACGAAGCCTGGAAATGACAAAATTTGCACAGAAATCACAGCAAAAATTCAAAATGGCTGACTTCCTGTGAGGTTTAGAGCTTCACTCCAAGAGACTTTTTTGTAGGTCTTGGGGTGATATATGACCCTACCAAATTTCATTTCTGTAGGATTTTCGTAGCGGCGGGGCTGTTCTCTTGAAATTTTGCAGGTGGCGCTATCGAGCCATTTCTGCACGCCCACTTCTGGCGCCTATGCCACATGTAAATTTTTGCCACTTCTGACGTGTGTGCAACGTTTTATGACTTTTTGAGGTTGTTTAGCCTGTCAAAATGCGATTCAATTAGCGATACTTTGCCAGGCCGCCACGGACACGCCCTTTAATGAAAAGTCAAGGTCGTTGCTTTTTATCATCACACAAGGTCTTGAGATTACACTGGTGAAATATGATGTTGATATGGTTAAATACCTAGGAGCAGTAAGTCACAGCGTCAAACATGGTATTTCCTGCTGCCTCTAGGTGGCGCTATGAGTGTTACTGAATTATGCCATGTTGATGTGTTCAGGCCTGGACCCTTATCAAACGTGTGAAGTCAGGGGCAGATCGGACAATGTATGCCTGAATTACATTAGCTTCCTGTTTCATGGCGAAACATTACACTTTGCCAGGCCGCCACGGACACGCCCTCCAATGAAAAGTCAAAAGCTCCGCAATTTAGCATCGCAAAGGCCTTTAGATGATACTGACCAAATATGATGATGATCGGATTAAATCTCTAGGAGGAGTTCGTTAAAGTACGACGCTTGGAAATGTCAAAAAATGACAGAGAAAATTCAAAATGGCTGACTTCCTGTGGGGTTTAGTGCTTAGCTCCAAGAGACTTTTTTGTAGGTCTTGGAGTAATAGATGATCCTACCAAATTTCGTATCTGTAAGTTTTTCGTAGTGGGGGGGCTGTTCTCTTGAAATTTTGCAGGTGGCGCTATCGAGCCATTTTTACACGCCCACTTCTGACGCCTATACTACATGTAAATTTTCACCACTTCTGACGCGTGTGCAAATTTTCATGAGTTTTCGGGTATGTTTAGGCCCTCAAAAATGCGATCCATTTCGGAGAAGAAGAAGAAGAAGAAGAAGAAGAAGAAGAAGAAGAAGAAGAAGAAGAAGAAGAAGAAGAAGAAGAAGAAGAAGAATAATAAACGGAGCAAAAACAATAGGGTCCTCACACCCTGGTGTGCTCGGGCCCTAATTACAGAGCCGAGCAGGAATTCCAAACAATCAAATAAAAGGTGGTGGGATTTTCACAGAACAATTCCCTTGTTGCTTTTTACAATGCATATATTGCTTCAAAGCTTATTTACAGAAAATGCATGCTTATATCAGAAAATACCGGTAAATCGATAAATTAACATGTATATTAAAGCAATGACGGGGTGACCATAACAGTTATTATACATGTGAAATGTACTCCCATCCCAAAAACCTTAATCTAGCTCCAGGTACAAAGCCAAATTAGTTAACTCTAATATCCCAAACTTGGATTAAAGGGATCGTTCACCCAAAAATAAAAATTCTGACATTTACTCACCCTCATGTTGTTACAAACCTGTATACATTTATTTGTTTTGCTGAACACAAAAGAAGATTAGTATGGAAGACTATTGACTTCCATAGTAGTATTTTTCCTACTATGGAAGTCAATGGTGCTCAAAAACGGTTTGGTTACCAAAATATATTTTTGTGTGTGTTCAGCAAAACATAGAAATGAATACAGGTCTGTAACAACATGAGGGTGAGTAAATAATGACATAATTGGCGTGATCTGTACCTTTAGATTTGGTCATTTATAATTCCAAACGTATTAAATATTTATGATTACTCATAGTTTGTGCATGTGTATTTACCGGTGTGTCAATGTTTCGACGGTTTACATTTATCCGTTTGGCATAAACAAGTCCCAGCTGTTCTTGAACACCTCAATGTGTCAATATACCTACAATTGAAGTGGCCACAGGGTGGCGCTCATTCACAATAATAGTGTTACGATGGACTGCTGCAGTTTGCCGTTTAAATATTGTTCATTGATTTAAGATCTTGGCCCTTATTGTTGAATCAATGTTACAGTACATACAATTTTTCATTTTGTGGTCCACAGCTGGCACTTGAAATGAATGCAGGCTATACAATAAATCATAAATTCAATGTTAAGTGCTGGTGCCAGGTATTGTGAAACGTCTCAATGTTAGATAATCTACTTGACACACCTGTCTCATAAGGATCTGAGCTCTCTGGATAAACACAGATGGGCTGGAAACGTCAAATCTTTGCTGGAGCCCCTCCAGGTTCAACATCTCCATCTTCTCGTAACAGCTCTGCATCTTTACAGGGTGGAAGGCCAACATGGAAATCTTTTCCATATGCTGGGAATAAGAGGGGAGATGGGTTACATTACAAGTGACTTTTATAAGAAGTAAGGAGACATCAATTAATGTACTCATCTCATTTCTCACCTCTACCAGTTTCTCCTTGCTGCTGTCGTTCACCACGTTCTTGCTGACCTCCACCAGCTCCCGAAAGAGGATCTCCCTCACCTCAGCGAATCCTCTGCTGGTTGGCTCCATGAGGGCTTCCAGAATGGAGTTGATGTAGGGTTGAACGCTGCTACTCATTAGCTGATTTGCACGGGGCAGCACCAAAGCTTCAAGAAGATCAGGAGAACATTAGCACACCACTAAAACCATGCTATGATATGTGAAACATAATGGTTTACATGTAAAACTCACATGTATTTTTGCATTCAAGGGTTTTAGGAGACTTACTCCTCATATTATTCAGAATATTAAAGGGATACTTCAGCCAAATATCAAACTTAAGCCATCCGAGATACAAATGTCCATCATCTTTCAGACGAACACATCTGGGGTTATTTTAGTAAATTTCTTGAATCCACTCGGCTCCAAGTGTTTATAAAAGGTCTTCTGTGGGTAATCCATGCAAAAAACATCTATATCTTAAACTTTATAAAACTATAAAAATAACTAGCTTCTGGTAGCGATGCCATCTTGGACTCAAAGTACCCATGGCAACCAATGCTCACTATTCCAAACTATTTTGTGTATTGCGTCAATCCAAAATGGCATCGTTACCGGAAGCTAGTTATTATAGTTTATAAAGTTTGAAATATGGATAGTTTTCATACAATAATTGCATCGATTAACCGCAAAAGACCTTTATTAAACCCTTGGAGCCGTGCAAATTACTTTTGTGAAGGATAGATGCACTTTTTTGGGGTTTAAGTCTGATTTTAGTAAATTTCCTTGAATCCACATGGCTTCAAGGATTTATAAAAGGTCTTTCTGTGGGTAATCGATGCGAAAAATATCAATATTTTAAACTTTATAAAACTATAATAACTAGCTTCTGGTAACGATGCCATCTTGGACTCAAAGTACCCATGGCAACCAATGCTTACTACACTAAAACTGTTTTGCGTCAATCCAAGATAGCGTTGTCACCGGAAGCTAGTTATTATGGTTTATAGAGTTTGAAATATGGATATCATACAAAAATTGCATCGATTACACGCAAAGACCTTTATTAACCCCTTGAAGGCGTGCAAATTACTTGTGAAGGATGGATGCACTTTTTTGGGGTTTAAGTCTGATGTTGTTTCTGATCCCTGTTTTCCATCTTTATAAAGCTTGGAAGAGCAAGGACATTTAGTAAAATACCTCCAAACGTGTTAGTCTGAAAGATGATGGACATGTGTATCTCGGATTGCTTAAAGGAATATTCCTTTTCTTAAAAGAAAAATCCAGATAATTTACTCACCACCATGTCATCCAAAATGTTGATGTCTTTCTTTGTTCAGTCGAGAAGAAATTATGTTTTTTTGAGGAAAACATTGCAGGATTTTTCTCATTTTAATGGACTTTAATGGAGCCCAACATTTAATACTTAACACTTAAAATTTTTTTTCAACGGAGTTTCAAAGGACTATAAACGATCCCAAACGATAAGACCCTTATGCCTCGTTTGGGATCGTTTAAAGTCCTTTGAAACTTCGTTGAAAAAAAAACGTCAAGTGTTGAGTTAAGTATTAAATGTTGGGCTCTATTAAAGTCCATTAAAATGAGAAAAATCCTGCAATGTTTATCTCAAAAAACATAATTTCTTCTCGACTGAACAAAGAAAGACATCAACATTTTGGATGACATGGTGGTGAGTAAATTATCTGGATTTTTTTTTAAAAAAAAATGGAATATTCCTTTAAGGGCGAGTAAATCGTGGGGTAATTTTCATATTTAGCTGGAGTATCCCTTTAAGAAACATCATGGCATTTGCTTGAACTCTCTGTGATGTCTCACTTATGTCCAGTGGGGGTGACTTCTTTTTTCGAGGGCGCTCGTCACAACATGTATGTAGCCCATCATGTGTGTGGTTCATAATTTTAAAATACGTGTTCTGTGTGTCGAGTAATCGTTTGTGCATCACATGTCTTAAAATAAGTGCCTGATGCAGACCCGTCTAAAGGGTTTATGATAAAAGATTTGCCAGATACTCGCATAATCTCATACGTTATCAGTGTTGTTCAGGGAGTGTCTTGCGTGTATTTTATGAACTTTTATCATAAACTGTTTTGATTCATGTGCAGCAGGCACTTATTTAGACAAAACACGTGATGCACATGGTTTACATGACGCAAAAAAAACTATTTTGAAAACATAAGCAACACACATGACACTCCGAACACTTATTTTTAATTTGCCCCCTTGGGATGAGCAGTCACGAGCCGCCACTGCTTATGTCCTTAAATCACACATTGATTTCGGTTTAATTGTTTACTCAACACCAATGTTTTGGACTTGTTTTAGTATTGACACAGCCATCAAAAGACGAATTATAATCCAATTAAAATCTATTATTTAGTGAGTCAAGGGCACACAATGGTGTCTGCAAACAGGTGTTTCTGGGTAAGCACCTGTTCGGTGCGTCAAAACAAGCACTATTATTATTCAAAAAACAATAAGGCACATCTTTATCCCCACCCATCAACACACACGTGGACTCAAATATATATGGTTATAAACTTCAAAACACAGCAAAATCAATAAATGGCTAGCCAGGAATCAGTTCTAGCGGATACTTGCCGTGTATATGCTGTATTTTTTAAATTGGTTAATCATATTTTATATTATAGCTCACATACAAATAACAGGACCCCCCAACTGTGAAGTCATTTTTGGTAATTTAAGTTTTCCACATAAAATCATAACGTAAAGAACTTTCTGTGACAATACAACCCTGATAACTAATACTGACTGCCTAAGGTCATGTCAAATTTTAACAGCATAGTGAATTTAATGGTTAATAAGAATTAAAAACAGTTATTTAAGGTTAATTGCATCATTATATCATATTAAGATACAGTCATTAATGTAAGGCTAATTCAAAACTGGTTTTGAGATCAAGCACTGATGAATCATGAAAACACACACACAAAAAAAAAATCATCAGACCATAAGATCTTTTAATTGTCATACGTCATTGACCACACCAAGATTAGTGTTGTCCATTCTGTTTAAATCTGTTCTTACCACGAATCTTTCCGGTAACGTGCTCTTTGGATGTGATGATTTGGTCCATGTCTGTACGAAGAGTTGCATCCAGACGGGGGTGCTCCACCTCGCATGTTTGCACTAGAGCCTCGTGCTGACTTCGCGTCTGCAACAGCACCTGTCTGTACACCGCATCTGAGATCTGACAAACCATATACAAAACTTTAATCTTCTGCAGTTTGACAGACATGTACTGCTTTCTGCCTGCGGTTACTGATATTCGAGAATCAACAATGATTTGACAACAATGATAGTTCACCCAAAAATGAAAATTCTGTTTACTCGCTCCTTAACCCTCTACAGCACAGCGTTACCCTCAGGCAACAAACTACCTTTATGAGCATTACACCGCCCCTTTAATTATTTTATTAAAAAATATACTGTATATGCATATATCATCTGATATGTTGGTCCAATGAAATGAGGGGCTGAAGTGGTTGTGACCTTTTGTTTGGGGGTGAAGCAGTGCTTTTTGGAAGCAAAGCCATATGGGATGCAGGATAAATATCAGTTTTTAACATGTTTAAATTTAAATAATTGTACAGAACAAAATGTGTATGTGCATCAGTATGTAAAGTACGTTTGATTGTCTTTTCATACTTAGAACGTGTTTTTTGTTTGTGTGTTTTAATATAAGGGTACTAAAACACTATATAAAAAATAAAAAAAAGTTTTCTATCTGAAAAGTTACATAAAGTAACAAGCAATTTATGCATTAGAAAATTTAACTGTAATAAACAACAATCACAAATGATTCCAGTTTATCACAAACATATAACGAATTAGTTATATTGGCAACATTGTGCAGTTAGACCACTTTTGTTTAGGCAATATCATGCCAAAATGATGCATAACACACACACGCACGCACTTGTTGATTATATGTTGATATGAAAATGTGGAAAATATAGCACAACGTTGCCCTGAGGCAACAAAACTAATTCTGGGTCAAGGATGGTGGGGGGATAAATTGTATGATGGATATTTTATCAGTGACACCACAGAATGTTCATTTTTGGGTGAACTATCCCTTTAAGCGATGGGATGTGTACGGATGTGCACTTTTAATTTATAAAAACTTTTAATGTGTCACATTAAATAATATTTTTACCATAACAATTCTAGAATTAACTTGAATATTTTGTAGCATGCATAATTTGTTTATTCAAATTGAAATGATTATATATGAACAGACCAGCATCCAGTCCTTCTGTCTCTGCTGCGGCTTCCCTTTCAAACGCGGTACAATCATATTTTTCAACTCTGGTTGCAGCGTCTCCATCACTAGGTTAGCAAGAATCTAGAAACAAGCACAAAAATACAAGTTATGCCAAGATGCACGTAAAAAAAGTAAAAATTTTAAAATCATTATAGCTTTTACATAATGATCATGTGACTAGGGCTGCATAACAACTAATCGTTTGCAGAATAAAAGTTTTTGTTTCATCATACATGTCTGTGTATTGTGTAAAATAATTATGTATACGTGAATATACACACATTTAAAAAATATTTACAAGTGTATATACATTTTAATATAATTTATATATAAAAATGACAATTTTATATATACACTTTTTTTTCAAAAAAATTATAGATGCATTTATATATACACACATAATTATTACACACAAACCACATTTTTTTCTTTTAAACACATTCACACTTTTATTCTGCAAACGATTAGTTGCGATTATTTGTTATGCAGCCCTACATGCGACCGTATTTAATAATTTTGAGTAAGTAACAAATACGACAGATTTATTTTTCTATTAAAGTACATTTTAACCATCAAGAACAATCATAAATGTGGAAAACCTGAAGTTCTGAAGAGTTGTTTTATGTATTTTTAAGTTGAGAGTTGGTTTCATAGCCAAGGCTTAGCTAAAGCCAGGACTAGGCCTTAGTTAAATTAAATTAAATTAAATTAATGCCTTACAAAAAGACATTACTGATTTGAGACAAATCAATGGCAATAGCATATTTTAAGATCTGTCAATGCAAGATATTGTCAGTTGAGACACCTCAAACATGTGTTTTAGTCTTGGACTAGCCTTAAGCCTTGTCTGTGAAACTTGTAACAATATTTCTTGTCCAAAATATTGTAAAAAAAAGTTGGTGAAAGATGTCAATGCCACTTCTTTACAATCTGTCTGTGATGCTTTGGTGACATATTCGGGGCTTATTGTAAACCATTATTAATCCAACTGTAAAGCTCAGTGGTACAGCATTGCATTAGCAGCACAAAGATATACATGCATAATGATAAAAAAGGTAAATGTAAATTGAGCTCAAATGCACTCAAAGGCAAATCATTTTGTTGCATTCAATGCTATAGGCAACTGACCTGTATTAGGTAATCACTTCCTGGATTCCTCTTAAATTTATGAGCCCTGCTATCAGGCAATAAATAGTACAGCATCGTTCACACCCATTAACTCGCCCTGTTTCCATGGCAACACTGGGGCCAGGTGGACAGTACCACCATACAGACCGCTCATTAGAAAATAAACACAAAGCCCACACCCAGTAGTAATAACAACCCACACGACTGTTTCCATAAAAGCTGTAGGGGGAAGCAGCCGTCCAAAAATAATGACCATGTCACACACACAAAATCAATAACCTCTTTATGTCCAACTTTAGTCTATTCTCCTGTTTAAAGTTTATGTTGTACTTACTGCTTTACACACACAAAAGCTCATTTATAAGAAACATTTCCAGGGTGTATCCTGACTGAAGAAAAGAGTTTAATGTCTAAAAATCATTTTAATGGTTAACTTATTAAATTAGCTTAAGTTATTTCAATTTAATTTTTTAATTTATAGCAACTCCTCACTATTCAAGAAAGTTTAAAAATAAATTAAAGTTGATTAAACTGAAAAATGTAAGTGCAACAAGACATTTTGTATGGTGTAGGAAGGTTTAGGTACTGGGATAAGCTCAGGTTGTGTCCTCAGCTCATTTAATAAGAATAACTAAAAACCTTTTAAAAAGGGACACTCCACTTCTTTCGGAAAATATGTTCATTTTATCAGCTCCCCTAGAGTGAAACATTTGATTTTTACCGTTTTAGAATCCATTCAGCCGATCTCCAGGTCTGGCGGTACCACTTATTGCATAGCTTAGCACAATCTATTGAATCTGATTAGACCATTAGCATCGCGCTCAAAAATAACGAAATTTTCCTATTTAAAACTCAACTCTTCTGTAGTTACATCTTTGTATGAAGACAGACGGAAAATTAAAAGTTGCGATTTTCTAGGCGGATATGGCTAGGAACTATACTCTCATATTCTGGCGTAATAATCAAGGCCACAATGATTGGCTGTTGGCCACGCTTCAGACAAGCCTTCCGTCAAGCGCTAACGCTTTCGCCCCGTGTGAATGCCCCGCGAGGGCTCTTTTGCTATTTACATCATATTAGCAGAAACTTTAAAAAACAGGACGCTTGCTCTGACCTAAATTGAGGGTCAGGTGCGCACAAACACACAGAAGACAGTGATTGACTGCAGTCCGGATGTTCCAAACAACTGTAAACTTCCATCATCACAACGGAAGGCCCGCCTCTCCTCTCACTCGACTGGATAATGGAAAGACGCAAATGACATCAACTACACAAAAAAAGACTGTAGTGTTTGAATAGGACTGAAGGTATTCAGTAATTTCACAGATCCAGAGTATTCTGCTATGTTCACAAAAGAGAGAGCGAGAGAGAATGAGAGCGAGCGAGATGAGGTCAGCCAGCTAATTTTAATGATTGCCTGTTTGCATTTTATTAAAATCTGTGTGTGAGAAAGTGACCAAAATAGACGTTCACAAAGCTATTAGAAATGAAAGGTTATTTCCACTGCATTATATCGAAAATAAGATGTGACCTTAAGTTAGCTCATCTCTCTAATGACAAACCCTTAAAGGAATATTCCATTTTCTTAAAAGAAAAATCCAGATAATTTACTCACCACCATGTCATCCAAAATGTTGATGTCTTTCTTTTTTCAGTCGAGAGAACTTATGTTTTTTGTGAAAAACATTGCAGGATTTTTCTCATTTTAATGGACTTTAATAGAGCCCAACATTTAATACTTAACTCAACACTTAACAGTTTTTTCAAGGGAGTTTCAAAGGACTATAAACGATCCCAAACGAGGCATAAGGGTCTTATCTAGCGAAATGATTGTCATTTTTGACAATAAAAATAAAAAATATGCACTTTTAAACCACAACTTCTCGTCTAGATCCGGTCTTGATGCGCCAGCGTGACCCCACGCAATACGTCATGACGTCAAGAGGTCACAGAGGACGAACGCGACACTACGCCCCAGTGTTTACAAGTGTGTTGAAAGAGGACCGTTCCGACGTTGTTGTATGTGGAATGATACTAATTAATGTCTTTGTGTCAGTTTATTGTTTACAATGGTCTGCAAATGTGCGTTTCATATATGTAACATGTGACCTCCCTACGTCACTACGCATTTACGTTGTGTCACGCAGGAAAAGACCTAGACAAGAAGTTGTGGTTTATTTTTCTTGTCAAAAATGGCAATCGTTTTGCTAGATAAGACCGAGCGCTTTGGTAGCTGTGATACTTGAGCTGCCCCTCCTCCACTATGATTGGACAGGCGTGTGAGAACTGACATTGACGAGCGGAGCTTTTCACCCAAAGTTGAAGCTGCAGTCTGAGCGCCGGCTTTCAACGCGAAAAAAAAACAGCTAGCTGCTGGCTTATTTAAACAACGCAGAGCTTTCATTGGAAACAATGGAAAACATGTGCCGGCTGCGGGCATAAAAGCTTTGGTGTGCACGCCCCCTTAGTGATTTTACTTTATAAATGTTGAGTTGGTACTTTTTTTAAATATTTTAATAATTGTGTTGTGTGGTAACCATTTTTAAAAGCAATAAAGTATGAAAGGGTGTGCTGTAATGTGTAATAAGTCAAGACTAATGGGCGTTGTTAGGCACAATGCCTTTCATACTTTATTGCTTACCTAAGGGTCAGAGAGATTGATTAATATTATAAAAGACTTCACAGCTCCTTTAAGAGTATAAGCCAGACATGAGCCAAAGTTTGAGGTCTGGGCCACAGGATAAAACTGAATTAAGGACACTAGGAGGAAACCCAAGACAAATGATCCAAGGAAAAGAGAAGTATACTTTGTTAAATGCTGTCTTAACTGTTCTTTCTCTCCCCTTTCTCCATTTCAAGGAGTCTCTGATTACTCGCCCATTCCCAATACTGAAAGCAAGCATTTAAGGCCTGCTGTCCTTACAATGCATTACAAGCACAAAGGATCCCTTTAAAGGAATAATCAAGCAAAACATTAAAATTGTGACTTTATTCACATCCCTTTGTTAAAAGAAATATATTTTTGGCTACACTTAAGCGATGTTAAAGGGATAGTTCACCCAAAAATTTAAATTCTGTCATCATTTACTCACGTCACAAGTTGTTATAAACCTGTATAACTTTATTTGTTCTGCTGAACACAAAGTAATATATTTTGAAGAATGTTAATAACCAAACAGATCTGGGGCACCATTCACTTTCATTGTATTATTTTTCCTACTATGGAAGACAATGGTGCCCCAGATCTGCTTTGTTACAAATATTCGTCCTTTGTGTTCAGCTTGAGGGTGAGTAAATTATCATTATTGGGTGAACTATTTATTTAAGATCACCAGATACGTTGTATAAACAGCAGCAACAATGATCATGATTACTGAATGGTATTTTATATTCAAAGAAGCACACAGATTGTTTTGAATGATGAATGATCTATCTCTGATGGATGCGGTTTGATTCATCTCAGCTGAACAAACATTAATGATCTTTACTGACCTGTGCTTGGTTTCCACACATCATATCCCAGGTGCCATAATGACCCTTGGCCTGTCTGTATAGACGAAGGGCGTCTGTGAAAGCTGGCGTTGAGACCTTGCACTCTTCTGACAGACCTGGAAAGTTAAGTAAATTACAAATTCAGACGTCTTAGCTGTTGTGGAAACATGCGAGAAAGTTTTCTGAAAAGTTTCAAACTTTGCCCCATCACAACCATCCGTTTTTACATTTTAACTGAACCTCAGAACTCACATCTGTCCTTGCAATGCATTACAAGCACAATGGATCTCTTTAAAGAAATAAATCAACCAAAACATGAAAATTTTGACTTTGCTGAAAGAAAGTTGAATATTTATGGGTACACTAAAGCTTTAAAGGGTGATGTTAAAGAGATAGTTCACCCAAAATGTTGAAAAAAATGTGTCATCATTTACTCACAAGTTGTTACAAACCTGTACAAATGCATTTGTTCTGCTAAACACAAAGGAATATATTTTGAAGAATAATAATAACCAAACAGATCTGGGGCACCATTCACGTTCATTGTATAATTTTTCCTACTATGGAAGACAATGGTGCCCCAGATCTGCTTTGTTACAAATATTCTAAAAAATTTATTTCCGTGTGTTTAGCTTGAGGGTAAGTAAACGTACTATAATTTCTGTTACTTTTTTACTCTATTTTGCTATTGATTCAAACTATTTACCATACCAAGGTGTCACCATCTAAAACAAATGTTCAGATGTGACATAATGACAAATATTTTTGTATCTGAATAATGCAAACAAGAACATGTATTAAGCAAGTAAACATGGCCGATCAATATTTACTTCATGTTGGCATTAAGCTGGCATGATCGTTTTTTCCCACCAAGACAAAATCAGTTTGGTGAGAATCTGTGAAACCTATTGGGTGTGGTCAATCTGGTAATCTATATTTAATTCAGACAATATACCCTGTTTTTCTATGATTATCTTTTATTGATAAAAAAGCTCTTGTCATGAAAGAAAAGCTTTTATCTGTGGTGATTTGTGCTCTGTTTTTTTGAAACTAAGATAACCTTTTGGAGTGGCTTTCCTGTTGCCAACAGGAAGTGTGAGATTCATGAGGCCATATAGACAGACATGGAAAGACAAACACGTAGACGGTGAGAGCATAGGCAAGCTGCACAAACACACACAAGACCGAAACTGGTGACGGAGAGCGTGTGTATCTGTGTTCGTGCATGTATGTTGTGACTGGTTGTGTTCGAGAGACTTGGACAAAGAGAGGAAGTCTGCAGTGAGAGACGGAGGCATGGAGTGTGTAAGAGTCTGTCAGGAACAGGAAACCCCCTCAGCATCCATTTTCAGAGAGAGCGAGAAAATAACTAGTTTTTCTTGGCATAAACCCCCATGAGAACACAACACACAAGTTGCATTGGTCAGCAGTCTGTGCTCAATTAAACACATTAACTTAAAATAAGCTTCACGTCCCTTAAATACGAGCACTCTCCAATAATACCACTAGCTACAGGAAAAATACTTTAAATACTCAGTCCTGCTTGACTCAAAGGACTTAATTCAGGCTCACAGATTGTCCGTGTTTGGAAAATAAGTCTTAAGGATCAGAAACCAGCTCTGGAAAACTGTCAGGCTTGAGAAACACCAACATTCGAGCAATAAATAGTGCATATGGTAAAGTTTAACGTGGGCCGCTTTTGGCACATGACTGTGTGGTGGTTAGCTGAGACTCCTGGGATGGCCGGTTCCCAGGGCTCCTCCGCAACCACGTGTGTGTGTGTGTGGTTCCCTATATAGTTTCATTCACTGGAGCGTTTCCCATTCCGGCGCAACGCTCCAGGACATCACAAATTAGGTGGGATTCGAGACTCGAGAGAAATGTCTTTTTTCTGTCTCGAGGATGCGACCCAATAAAATAACCAAGCCAGCATAAACACATGGGTCTGCATCCGAAATCTCTAAATTCCACAGGAGAAAGGCATCAAGGCACTTCCGAAACCAAGTGTATGCTTATGTACCTACTCACTCCAGAGATACCTTTATTGTCTTTCCACAATTCTATGCGTGTGTGAGCGGGGAATGTGATTGGTCGAGCCTGGTCTAAAAAACTTAATGGCGGCTGGATCACAAATGTAGTGTAAATAAATATAGTTTTTTACACCTTTTGATTGCATTTCTAGCGAGAAATCAGTATTGCAGTTCTTAAATATGGAATTAGTTATCACAAAAGGCGCGCTCCTGTTTATATTTAATTTTATATTTCATTACGCTGCCTATAAAGGCTGTCCGAATGAGTTTCCGGGAGCTGCTGCCAAAGTCAGTGTTGGGGAAAGTTACTTTTAAAAGTAATGCAATATTAAGTTACTCCCAAAAAAGTAACTAATTGCGTTAGTTACTTTTCATGGAAAGTAATGCTTATGTTACTCTTTAGTTACTTTTGCGTTACTTTTTCTTGGCTGAGGCTTGATTTCTTTCAGGCCTTGCAGGTGTTTATGTCTGAAAATTTATGCATTCAGTAATTGAATATTTCATCACAAAAATGTCAAGCTCTGGCTATCTCAGTTTCTGACACAAACTGTTCACACACAGGCGTGTACGCATAGAGTGCCTAATGTGACTACGTTTAATTCAGTACATAATTTTTTTTCAAATAAATTAAACTAAAAAAGTAACTTGCATTAATTTTTTGAAAAAGTAACTCAATTATTAATGTGTACATTTAAAAAGTAATGCGTTACTTCAGAAAAGTAATATTAACTCTTTCACCGCCATTGACGAGATATCTCGTCAATTAAGAGAAAACGCTTCCCCGCCAATGACGAGATTTTCCGTCTTTCCGCAATACCACTATTATCCACCAGGTGGCACCCTTCCGCAACTTTTTAAACCCGGAAGTTTTGCACTATGGCAAGCGGCTGCATGTCCGTGTCTGTTTTAAAGATCGCTCTGAATGGGATCTCTATGAAAAGTCCGTCACAAAAATTGACTTATCTCTGCTTTTTGCTCAAAATGTGGCGTTTTTGCAGAAACCTACCCATATTCAAAAGCTGATTACAAAAGAACTACTGAAGGTAGGATGAAACATTTTTTTTTTGTTTGAAAGCAGAGGGTCTGTTCTTTCATTTGGTATATTGTATGTTTATATATTTGAAGAAGAACATTTTCTGGAAGGCATTAAACTTTGGTGAAAATCATAAAAAACGCTGGCGCTGGCTGGCAACTTTTTTTAAAAACGCTGGCGGTGAAAGAGTTAATACGTAATGCATATTACTTGTAATGCGTTACCCCCAACACTGGCCAAAGTTATTGCCTCACGAGGCAGCAAGGCAACAAGTCAGCTGCCTTAGGTTTCAAACACAGCCAAAATGAGAAGAGAAATGTGAAGGATTCATTTTAAACCTGTTTTTGGTCATGCATCTCACGTACTATGATGTCACAGTGGGTGTGGTACGAATGACTACCAACGAAATGGATTAAGACTACAACAAAACAATGACTAACCACCACAGACTGTCAAAACAGCAACTGTTAAATGAATAAAAATGCTCAGAATGCAAAATATTAACTGAATCACCAAAGTGTTTCCCTTTTCATCTGTATACCTTTATTCGCAAAGGTAAAGCAATCAACCTATAAACAGCCTTAGTTCAACTTCAAATGGTTAAAATAGTATGCACTGTGTTGTTTGCTTTATCTAGCCCATATGAAAGGCCGACTTGTGTTTGTGTGCGATTGTATGTAATCCTCCTGGATCTCGTTCTATTGCGACGATAAAAGCGAGTGCTTTGAGCACCTGCCGTAATACCACAGCTTTGCATGTGGTTGATGTTCTCATCCCCTGGAAGCCCTCCAGCCAGAAGCCAGAGCTTTGCTCCCACGTTTGCAGAGCAACTATTTCCAGTCATTGTGCTATTCAAGCCCACGGCTGGATCTTAGGGATTTTATAGAGCCCTTCCCTGCTGCCTCAAAGGCAAATGGTGTGCGCTGTGTAACTTGCATAACTCATGAGATGTCTGAGTCATGTTGCTGTAGGGTTCAAAAGGCCTAAAGACGTAAGATAACATCCCAATGTTTGCTGTAGATATTGACTAGGGATCAAGCGGCGTGTTACATTTGAATCGTAGATCAATACGCGAAACAGGTTGAGGATGATGAACATGCTAATATTAGTCAATATGCAAGCAAAACGGACACATTTACTTAATCCACATTCTTGCGCATGATTCATTAATCATTATTTCACACGAAATCAAAATAGAAGTCTTTTGGCCCGACTATGTTATCCTTAAGGTATCGGTGTGCACCAAAACAGTGACAAAATTCCCATTAGGAAGATATAAATGCATTTAAAAATCTACAGTCCTTCATTTCCACCAATACGAATTAATAGTTTTATGACATCATTTTGCAATTTAGTTTTTTATCAGTTTCCAAGCTGTGAGGTAAACTAAACACTGACTATTTTAAAAAGGGAGTGGCCACTCAATATGCCCCACACTAACTTCCTGATTTAAAGGAAATTATGGCTGCATCCCAAATCTAATGTTACGCACACAGAGCTCCAGACTAACTTTTAACTGAAAATTTTAGGGGCGCAACCAGAAAATGTAGGGGCACACACCGTAAATCAACATGCTAACCAAATATTCACATTTCTACAAATTTCCACTGTATTACTAATAAAGACTTTAATGATAGATGCAGAAAGTACAATGTGCTGTTTCAAATTAAGTGTCACATTTTATTGTGCACTTTTGGAAAAAAAAAGGTCAAATTTACTTGTTGCACACTTGGTCCACCATTTGGGGGCAGTCTGGAGCCCTGGCACACACCAAATGCGTGGCAACGCGTTACTCCCTCTAGATTACTCACGGGATTTATATTCGTGTCATGGGAATTTTTTGCTCAGGCTATTTTCAACTTGTGCGAATATGCGCTTGAGGCGAATAGCGCGCCCATATCGCGTCGTTCGCATCACCCCTGATGTCTATGCATTGACTTTGTATGTAATCTACTCACGCAAAATGTTGAACTCGCGTCTGGTGGAGGAATGGGACGATTACCGGTTTCACGATTAACCACGATAAAATGTCCTGACGGTTACTATTATCGTTTAAAATTTAATTATCATTACAACCGTGTTTGATTACCGTGATTTTGAAAACTTTCGGTAAATCCTGTCTAACCAGAATCAGTTAGAAGCAGATGCGCACATTCAACTAGTTGTTTGCACAAGAAGGCATTTAACTCTTTCATCGCCAATGACGAGATTTTCCGTCTTTCCGCAATACCGCTATTATCCGCAACTTCCGCAACTTATACAACCCGGAAGTAGCGCCTCACGTGAAAGAGAAAGAACTCCGTGTATGTTTTAAGATCGCTCTGCATCTGATCTCTATCAAAAGTCCTTCGCAAAAATTGAATTATCTCAGCTTTTTGCTCAAAATTGGGTGTTTTTGAAGAAACCTACCCATGTTTGAGAGGTGATTACAAGAGAACTAATGAAGGTGGGATGAAACGTTTTTTTTTTTTTTGAAAGCAGAGGGTCTGTTCTTTTATCTGATATATTGTTTGTTTATACATTTAAAGAAGAAAATTTTCTGGAAGGCATTAAACTTTTGTGAAAATCATGAAAAATTCTGGCGCTGGCTGGCAACTTTTTTTTAAAACGCTGGTGGGGAAAGAGTTAAGGGATAATGTATTGTATTCATTCACGGTAAACTTATTAGACAGATTTAGTTATTTTTTACCACAGAAATAATTTCAGGGACATGAAATATTAAATTGTGATTTTCAAAAATAAAACTTAAAAAAAAAGGTTTTCAGTCTGTGTATCAGTTCTTTTTGAACTTTTCCATCTAATTTTAACAAAACTATGATAATATTGATTACCGTGATAACCGTGGTCACTATAACCATGATATGAAATTTTCATACCGTCCCATCCCTAGGGTGTGAACCCACAGCAAGGCAGCCGACTTTATGCCTTGCTGCCGCATGAGGCAATGACTTTGTCGGCATCAAGGCAGCTCCAGGGAAACGCATTTGGACAGCCATCATTAAGTAATGGAATGGAATTATTAATGGCTTTGTGATAACTAACCCTGTATTAGAAAACTACAATACGAATTTCTCACTAGAAATGCATTCAAAGTGTAAGAAGTGAAAATATAACCTTATTAACACTAAATTTGCTGCTTTCTTGGCTGTCATTTTATTTTTTCAAACTCATTCCCCATGCATAGAATTGTGGGACAATACAATGAAGGCATCTCAGGAGACAGGAAGTACACCAAACATTAGATTTGGACGTGCCTTGAAGCTTTCGAATGCTGCCTTCGAGATTTCGATGCGGCCTATGTCAATGCTTAGAGGTTCGCAGGGATGATGCAAAACCTGGAAGTGGGTTAGCACTTTAGCACTTCCAGTTCCATTTTCCCCAAAGTCAATGGTTTTTTAAACATGGTTTTGGTTTAAAGCCTGTTTGATATTGGGTTAACACAAGCCCAATATATTTTCATGTTCTATGACATAAAAAAACAAAATTAAACCCCCACACGTGACTTTTTAAGGGCGATTGCTAACAAGTTGCTACATAGAACTTTATCAGGGACTTTAAACGTCATCACGCAAGAAGATCCCAAAAACAACGCAGCATGGGCACAGCTCCCAACAAACATTAATCCCTTTACTTATCAGGAAACCTGAAAGAGCTGATGGGAGCTTGGTGGTGATGATGTTGATGTCTGTACAGTATAGTCTGTTTTTTGCACAGTCGAATGCACAGCCTTGCAAAGCATAGTTCATCTGACTCATAAATGTGACGACTTCTGTATGCGAATGCGAGACCTATGCGTTCAATGTACGTGAGGTTTCAAAAATCTAGTGGTGCGTGTACAGTACGCACAAGCACTCTTCTGATGATGACAAAAAATTGCGGCACGCGCACTGTACATGGAGAGTCGTGTATATGTATAAAAATTGAACTTTACTTTGACCTTAAAGCATTTACATTTCAAAACTCAAAAGTTGGTTTTATATGTGAAGATTATCGAAGAGTCTTAAACTTTTGTTAAACATAGACCTTGTTTTTTTTATATATACTCCAAAAGTCTATTGGAAACATTAATGGGCTTTTTGGCGAGGGAACCATGTCCAGCTAACGTCCCGCATTCTATTGTACAAAGCTGCACATTTCGACTTTAAATTGCAAACTTGTATCAGTGATGCGCAGGTTGATCCAAAATAAGCAGGTGCATGCAGTCACCCACAGTTAAGAGTCATCCAAAAATATTTTTTTTATGATATTCGGGTTGCGGTCGGTAGGGTTTTTTGCCAAATAACGATTTTAAAAATTATCACTTTAAAAAAAATGTGGGCCAGGAAAAGCGTCGGGTACAATTTTTTTTTTTTTTGCAGTCCGAGTTGCAGGCGGGTTAGTTGGTAACTTTGGTCTGGTGCAGGTTGTTTATACATTGACCCGCGCATCACTGACTTATGTAGTTCTGGCTTCGATACGCTAAGAAACATCTACTTTTATGAGCCAATCAACTTTGATAACATCTAGCCCCTTCCAACATTTTGAACTAAAGATCTTGTGTCATCCATCAAACTAAATAATGAAAAAATGCGAACCTAAACATGGGCCTGAATCAAGGCATAGCTTCTGCATGGACGTCATCTGGAAAGATGAATGCCTGTAGCGCTTGACTAATAAGTAACGTTCCTATCCCACCTTATAAAGATCAATACTGGTGGAGAACAGGGAAGACTGACTTTCCTCAACGTGGACAGATAGGTGAAAGCCCAAAACAGACAGAGAGGGTCAAATCATCTCCATCTTCATAAATTGTATGTTATCTAGTTTGTCATTATCATTTGTAATCCATTAAGCCAGTAATTTGCTGTCAAGCCTTGACAAGCCCAGTTAAGACTGCTTCTCATCAACCCCAGGGCATCATGGGAAGGTGTTGACGTAAAGGTCAGAGAATGTCCAATTAAAGCTTGATATGGGAGCTATGCTGTTTTGCAAGTTAGGGTGTGAAATTTCAATTTCCCTAATAAATATAATTTCTCTTAAAGGAACAGTATGTAAAAAATGTATATCAATTAATCATAAAAAGGCCCTGATATGTCACTAGACATTAAGAAATCATTGTCATTTCAAATACTAATATAACTGACAACAGTGATCCGGCCAGGATATTGTTTTTTAAAAAGTGGAGTTGCAGCCCTCAACTGATGTTTATGTTGTCATGTTGTGTATTGGCCACCAGTTGTGTGATTGCAGTACCAGTTTGAGCCACAAGTTTTGTTATTGCAATACCAGTTTTGGCCACAATCCTACATACTGTTCCTTTAATACTAAATAGGTTTGTTCTTAACTCAATCGCAAAGAAATGTAACAGTGTTCAACAGTTAAAAACTATTTAAATAATGTTAGTGTTAGTGTTTCCATTACCCTTCAAATTGCGCAAATTGACATTGTGAATTGAAAATACGGCCAATAGAAACATGTCAATTTTTCAAAAACTCCCGGATATCACAAAAAAAAAAAATGTATGCCCGCATGAGTTGGCTTTCCAGAAATTTGGAAAAGGTGTATTATTTCGCAAAACTGCAATGGAAACAGTAAATTCACATTTTCAGGTCATTTAATGTACATAAATCACAAACACCTCATTCGTGTCTGCTCCCAAATATAAGATGCCTTCCTTGAATAACTTTTGATTTAAAATAATGTTCCATTACCTCCAATAAACACCCCATACGTTGCCGCTCCAAGGTATAAGGGGCTTTCCTTAGCATTTATGTAAAGATAACGCTCCTACGTCTCCTTTGATAAAAAAAAAATTTAAATAAAAAAACTAGTGCGGTAGTTGTGATATTTGTAAACCTACCAATATCATTCGACGTGATGTTTTGTAATGACTTATCACAAGAGGAACAAACTATGTTTTAGTCCCATATCATGGTTTAGTGGAAACGCCATCATTTTCACAAAAGTAAAGTAAAACGTTTTGCCCAAAAATTTAATGGAAATGCAGTTACCGTTTATTAATAGATTCATTTTTAAACAACATAATAGCTTAATTTTGAAGGACATTACATGACTTCCTAAAAGACAATACGAACATCAATAAAAATGTCATAATAAACAGCATTATTGTATAGGGATATCAGTTGAAACTAAGTCTTCCACACCTTTAAGTCATTTGAATGGCATTCAACATTTCATGCTGTGACAGAGACACATTTTCGACACACACACCCTGTTTGGTGATGTGAAATATGTCAGTGACAGATAAGACAAGTGATTCAAAAAGGTGGAGATGATAACATAATACCGTGAATATTTTAAAAAGGCATGCAAAGATTTCCGAACGCATTCTACAAAAACCTCAGAACTGTGTTGAAACGTAGTGACAAAATAATGTGCGAATGAACAAAAAGACAGAGATACTTTAAACTCAAACCAGAAACACATGAAAGGAAACAGACGTGACGTAAATCTAAAAACAGTATGTTTTTTTTTTTGGTCTGTGCGATTGTGACTTACCGTTGTTGGTGTGTCTCACACAATCCTGGAAGACGGCATGCCACTTCTGCTGTTCTTTTTCCGTCATGACGCAGAAGTAATGATGGCGGGCGTATGGGTGCCATAGGATGAGGGGATACTGTGTAGGACACTTTAGAAATTGTGCATTGCCACCTTTGGCCTTGGCATCTAAAGCAGCACATCAAACAATACACGGCGTTCAGGACACACATGCAGCGAACAGATCACAACTTAACAAATTACACCATTTAGACTTAATTCAATGAAATGACCACTAAACTGGTTTAGTTTTGCATCTCTTAATAAGACATTTTCATCTCTCACCACTTGGGCTATTGTTAAGGAGTTCCAAGTAGTCCTCCATAGAGATCAAGGCTCTGTACCCGGCACAATTAATAACCCCTTTACTCTGGATACCTCGATCATATGCCTGCAGAAAAAATATCAAGAGTGTAAAGCCATCCTGCTTATTTAAGAAAATACAAGTTAGTTTCGAAAATTCAAAATTAAAATTCCAGGCCTCAAACATGTTTTGCTTTTATTTAGGTTTAATTATCAAAGCCGGGGGTGTTTGTGTTTGCGTTTTAAACTTACTGCCTTGCTCTCGTACAAGCTGATGTTGTAGGTGTCGCCCACATACAAAAACCGACTCCTCCATTTCTTGCTCTCCTCCAGATAGTGAAAGAGACCTCCAGAAAAGATGGACTTGTTCTTCAAAGGGTCCTGCAGAGGAACGAACACGATGTGAATCACAATTGTTTTATGAAATGAAAGCATGACAATTAAGTAAGGAATAATTGACAACGGGCCTTTGAATAAGAAAATAACGCACACCCAAGGTGCAATGCGGCACGACGGCGAAGCGCCGTTACACCGCGGATGTGCATTATTTTCAAATAATTCAAAGGACCGGAGTCAATTATTTCTCTTATACCACGGTAACCACAAACATTGCTCTGGTGCCTATTTTTAAGACATTTGACAAGTTAGGTGTGCGGTTATCAGAAATTAATGCATACCCATGGAACATTTCTAAGCCAATAAAGCAATTTAGACCAACGGGAAACATTCCCAATAGCTTGGAATAACACAAATACTTGGAAGTGATATAAAAAAAAAATTGGGTTGAGAAATTGCTGGTACATAAAAGACATTCACCTACTGTTATGTATACAGTCAAAACCACAACTTTGTGTGGTTTGATATTTAACATTGGTGAGCTTTGAACACAGTTAATCGGCTAATCTTTAAAAGATCAAATATTAATAAACACACACATATTTTCAGATCCTTCTTGGCTGACAACTATAGAGGAACTTCAAAAGCGAATGTGCACTATTCTTAGGCCAAGTCGAAACCTATTTATTGCATGAGATCTTGGTTTGTTTCACTGTGTTTATTACTGTATAGGCCTTCATTACAGTTATTTAACTTGTGAAATGAGTTACACTTCCTCTTTGCTGAATTTACGGCAATAAGCATGACTGCACAAAGCTTTCGATATTAGGAGGGAAACAGAACGATGGGGGAAAACAGAAAAACCAAAACAGACGCCACCATTTAAAAGGATAGGGGTGAAGAAAGAGTCATGGTGGAAAAGACCCAAAAAAAAAACTTTAGACATATGGCTATCAAGTGAAGATCTCATTTGTGACCCTGGACCACAAAATTAGTCAATAAGGCTCAATTGTTTTTATTGAAATGCATACATTTATATGGTTTGTTAGTATTGGACAACTATTTGAAAATCTGAAATCTGAGGCTGCAAAAAATAAACTGAGAAAATGGCCTTGTCCAAATGAAGTTCTTAACAACACATATTACTAATGATAAATATATATTTTTTAAATATATTTAAGGTAGGAAATTTACAAAATATTTTAATGGAACTAGGGCTGATCGATTATGGGCAAAATCATAATCATGATTATTTAACACAATTACTTAGTGACTTTAAAACATGCATAATTAACCATTTTATTTAGCTGGTGTTACAAAAGGGTACACGTGTCAAAGCAGTGGTGCCTTCGAAGTGCCTTACAAACACATCGGTCAAGCAGCATGCAATTTATATTTTAATTGTACAATAATTATTTAACCTCAATATTCTTGTTTTGAAAAATAAAAAACGATTAAAAAGGGACACTCCACTTTGTTTATCATTCTCATTTTCGAGCTCCCCTATAGTTAAATATTAGATTTTTACGGTTTTGGAATCCATTCAGCTGA
This sequence comes from Paramisgurnus dabryanus, assembly GCF_030506205.2. Classification (NCBI taxonomy): domain Eukaryota; kingdom Metazoa; phylum Chordata; class Actinopteri; order Cypriniformes; family Cobitidae; genus Paramisgurnus; species Paramisgurnus dabryanus. The sequence goes on from NC_133354.1 coordinate 9,761,652, forward strand.
TCTCCGGGTCTGGCTGTACTACTTTAAGCATAGCTTAGCATAATCCATTGAAGAGTTTCAATATTTTTCCTTTTTAAAACTTGACTCTTCTATAGTTACATCGTGTACAAAGACTGACAGAAAAGTTGCGATTTTCTAGGCCGATAGGAACTATACTCTCATTCTGGCGTAATAATGAAGGACTTTGCTGCTGTAACATGGCTGCAGAAGGTGCAATGATATTACACAGCACCCAAAAGTAGTCCCCTTAGTATCTTTCAATAGCAGGGGACTATTTTCAGGCACTGCGTAATATCACTACGCCTGCTGCAGCCATGTTACAGCAGCAAAGTTCTCGATTATTACACCAGAATGAGAGTATAGTTCCTAGATATATCAGCCTAGAAAATAACAACTATTAATTTTTTGTCAGTCTTAGTACACGATGTAACTACAGAAGAGTCAAGTTTTAAATAAGAAAAATATCGAAACTCTTTGGTTATTTTTGAGCGCGATGCTAATGGTCTAATCAGATTTAATGGATTATGCTAAGCTATGCTAAAAGTGATACCGCCAGACCTAATACATTTATCATTTTTGGCATTAAAAAAAAAAAATCTATAATTTTGACCCATACAATGTATTTTTTACTATTGCTACAAATATACCTGTGCTACTAATGACTGGTTTTGTGGTCCAGGGTCACATAATCTTGTAGTATAAAAAAACAAGACATTTTCCCTTCATACTCTTTTACAATGTTATTTCTTTGGACCTTTAGAGGTGAAAAAATTGGTATAAAAAAAATTTAGCGTGTACCTTTCTGTGTAATAGTTGTGTCTGTGGGGTCCCACCACCTTCGATCTCAAATCGTACGCTGTTGAAGAGAGCCACGGCATACTGCTCCTCATAAACCTTGCCAAACTCCTTCATCACGGCCCTGGTATGAGCTGGTCAAAACAGAGAAATGGGAATGTTAGATTTTATGAACCACCCCACAGAAACAAATCACTGACTTGTGGGTTGGTGGCCTATAGTATTGAAGTCAGTACAACAAACACTTAAAAAGCACAAAATATTAATACAGTCATAAACCGGTTTAGTTAGTCATTTGATTGTGAATTGTTACTGATAGCAATCAAGCAAACTAACAGTAACATACTGGTAAAACCCTCTCTCTCTCTCGCACTGCCAAACAATACAATCAACTGTAACCCGATCCAAAATTTTTACTTGGCTAGTACTACTGTGTGAAATAAAATGGCTTATGGTCTACTGCCAACCCTTCATCATCAGTCTGTGTGTGTATTTATGTTTTAGAAAGGCATTCAAGAGGAGTCGCTAAAGTCTTAGTTTGCACATTCTGCCGACAGTGTGGTCACCAGTACATCAACACTCATGCGGAAAAATGAGACGGGCTTGACGCAAAAGTGCTGCGGGTGGTTGTTATGTGGGTTTGAGTGGTTGTGAGGTGGCTGCTCACTGGTCAAGCCCAAACAACACACATCCAGGTGGTCTCTAGACATGGGTCAAGTCCTTGCTTCAATGGAAGTCCATGAGATCACCGCCCTCCCCATACCTCCCACCACCACTGCCATACTTCCTCCTTTTGCTTTGTAATGAAGAAAGCAAACCTGTACTCTTTTGAAGGCATTGTGGAAACAAGAAGGTGCTATTAAGAACATTTGTTTATAGAGAGAAATTTAATATAGGAAAAATGATATATGATAAGAGGCCATCACATTTGAATGCCACATTTAAATTGTCTTGTGGCCTAGTTTTACTGCAAAGGGACGTCCACATCATTTAACATTTAAAAGTAAGGCCAACAAAACATAAAAATCCTCTCATTACGTTACGATGGATCAAGCAGAATACAGTACAAGGTGTACATGTGACCATGTATGTGATGTGATCAAATCTAGGCATAAGTGCCATAATTCATCTTTGAACGCAGGTTCGGGAAAATGGCCGTCTTTGAACCTCTCTCACTGCACGACATAGGACCACCGATGAAGAGCCACGATCACAGAAATCGCGACGATTGTTTCACGATGAAAATATTTAGTCCGGGACAGCCAATAATCGTGCAGTGTATCCCTGGCTTTACTCAGTCAATATTAAAGATATCAAGATTACAATTTTACAGAATCTGCTATTCCTAATGTAAGATGATTTTAAGTAGAAAACTGTGAAGCACACAAAAAAAAAACGTTAGCTTAGTTTTCATAGAAAGGGTCACAAACATTAAAATTTTCATATTTCAGTGATCTGTATCTGTAATGGGGGTGCAAAAACAACCCCACAGCAACATGTGAGTATAGAGATGTTTTAAATCTGTTACATTGGCTATATCGATTCAATGAAAGGGAACAATATCGTAAAAAAACTCCCATACAATTAATGACAGTTGTTTCATTTGGAGTTTACGTCCCGACGCCTAGTTAGCATTCTTCTTATCGCTGAACTTAAACAGAGACAGGAAGTACTAGCATAGGGACACATTTTTCGCTAAAGTTTGCATGTGGTGGTATGTTCTAAATGAAAGCTTGGCTAAAATTATCTCTTATTATATTCCTAAAACTGGAAATACCCCAACATATGATTGCACTTTACAGTATCCCAATGTACCGCAACACATTGCACCGCAACCCCTGAATTGTGATACGTATCGTAAGACTTGCCGATACACAGCCCTAATCTTTAAGAGACTCACAGGGTCTCTGGTCATCTGGCCTTTGTTGAGTTTTAGGGTACATGAGCTATATAAAAGAGAGAAAGTCAAAGCAGGAAGGAACAGGAAGGCCAACCAAGAACGGATAAAAACAAAGGCCATATCTAAGATAGTCTGACATCATCTCACGTGAATTAAAAGTATACAACTCTTACAGTACAGTACACATGGCTTTCTGGGTATTCCGGTTTACTGCATCGTATAATAAAACACAACATAAGAAGAGAGCTTAGCATTCCAACACATTTATTGTAAACAAAGCTTTATCTATGGAAATATTTAAGCCAAATCGGCACTAAAACTCCATCTCCCAGGCATCCCTTATTTCTTTAAGGCGACATATCATGAAAATCTGACTTTTTCCTTGTTTTAGTTGTAAAATTGGGTCCCCAGTCCCAGTGCTTCTATTAAAGAGACACTCCACTTTTTTTTGAAAATATACTCATTTTCCCAGGAGGTGCAATGTTATTACGCAGCAGCCAAAAATAGTCCCCATTAGTAACTTTCAATGACATGAGACTTTTTTTGAGCACTGCATAATTACATGGCTGCAGGAGACGCAATGATAAGTCCTGGGTTATTACGCCAGAATGAGAGTAAAGTTACTAGCCATATCTGCCTAGAAAATCACAACTTTTAATTTTCTGTCAGTCTTAGTACACGATGTAACTACAGAAGGGTTTTAAATAGGAAAAATAATGAAACTGTTTGGTTATTTTTAGCACGATGCTAATGGTCTAATCAGATTCAATGGATTGTGCTAAACTATGTTAAAAGTGGTAGCGCCAGACCCAGGGATCGGCCGAATGGATTCCAAAACGGTAAAAATCACATGTTTAACTCTAGGGGAGCTGGAAATTAGTAAACCGTGCAACCATGTGAAAAAATAGATCATAAGGGGGATAATAGCGCCCCTTAATCTTTATTATCCAACCACGCCACTGCCATTTAGTGCAGAGATCAGCTTATTTGCATTTAAAGAGACACACCCAAAAAGGTCAGTCTAGGTCAATAACCTTAAAAGTCATTGGCTCTGAAAAAAAACTGCTGAATACAGTGCACAAGTCTTCCTGTACATAGATATGTATAAAGGCTAGATGTCTTGCCCTCGCTGCTGGCCAATTGAGTGGAACCTCCGCATTTTGGCGGCCATCTTACCACAGGGCGCTCTCTCACTTGTAGCATGTTTTAATGATGCAGGTACTTTTAAATGACCATAACTTGCTTAATTTTTTACCAATTTCCAAACGGTTTGGTTTGTTATAAACGTCAAAGATGTACCTATGACGCTGCATACTTATACTAAAAATAAATAAAAAATTCATGAAACACGTTAAAGCATCCAGAATAATAGCCACATTAATAACGTTTGTAAAAAATCAAACCGTTTGAAAATCGGTAGAAAATTGAGCAAGTTATGGTCATTTAAAAGTACCTGCACCATTAAACTCAATGCTACGAGTGAGCGAGCTGTCTGAGGTAAGATGGCCGCCAGGTGATGCCGTTAGAGATAAGACATCTAGCCTTTATACATATCTATGTTCCTGTAGCTCAACTCAAAGAGCACTGCGTTAGCAGAGCATAAGGTCATGGGTTTGAACACAAATACTGATAAAATATATAACTTGGATGCGTTGTAAATTGCTTTGGATTAAAGCATCTACCAAAAAAAATAAATGTTAACATAACAGTAAACTACATTTGTGGTACTTCTATAACATTGGCGCTTCACAGACTGGGCTTTATGTACAGCCACCGTATGGGCATCAGAAACAAAAACAGGTTTGGACCGGAAGCATTAAGACAGCAAATTCATTTTGGGGTGAACTATTTCTTTAAGCACTCCATCAGATTTAAAGCGCCGTTACGGGACATTTTCACATGAAAAGCATGTTATTGTGTTTGCGTGAATGCGGCAGTCGATGCGTCTGTCAAGCAGGCCATTCTTTAACAGCCCCACTATTGTATTAAACTAGAATAACTTGTAGTCTCAGTTTGCTTTGTCAAAGTGCTCACTGTTGCACAGTATCCATTCCCATGTTTATGTACAGAAACACTTTCTTGAAGCTCAATTGGCACAAAGGTCGAAACAGTTGGATGGCTGGGTTAACTAGAAACTTCTATAAATGCCTACAAAAAGCTTAAGACTGAATCCAGCATATGGGCATTTATCTCTGATCACATCTTAAGACGGGCTCTACTTCAAGGTAGGAAAAACATAAGGGACACCTGCCAAACTAAGTATTACAAGGAAAGACTTAAGACACAAACAGGTGTTCAAGAGACAAGATGGTTTAAAGGAAAGAACTGACAAAAGCCACATAGGATAGTAAACAGTCATTTAGTAGATCTATTTTTGGTAAGCAGTCATTTAACCCTTTAAGGTGCTCAAATCTAGTGCTGCCACTAACGACTAATTTTCTAACGACTAATCTTTCGACTAATTTTTCGAATAGTCGACTATTCTAAACGACTAATTAAAAAAAACTCAAGTGTTTGTTATTTCATCGTGTCCATTTTATTTTGAACCCACCGGTGTCATAAACAATATGAATAACTTAAATGTTACCAAATAAAAAATTACAGTGTAAACAATATAAATAATAATAAAAACTTCCAGTGCAAAGTAGATGCTTAACAGAAATATGAAATGTTTCACTTCTACTCTTTGATCTTATATTGCATTTTAACACAACTGAATGCTATTTTACAAATTATCTGTTCTGTTGTAGCCTATAAAAAAGTGACTAAACATGACCCATCACCTCGTTTTTATCCAACCAGCTGTTTCTTTAACTGCTGCTAAAATCCTGATTTAGATATGCAAAAATCACCATACATTTACATTGTAGCTTTACTGCTGTTGCTCTTCTCATAATTGTTGTTGTGTTTTGAGCCATTTCTTGATTTTAAATGCGAGTGATATAGCGCAGACAATTCGGTGCAAATTCAGAAATAGAAGAGAATACACTGTTGTTGTTACATAGACTACAGAACACGGCATACAGCATCATAGGGAGGGAGAAAGCTCGCACACAGACTCACACTACTGCTAATCTTTCTTCAAGTCATGTTAACTCGATCAGTCGTCTTTGTCAGAGACATCTGTGAATGTTGACGTTTACGCAAAAAAGAAAGTACATTAAAAACACTGCCACCTTTACACTGTCACGTAAGAGAGAGGCGCGCGCGGTCGAGCGCTGCAAGCAACATGAGTGATAGAGAGAGAGAGAGAGAGAGAGAGAGAGAGAGAGAGAGAGAGAGAGAGAGAGAGAGAGAGAGAGAGAGAGAGAGAGAGAGAGAGAGAGAGAGAGAGAGAGAGAGAGAGAGAGAGAGAGAGACAGACGCGCTGAACACTCGCAACAATGAAATGAGCCGTTTAAAATAGTAAAATAAAAATGTAAATGGGAATCATGAAAAATCTATTTGTTGCGTCCAGTGTTGATTCCGTGGCGGAATCACGAGCAAACATAGCCTTTAACATCCAAAGACAGAGTCATTGTACTTCTCAAAAGAGTTAATAAAACAGTACTGACTAGCTCGCCATTTCATTAATAATCATATAACAGTTACTTACGTTGTCCTATTCTCTGTGGGTGTATCGTCAATAACTCCCGAGTGTTTTCGTTTGAGATGCTCGTGCATTGTCGTTGTGCTCCCGTGATAAGCCAGCGACGTTTGGCACGGTGTAACAGACCACTCTTTTATCACAACTTGGCTTAAAATACTTTCATACTTCGGAAGCTTTCCGACTCATAATTCCATAGACTCACCTGCCACCGCCAATTTTTCAAAATTAAAGCAGTGAAGGCAGGGGCCAGGGAGAGGGAAGAAAGATGATAGCGTAGCAGATTAACCAGCAGGGCGCGCACAGCGCACAGACTGGTGTGGAGGTGAATTACATTGAGCCATTTGAGACATGAGACAGAATTACAGTGGGCCGTTTGAGACGGAAAAAAATAAATATGCGACTCCTCGACTAAAAAAATTGCCGTCGACAAATTTTCATCGTCGATTACGTCGACTACGTCGACTATTCGCGGCAGCACTACTCAAATCTACACCTTTCCATGTACCAATGCGACAAGACCCCTCAAAATCTGAGACTTTGGTGGGACTTGAACCCACAACCTTTGAATGACCCTAATATTGCACCACATTGAACAAAAAGCTGACAATTTCCAATCTACATGCACAGTCAGCAGATTATTCTTAGTGTCCATGAAAAGGAGGAAACAGAAAGACAGACAGCAAGTATGAGGACACCTTGAGAAGACACTGCCTTCATCTTCAGAACATGTCCATACCTGCTCTCCTTCAGCAACAGTCAAATATTTCACAAGGGAGGTCAAAAAATTTAGGAATTTTTTTAGCATTTAAAACGCCAAACCTTCTGACCTCCTATCAATCTACCACAATCCAGAATACACAACCACCCCCACAGACTCTCCCTTTATGAACACTTTCAAACAATTAATTTTGTGGCGGGAGTGGATTTTAAGTTGTCATCCCCCAGGGCTGAGTCACCAGACAAGTTCAGCATTTTTTGAGCGTGGGGTCCGGCACAATCCACCTGCATTGATCACATTAAAACACTTCTGAGAAACCAACTTCATGAAGTGGCAACTCTTCAACGGACATAAATCTGACTGTGACTGATACTTCAAACACAACAACAACAAAGAAACCTGTATTTTTTAACCAGTCTCAACTTGATCCAAGAGTATCTGTGTGTTGCACATTTTGAATTTCCAATCAAAGTGTCTTCCCTGAATTCTGGGATGCAATTTCTGTTTCCCAAAACAAAGAGTTGTCATCATATATTGACAAAATGTCCTATAGTCTCTATAAAATATATGTTTTATAGATTACAATCATCTTGAAAATATCTCAGACTGAAACAGGCTTTTCAACAACAGTAAATTACTCTGAGGAACGCTTGAGCTATATTTATCATGCCATTTTTTTCGTCTAGAAATACTTTCTACGATTGACACAAGGAGAATAAAGCCACAGCTCCAAATCCCAGTAACCACCGTTGACGTCACAAATTACGGGTTGGAAACGTTTCGTTTTCCACCTCTTGGCCTACTGGCATGGTATAATTCGGAATGTCTAGGAAAACGCCAAAAGGCTGATGAAACAAAAGTGAACTTTGTCTTACAAAATTGTGGGATTGTGCATGCCTCTTATCCATAAGAAAAGCAAATTTGTAAAGCAAAAACTGTTTTAATTTCCCATCATGACCAAAAGAAAAACAAACATACAGTGCTTCGGGTAGAAGACAATAGTAGTTGTCTACCAAAGCTATGTTGAAAAATATCAGCTGAGGATAGAAAAACTATTAAGGGCTGGTTTCCCGGTCAGGGATTAGATTAAACCAGGACTACGCATTAGTTTAATTAGGAAATATAACTCGTTTTAACAAACATTCCTTACTAAAACATTACTTTTGCATTTTGAGGCAAAACAAATGGCACTGATGTATTTTAAGACATGCAACTGAAAGTTGTTTTCAGTTTGGACAGCTCTATTTTAGTCTGTGACTAGTCTAATCCCTGTCCAGGAAACCGCCCCTTAATGTCTAAGGTTAGTCTTTTAAGAGCAAGAGAGACAAAAACAAACTAACTAAGTGCAGCTGACAAACTTGGGTTTCGCCAGAGGGTTAAACAAACATTTAAGTGGCACGAGAATAAGTACATTCAAAACAGTACGATATCAAAGTGATGCCAAGATAAGCGTTACACCACATTCCATTAAAACCAGTTTTCACTGGGCCCTGCGCATACCGATCAGCGTATGACATCGCAGTCTCGCGAGAGCAATTTGAGAGTTGCGCTTTCGGTTGGATCTCGCGATACTTTAATATCACACGCGGTCTGTGCGGCGCCCTGAAAGTCACACACCCACACTAGACGTTTTAGGGGCGTTTGTGAATTTTAGTTCATTTTTTAGCCAACGCGTCATGTTTTTGGCAATCTTTTCGGCCGGTGCACCTTACTATATCAGATGACAATGTATCTGATTAAAATTACTCGGCTCCAATAAATGCTACCTTATTTTAAGACTCGGATAATGTATGTACAATAAATTGCGCTTCTCAAAGCCAGAACCCGTTTAGCGTGAACGCGCACAAACACATTTTGTATGAAACCTTCTACCAAAAATAAAATGGTCACTTAAATTGTGGTTGTTACAGGTGTTTCAACAAAACAAGCGGTTAAACACACATACAGGTGTTTAAAGTACTGTTTTGTTAGTATAAGGACGTGTGTCATTGTTAGTACAGCACAGTTAATACCAAAAATATACATGGTTTCAACGTGTAAAGTAAAAGTTGTGTAACCATTTTTGGCGGACCATTTGTAAAACCACAGCTTTCCTATAAATGTAATTGTAAATGTGGTTACTATGGTTTTACTACAAATAAAACATACAAAAAAACCTATGGTGCATTTTCGTAATCTCGTGCCTCACCTGTGATCATCTCCCGTTTGCCCTCGTCCAGGTTGGAGGAAATCACATCACCCATGATGGCGTGAGTTAAACGTGGATCACAGTGGAAACTTCTTCGAGATGTGAAACTAAGGAAAACGCTGGATAACGCTGGAGAAATTTGTCCCTAAGTCTGAAAAAAGTCTCCCCATCAGACCGGTGATAACGTCAGCACGCTGTCCTCTTTCAGACACTGACAAGAGAATATAAACGACAGTCGCAAACTCCTGCAGTTTCGTCTTCGTGACGCCCTGCGAGTGAGAAACAGATCATTTAAAGTTCCCCAGTCAAATCAGTGACAGTCAGAGGGTGTGGTTTACACAGCCCGACACACCCAAACTCTCGGTGTATTTTTAATCACAGTTCATTTTAGAGAGTCGAATATGATCTAGAAAATTTTTGACACGAGTAGTTTTATGCTTGTTTAAAGAAAATCCCGTTTTGGATTGATAAAAGTCTTTAAATTCGTTTGTAATCAAGTTTTGCTGAGATTTATAGTCCCTATATAAATCTTATACTTCACAAATTTAGCAAATAATGTTTTGGAGATATTTTGTTATTTTGTTTTGTGGGCAATCTTTTTTTGGTGTTTAATACTTTTAGGCTTTAATTTTACGAAATAATAAAATCAGCTCAATTGCATACGGAATTGGAATACGTTTTTCTTACGTTTATTTATCACCAGTCGATATTTCATATAAAATATAAATAGTTCATATAAAATATAAAACTTCCTTCGCTTTATTTAGCAAAAGAGCCCGAAATGATGAAGTCAGAAAAATAAATGCATTTTTAAAACCATATAGTATAATATAATTTAATATGGTATAATTATATAGTTTGGTACGCTAGTTTAAAAATACAAATTTCTGCAAACTTTACAAAAGATCATAAAAATCATAATATTATTTTACACAAATTTAAATGGCATGACAACATAGCATTTAATTTTAGACCTGGACCGCCGCCTTGTGGACAAAATAGGCAATTGACTCATGCTCCTTTCCAGACAACTCGGATTTAGGATATTTCCCTACATCAAAACCGGAAATAACGTCTGGATGAAGTAACATTAAAAGTATTTCGTAACATTAAAACATGAATGTTACTTATACATTTAGCAACAGTAAAACATTTAGAGTGTTTAGTAATATTAAAGAACGCCATTCCAAATATTACTTCCGGGTTGAGGTGGGATATATCGTAAATCCGAGTTGTCTGGAACGCAGAATTTATGCTTCATTACACCCAGCGTTTATCATCATCATCACACAGACTGAAATATGAAACATCATTATATTTGGTAATTTATTTAAGATTCTTTATGTTTATATATGAATTACAATTGCTTTGTTTTCCTACACACTACAGCAAAACAAGTGACACAAAAATTACATGCGATTTTTTTTTTCGGGTTTCGAGATTACTATTAACTTGTGGTCTTGACATTCATAAAAAAATCCAATAAAAGAACATGGATATTTTAAGATCACAATCATTGTTCGCCGTAGTTTTAAAATCAATTGGAAATCTGCGGCGTCTGCGCCTTGTGCGTTTGACAAATACGCAGAATATAAGGGCGCACGGTCAGTAGTAGCAATAAGGGAGGGGCAAATCTCCGCAGTCGGCTGCTGTGTGAGGTGCGCACCATCTAGCTGCCAGAGACAGTCAGGAGGAGAGAGAGAGAGAGGAAAAGATACAGCACACAGGCGAACACTCAGGAGCATCATGGCACCAATTGGATTAAAGGCGGTCGTTGGCGAAAGTAAGATCATGTTAATCATCAACTACAAAAAATTCGTAGTCTTGCTTTAAGGGTTATCCAAAGTGCGTGATATTTTATTGTAGGCCCATTGCATGCTTCCTTACTGTTCGTTTGCGTTGGTTCCCCCTGGATGCGGCTGGTTGTTACCCTGCCATTGTGCTGTACGGCGAGGACATGGCTCTCGGGGACGCGCCGTTGCGGATGCGCAAAGTGCATGAGTCGAATACGACAGAAATGCGTTTTATCCCAAATGCATTGTTGGATTTGAATCAATAACATGAAATCAGACCACCCAAATAAGGTTTATTACTGCTGTAAATATGGTCCATTGAAAGGAACGCCCTTATTCTGCACGTAGGACATGGATATGATTTGAATTACGCATTACTGGTTCGACACAAAACTGCGATTTTATTGTATCAGATTGATATTAATGACTAATGAGGATGGATTTTAAAAGATGATTGTATAACTCCACCTGCTAAATTTAAAGATGCGTCTAATGTATGCTTTTTGGCAAAGCCTCACCCCTGTGATTGATCGTCAGTGTAATATATTACATTGCGTAAAACTCCAGCCGGTGATCTGATGTGCACAGGAAGTAGCAATAGTTTTAACATGAATGCAGCTGGGTTGCATCCTTGTGAATGTCCAGATGGATGGTTAAATGGCGGAGTGATTCATGTTAGTGGTTATGAGAGCACCGAATGCGCATCATTCACATGTGAAGCTGTAATTTCCGCTTTCCATGTTTGTCTTGTCATGCATAAAACATACTGGCCGGTTTTAATAGAAAGATAATTTTAGGAACAGAATAGTGTTTAGGAAAGACATAATGTTAGTGATGCTTTCATTTTAGATAGGCCTACATTTTTTGTATTAATGCGGCACGATACGTGTCTTCTGTGCGGTTGTAAAACAGAAATGTCGGGCCTCGTATGCATGCTCATAATTTGATCTAATATAAAAAATGCTAAACGATGTTTTAGAAATTATTAACAATAACACTAATCACAAATAAAAATAATGTATTATTATTTGTTTTTACATATTTACATCCTGAAAAACGCATTTAACACTTTCTATTTTTATTTTCGTTTTTGTAACATATCAGTCACCAATGGTTCTGGCAAAGACACAATAAGGAAACATAAAAAAACCGTCACTGATTGTGTAATGCACAGTTGCATTGTCCAGTGTAAATGAGAGGTAAAGACTGTGTGCACACATGTGTGTGCTCTATATTGACTGAAATCTGATCGTTACATCGATGAAAAGACACAACCGCTGTGAGCACCTGCTCTGAATCCTCTGCTCTTAACACGGCATGATGGATTGCTTTTGGAGTGGTTTAAAACGGTTGCTGTTTGGTTACTGTGTTTTTAGTTCCGGAGATCCACTTACTTGAATTGAGTTTAGGCCAGTGGTTCCCAACCTTTTTTACTTCAAGTTGCCCACAAAAATATTTGAAGGCCCCCACTCACTCAATTTTTTCCACATAAAATTATATAGAACTTGGATTGACTAGACACATGTACATATTCGCTACTAAAATAGCGGGGAAAAAACCCATCTTGATCTTTGCTAGTTTTAGCTTATTTTAATGCTTGTTTTGTCCGATTTTTTATCATTATTATAAGTCATCTTGAGGCCCCCTTGGAAATCTGCTAAGGCCCCCTGGTTGGGAACCACTACTTTAGGCTATACCAAAGTCCTTAAAGGGCAGCGTTTCTCAAAGTGTGGGGAGGGCCCAACAGGACGTGACAAACTGGACGTGGGGCGTGAGTGACAAACGGGAGGAAATTTTGTCATGTTTGTGATCTCTATTAATAGGCTGTAGCGGGTATAAAAGTTAAAAATGGATACGTTTGTGACACAGAATGACAAGACGCAGAGAAACCAAGATAGACAGTGGACCTAATCAACCAAAAAGTTGCATTATAATTATTTACTTTTGAACAGAGGCTTATTTCATGCAAAATGATAATACATTAGCATGTTTATTTTCTCTATTGAAAGTGTTTAATGCTGTTATGTTTTAAAATATAATGTGATTAAATAAATTTAACAGTTAAACTTAAAGCCTACTTGATTACCATTTTTGGGGGGCAATTGGGGACAGCTGTGGCTCCGAACCCTTCCCTACCTAAAATGACGAAAATTAAACGTCATATTCCTGACCAAAAAATAAACCTATACCATAACGTTTGTTTGTTAACTTCAAATTTTACTAAAAACACATGCTGTGGACTGCAAGACAGGGTGTAACAGGATGGGAGCGTAACCTGAAAAAGGGGCGTAACTTGACATTGTCCAAACCACAAAGGCCCTGTCGCAAATGGCGCACTTGATGTGGACTTTTGGTCTATGAGTCCGTGGGGTGTCCCATCTGTCATTTTTATGCTTCGAAGTGTGCTCATCAGTACCCCCTTTGCCCCCTTGATGCGGCCTTTGGTGAAACCCGCACTGCAGCAGGTTTCGCGCACTTAACCAACCCAGAAGTCCTGGCGAAAGAGGAATCAGACGAGCACAGAAAGAGGACTGACGGGCAATTTATCTTCCTATTTCGTGCGTGACGCTCGAGTCTGTCCCAAAATACGACTCCGGTGCACCCACGTGGACTTGCATCAAGGGTCACTAAAGTCTGCACTACATGATGTCATCAAAGTGTGGACTCTGAGGAGGACCACAAGTCCAGAGTGTGCCATTTGGGACAGGGCCATAAAACCAGGTGTGATTTGGACATCAAGGTAGGCAAGTGGCTTATCGACTGATGATTGGTTCTTCTTTTAACTGGAAGGCGGGACTTACATAGCCAGAGCGGCCATATTGAGCGTTGCATTGTCCTCTGTTCAACGTTATAGGAGTGCTCTGACTTGTTATATCCAATATCTTTATCCAATATCAGAATTGCTTACAGGGAAACATTTCAGACATCAACCCATTAAATTGTGATTGCATTTTTATGATAAATCATTCCGACTCCCACCCAGCATAATTTACAAATGAAGCGCGTCACAAATGTCATTAGTTGAGACTACTGATGTCCCTCAATGACTTCTAGAGGGAAAGAGATGGTATTCATAACACTCACTCAGATACACCTTCACAGACACAACACCTGGTACATGACGACGCTTATTTTTTTTTCAACAGCATTCAAGGGCACAACAACAGAAGTTGAGCTGATGCAAGATTTCTAAATCACAGACATAGTGTGTAAATTTGTGCATGCATGGCAAGTGAAGAGAGGACAGTCAGTGTGCCTCAAGGCGAACTGTAAGCGTGTAAGTCATGCTTGACTTAAAGTGAGGACATTTATAACTCCTTTAACTATCGGAGGAAAAGCAGCTCTTGTCACTTTAATGCCACTGTATAGAGGATTATTCAACCGTGGTCCTGTATTGGGCACCTGATCAAGTTTTCCCTTTAAATTTCCAATCCATCAGAGAAGCAAACCTCTTTTATTTTGTGTATTAAGAACATTTTAAATATGACACTATGCAGGACTTGAAATAGCACATAATGATGATCAATTCTGGCGTCAGATTCTTTCCTGTCTGTTGGCTGGTGATGCTGTCCAAGCCATGATATGAATGGATGAGAGAAAGTGTGAATGAACAAAGAAAGAAGGGTCAAATGATGGTCAGAGTACAAGAATCAATGTAAACAGGGTTTTACTGATTTTATAATGAATGCATGTGATGCTCCTATACAATCCTAACAGACACACGCAATACTGGGATGTTGGGGGTGTTTGCGGCACTAGTGATGACAAAGCAATAAAACAGAAGGATTAATTTAAACATGCTTCTGTAATATTCTAGTTGACAGTCACTCATGTTTTATACGTATGGGCAGCTCTGTCTTGGAAATCCATAAAACTGCATTAAAGATATAAATCAAACGGTGTACTGGTGTACAAATGCATAGCTTGTTCCAGGTCTATAATGCACTACTAGGGTCTTACAGTTCCTGCAGTGGTAGATAATCGCAAAAGAAACAAAGATAATGATAAAATATATACCTTGTAATGCAACGCGAGTCACTTTGGATAAAAGCGTCTGACAAATGCATAAATGTAAATGCCTCAGCTTTGTGCAAGGATGCAAAGACAATCTCTGCAAGTAAACTATACATTTATATTTAGATCATATATGACCCTGTTAATAGCTAGATCAGATTTGGTTTGCTCTTTTCTTTGTATGACAATATATTGCAGTCATTAAGTTAATGTTCAAGAAAGATAATGCTTATTTATAGCTCCATGCTGTCTTTACAGGGAATATATTACCCAAAATACCTCTCACACAGCCTGGGGCAATGAGTTTCCTATAAAAATCAGTCCAAATTGAGCTCTGAGGACATTTAAGTCAAATTTTAGGATAAGAAAAGAAGTGCACCCAATGTGACAGACATGTAGTATACAAAATTTATACCTTGTAATGCACTGTAAGTCGCTTTGGATAAAAGCATCTGCCAAATGCATAATTGTGAATGCAGACAGTACATTTTTGCCATATGCAATAATTATTCATTTTATCATTTTTATAAACAGCAAAAAAAAAATTTGTTTTTGTTATTTTATTATTAATGACTAAATAGCTCAATCAAGACTTTAAAGTGAAGTGCATCATTTATCAACCGGCATCACATAATCAAATGGCAAAAATGTATCCCAATAAAGATGCTTCGGACACCCCATTTATTTGCAACTGCTCAGCCAATCTGATAATTCCTAAATTTATGTGGGATAGTCAAGATATTTAAACTATAAAAAGTTTTATAGAGACATACACTCTTGGGTCAAAAAGAGTCAAGCCCAGTTTATGTTTATATTTGACCCAACAATGGGTTAAAACAAACCAACGGGCTGGGTTCATCCCTTTCTGACCCAATGCTGGGTAAAAAAATAACCCAGAATCTTTAGTACACTGCAAAAAATGAATTTCAAGAAAACAAATTCTTAGTATTTTTGTCTTGTTTTCAGTAAAAATATCTAAAAAATCTTAAATTAAGATGATTTTTCTGAGCAAAACAACCCAAGAACATAAGTCTAGTTTTTAGACCAAAAATATCAAATTTAAGTGATTTTGTGCATAAAACAAGCAAAAAAATCTGCCAATGGGGTAAGCAAATTTTTCTTGAATTTAGTGTTTAAGAAAAATTTTCACGATTTTTTGCTTACCCCATTGGCAGATTTTTTTCTTGTTTTATGCACAAAATCACTTAAATTTGATATTTTTGGTCTTAAAACTAGACTTATTTTCTTGGGTCTTTTTTGCTCATCAAGAAAAATCATCTTAATTTAAGAATTTTTTGATATTTTTACTGAAAACAAGACAAATACTAAAAATTTTTTTCTTAAAAAATCATTTTTTGCAGTGTAGGGCTTATTATGAGTTATGGCAAAGTCAGCCTACCTGTATGAATGGCGTACTTGCTTAGTAGTACTTGCAGATTTTTGGTTGGGGTGGAGGATGAGGGACATAGACAAAAGCATCATCATTCCTCTTTCAAAAATACTTTGCTGTCATTGGATGGGTCTGCTCGGCGAGTCAAAGATGTGTTGCGTAGTGACTCAGCAGCAGCTGTAACTCTATACCAGCAGGACAGCACTGTGTATGCGTGTATGTGTGGGTTGGTGCTCTGTCCTTGGACTCAATGACGTTGGTTAGGATTCAGCAGAACGGCTGTTAGAAACAAAAACAAAAACGCAACATCACACAAGCTAAAGTGCGTCATGAATGAAATATCAGCATCTGCCACAGGCATTAGACTGCAGGCAGTCATATACTGCAGTTACTTCATGATTGACAAGATAATACTGGTTTTTACATCAATTCAATGGAAATAAATGTAAAAGGGTATTCCAGAAAGCCTCATGTGTTGAATTGTAGAGGGAAAATGTGTATGAAAGAGAGTGACAGAGTGAGATTTAGCATTTAGGTTTTGTGTTTGCCTTAGGGGGCGTGTACACAAAAGCTTTAAACGCATCTAAAAACATCAGGTGGATCTTGATTGTGGGCGCTTGGCAGCGTTTTTTTTACTTCTGCTTTGTTAATCAGTTGTTGATAGTCAAGATGTTAAAATAAATCACAACAACCAATCGATGCACCGATATTTGTCCCGCCCCTCCTCCACTGTGATTGGACGGCCAAGTGAGATCTAATAAAAAAAAATGTATGTCAGGGCAATAATTTGAATAATTAACTTTTATAGTGGGGGTTAGGATTGGGATGCACCGAATGTTCGGCAACTAAAAGTATTCACTGAAAAAAGCAAAAAAGGCTTTTTCGACTGAATAAGTGAAAATAATTTTCACGAAGAAAAGCGTTTTTGATTACAAAATCAAACAGCAACCCCAATAGGGTGAGAGGCATGCTTTTTTAAATTCAGCAAACATGTCGGCAGTGTGATGCTTTTTTTGCTATTTTCAGTCGAATACTGCAGTTGCTGAACATGCGGTGAATCTATAGTTCAGGACATAGACTGTAAAAATGATGGACGTAGTGTCGGTGACGTCACCCATAGGTTTCTGAAAATCGTTTTTGAAGTTTAAAGAATGCGGCGTCTGCCGCATCACTTGCAGATATATCAGAAAATGGGTAAATGGGAAAATGGGTAAAAGGCGGAAAGTGAGTGAAGCTGAAATCATGCCCACCTAGCTCACTCAAGTGGCCACGCCCTTAATTATGCAGAACTTTAAGGGATGGGTAAACCAAAACTTTTATGCCCGCGGCCGGCGCATGTTTTCAATTGTTTCCAATGGAAGCTCTGCGTTTTTCAAATAAGCCAGCAGCTAGCTTGTTTTTTCAGCGCTGAAAACCGGCGCTCGGCGGTTTTTCCGCGCTCGGCGCTGAGCGTCGAGAGTTGAAAGAGATTCAACTTTGGGAGAAAAGCTCCGCTTGTCAATGTCAGTTCTCACACGGCCGCCCAATCACAGTGGAGGAGGGGCGGGACATTACCACAGCAACCAACCGGCTCGCAGCTGAAGTATCACAGCTACCAAAGCGCTCAGCTGAAGAAAGCTGGCACTCAGCTGAAAAACAGCTGGCATTCGGTGTCCTCAAGGCGTTTTCAGCCGCGTTTAAAAGTTTTGGTGTATCCAGCCCCTAAGGCTTAATATAATTTAAATGGATGAGTTACGCAAAAATTCAACCCCCTCACAGTTGTCACAAAGGGCAAAATTAGCTACACAGACCATAAACCATTTATGTACCAGGCTATAAACATATTATTTTCTACTGTAAAGTTGGCCATTTTAACCTTGTGGTCTATGGGAATTGACTCCCTTTTGGAGCCAAACTCTAGTGGCCAGTCGATGAATTGCAGTTTAAATCATTTCCGTATTGGCTTCATCAGAGAGATCGGAAGTTTGTCCCTCGGTTTAGGACTGTCCAGCCCCCCATATTTTGACAGTGATACATATTAACCAAAATAGGAAAAACAGCCGACTGTCTCTTTAAGTTAAATGGCTGTTAAATCCTGAATGTAAAAGTGGGTCATGAAATGAGAGTGCCCTGCGGGATCCTTGGACTAGAGAGGGTTAAATCTACAGCAGTGAGTGGTAATACGGTTTTCAACGCTGACCAGCAGTCAGACACAGCGGATCAGTTACATACAAACATCTTTACCAATGCTACGTGTGATTACAACAGCAATATATACCTCAGTTTAACCAAATGTCTATTTTAACCTCAAACTACAGTCAATTTCTACTTAATTAAGACATCTAGACTGAGGTTAAATATGAAGAGGAAAGAGCTAAAGAGAGACTAGACTCCAGCTGGTGTACTCATGAGAGATGTTTCGTGTTTTAGTGAGCATACATGGATCATTAATCTGGGGGCTGTGGGGCAGAAATTGTCGCCGCCCTTGTGATAGATAACCAAATGTCTGTTTTTACCTCAAACTATAGTTTCTACTTAATTAAGACATCTAGACTGAGGTTAAATATGAATAGGGAAGAGCTAAAGAGAGACTAGACTTCAGCTCAGCTGGCGTACTAATGAGAGATGTTTTGTGTTTTAGTGAGCAGACTTGGATCATTAATCTGGGGGCTGTGGGGCAGAAATACTCTCCGCCCTTGTGATAGATAAATGCGTTAATTCTGAGGTTTGTTGCGTATACAGGTCTGAGGCGCATATACATTTGGATTTACACTGAACCAAATTACTTTATTGGGCGAGAAAATGGTATCTTTGCATCCTGTTGTTTTCTGCCATGACGACACTTACTTACGCCCCCTTTCAACTCTTAAGAGTTTGACTCCATGGTAACGGCTATTACTTTTGTACACGTTATAATTTAGGGAGAAGCCCATTCAGGCCTCTAGCATTACATTTGCATTTGGCAGACGCTTTTATCCAAAGCAATTTACAGTGCATTCAAGCTATACATTTTGGATATCAAACCCATGATCTTAGCATTGCTAACCACACCAGTTACAAGTTAAGCTAGGAAGGCAAAAACATTTACCAGACATATAACACATAAATGGACCATTTAGTAAAATATGTTAACAATTAATTATATTATTACCCCTATATGAAATAAAACAGAGGTTTGTTATTTTAAGCAGTCTGTACATACAATAATATAATTTTTCTAATAAAGCTTCTTGGCTTGACTTGAATTATACTCTTTTACTTTTACTCTTTCTTGCAAAAAAATGTAATCTCGTAAGATGCTAAAGATCACCACGGATGTAAAATCCATACATTGAATGGTCACTGTATAAGATTTTACAAAATGCTGCAGATTTTTTAATGCATGCTGATTAGCGGTTTAGCTTTAAAAGATGCTGCAGAAGCCTTAGCTAAGGCTGTTTTTGACATTCATCGTGTCCTTCTTTGTATTCATCCTCTTCACCTTGCAGTGCTATTTGTACAGTAAAATGTTTTTTATACCTCGCCCCCAGAAACTGGGCTTGGGTAAAAATGAACCGGGGCTAATGGGGGAAGTGCCGATCTCACATGACAAATATAAAAAGCCCCTTGAGACATCTAGGTTTGGGTGGGGGGAGTGAAAGGGTCCAGTGCAAACCTCTTAAAAGCGTTTCTGCATTGTCATTTGGTGGGTTGTCACTGATACCAAATGTATACATGTCTGTATACCTAAATGGTACATATTAGGACCTTTTTAAAGGGTACTGCCCCAGTGACAGCTTTTGTACCTTTATTTGTAAGAATGTATATGCCTACATTACAATATATTAAAGGTGACATTTCACAAGACTTTTTTAAGATGTCAAAAAAAAAAAAAACTATGGTGTCCCCAGTATGTAAAGTTTTAGCTCAAAATATCATTTAGATAATTTATTATAACATCTTAAAATTGACACTTTGTAGGTGTGCCCAATTTTTTTTAGGTGTGTCCTTTAAAATGCAAATGAACTGATCTCTGTACTAAATGGCAGTGTCATGGTTGGATAGTGCAGATTAAGTCTTATTCCCTTTCTGACATCACAAAGGGACTCAAATTTCAATGAGCTATTTTTTCACATGGTTTACCAAAAGAAAGTTACTGGGTTGTTCATTTTCACATTTTCTAGGTTGATACAAGCACTGAAAACCCAATTATAGCACTTAAACATAAAAAAGTCAGATTTGCATGATATGTCCCCTATAAAATAATATAAAAGCCGAACAACAAGCATTATGATATTCTTCATAAATAAAATTAAGTTCCGTAAAATAATACAGTTAAAAAAAAATTCTAAGCTAAAACTATGATACATAAATATAATATAATCAAAGTAAATCTCCTTTCATCTTTTAAACGGTTTGCTAATCTCTTCACTAAAACATACAGTTTGTTTAAACACACATACTGTAATCCATCTGTTTTCCATTGAGGGGCTTAACTCTATTACTGCACCTGCACCAAAACCACTAGATCACCCTATACAGACACTATAACCAGATGGCCAGAATTGCAATCTTGCTAATATTGGCCTTAACATACAAAACATGGTAGCCTCCGCCCAATCCCTGCATGATGGGATTACTTACATTAGACTAAATCACACACAGAGAGAGAGGGAGAGACCACAGAGCAGATACGATAGTTATACAAGAAGATTCAATTTTCAATGATTTTCTCATTAAACATTTTGCTGGTGCTGCTATCTGAAATTAACTATCTAATATCTGATTAAAGGGAAGGAGATTTAAAAGACTAAATGCTGTCTCTCCTCATCAGATGTGAGCTCAAGTGTCTGAAAGTGTTGCACGACCTGGGCTGCTTAAATATGCACCATGGTACAGACACGAATCACGATACTCCAAAATTCTTCAAAGAATACTGTAGTATTACTATAGGATATGGACAAAAACATCATCAAATGAACTGGACTGCATTACATTATTGAGAGAGACAGAGAGAGAGAGAGAATCCCTTTTAGCATGAGGACCAGTGGGCAGGTGTGTTTTTGTATATGAGCCATGGCGAGATAATAGAGGGAGTGACAGAGCGCATAATATTGTCATCATCACTAATGCCTTCATGTCTTTTAATATTTGAGGATGCTCATTTATCACCCACACATCAACAATTACGTATTAACACAATTCCATTAATGCATTTGACAGACAATTAAAGTGTATTACATACACATTTCATCAGATTATGTGTTCCCTAGGCTGGGAGTCAAACCCATGACCTTGGCATGAGCCCATGAACACCATTCTGTTCCAATTGAGCTACAGGAACCCTCAACATTAAACATCATTTATGAACATACAAGCCGTTTTGTTGCCACATACATATGCTGCCCTTAATTGCCAAATAATTTAAGGATCTATGATGAATTAAGAGCTGTTATAAACAATCGGAGGACTATTATTCATTTAGAAGTGAACACTCACATGGTGAACATTTTATGGTGTATTTAAAGTATTTGGAGAGAGGAGACGAAAAAGATTTGCGACTAACTAGATTTATTCTCCTTTGCAGAGATTATGAATGATGTCATCAAGAAGGTAAAGAAGAAGGGAGAATGGAAGGTAAGGCGAACTCATTTACCTCATCGCCATAGTAACCGCATCATCCTTATAGTGCTGTAATACAGTTTTAAAGTTTAATAAACCCCCGAGCCAAGTCTTAACAATTTTATCTTTACTTGTTAAGCTTGTTTAACATGTTATATTTTTATAATCATTATCTAAAAAAATACTGAATGTAGTAAGCTAGTTACTGTACAGAATAAACCATTGCGAATTTAAAGGGACACTCCACTTAAAAAAAAAATAGGCTAATTTTCCAGCTCCCCTAGAGTGAGAAATTTAATTTTTACCATTTTGGAATCCATTCAGCTGATCTCCGGGTCTGGCGCTAACACTTTTAGCATAGCTACGCATATTCCATTAAATCTGATTAGACCATTAGCATTTTGGTCAAAAATGACAAAAGAGTTTCAATATTTTTCCTATTTAAAACTTAACTATCGCAATGATATTAAGCAGTGCCCGAAAATAGTCCACTTGTTTATTTTCAATAGCAGGAGACTATTTTCCGGGCACTGCGTAATATCATTGCGCCTACTGCAGCCATGTTACAGCAGCAAAATCCTTGATTATTACGGCAGAATGAGAGTATAGTTCCTAGCCATATTGGCCTAGAAAATCACAACTTTAAATTTTCCGATGGTTACATGATGTAACTCCAGAAAAGTCAAGTTTAAAATAGAAAAAATATTGAAACTCTTTGGTTATTTTTGAGTGCGATGCTAATGGTCTAATCGAATTCAATGGATTATGCTAAGCTATGCTACTGTAAAAGTGCTAGCGCCAGACCCGGAAATCGGCTGAATGCATTTCAAAACGATAAAAATCAGATGTTTAACTCTAGGGGAGCTGGAAAATGAGCCTATTTTCAAAAAAGTGGAGTGTCCCTTTAATAAACATTATTAAGCACAGCATCAGATGCCCAATGAGATGCTTATGAGTTAAACTGGCCTTACTGCTTAGAATTGTGTTGCTCTGTCTCTGTCTCTCTCTCTCTCTGTCTCTCTCTCCAGCGAGTCTTAAGTTGATCTCTTCTCTCTCTGTAGGCTCTAATAGTGGACCAGCTTAGCATGAGGATGCTATCATCCTGCTGCAAAATGACTGACATCATGACAGAGGGTATCACCAGTAAGTGACACCAGTATTTTGCCATATATTTACCAAAGATGACAAAACATCTTCATCTATCATGTGCACAATCATTCCTTTAATCTGCCTGAATGGGTGCACAATCTCTAAAAGCCAATGTTGACATTTGAAATCACCTACACAAACACGCCTCTACCCCAATAGAATCTGGACCTTCTTTTGATAGACCCGCCCCACACATACGCAACCCACCCAACGATGTCGGCTAGTAGACACGCCCCTTACTGCTGATTGGCTACAAGTGTGTTGTGGTACTCGGCCCGACTCCCTTTACCAAAGCATTTCTCAAAAATCCTGCACCCCACCTTTAACCTTATTGTAAAGCATTTTTAGATGAAAACTACACAAACGAAATGTGCTTTAATAGTACATTATGCATTATTGTACGCTATATATTATAATAGTACATTATAAAGCATGTAAAATGTAAAAATGAGTAAAACATTAGTATCCTAATATAAATACAAAAAAGTTATGCTATTAGTTTCATTGTGGCGATGTACATTGTGTGCTATTCTGTAAGCTGTTTTGGGGCTGACTTGCAATTTCCTCTTTATCTCTGCAGTTGTTGAAGACATCAACAAACGCAGAGAGCCTCTACCCTCACTAGAGGCGATTTACCTGATCACTCCTACTGACAAGGTACTCAACGCTGGTTTCATAACATGCTAATACAGCAGTGTCACACCTTCAGCCTGACAGACAGTCACCTCACAGCACAACCCTTACGTAGTGTACACTAAACATATGTCACTCACTAACACACACACACACACACACACACACACACACACACACACACACACACACACACACACACACACACACACACACACACACACACACACACACACACAAGCAAACAGTATTGACTCAACCCTCACTTTTTCTATTGGTCACTGCAGTTGCTATAGTAACACTTGATTGTTGGTCAGGCCATTGCATTGTACTGGTTTATACAAAGCTGACTTTAGATTTAAGATAATATTTGTGACCCTGTACCCTAAAACCAGTAATATGAAGCACAAGTATATTTGTAGCAATAGCCAACAATTCAATGTATGGGTCAAAATGATCCATTTTTTGGCAAAACTCATTAGGATATTAAAGGAATATTCTATTTTCTCAAAAGAAAAATCCAGATAATTTACTCACCACCATGTCATTCAAAATGTTGATGTCTTTCTTTGTTCAGTCGAGAAGAAATTATGTTTTTTGAGGAAAACATTGCAGGATTTTTCTCATTTTAATGGACTTTAATAGAGCCCAACATTTAATACTTAACTCAACACTTAACAGTTTTTTTCAACGGAGTTTCAAAGGACTTTAAACGATCCCAAACGAGGCATAAGGGTCTTATCTAGCAAAACGATTGTCATTTTTGACAATAAAAATAACAAATATACAATTTTAAAGCACAACTTCTCGTTTAGATCTGGTCGTGATGCGCCAGCTGACCCCACGAAATACGTCATGACGTCAAGAGGTCACAGAGGACGAACGCGAAACTTCGCCCCAGTGTTTACAAGTGTGTTGAAAGAGGACCGTTCCTACGTTGTTGTATGTCAACTGATACTAATTAATGTCTTTGTGTCAGTTTATTGTTTACAATGGTCCGCAAGTGTGTGTTTTATATATGTAACACGTGACCTCCCTACATCACTACGCATTTACGTTAGGTCGCGCTGGACCGGATCTTGACGAGAAGTTATGCTTTAAAAGTGTATATTTGTAATTTTTATTGTCAAAAATGACAATCGTTTCGCTAGATAAGACCCTTATGCCTCGTTTGGGATCATTTATAGTCCTTTGAAACTCCGTTGAAAAAAACTGTTACGTGTTGAGTTAAGTGTTAAGTGTTGGGTTACATTGAAGTCCATTAAAATGAGAAAAATCCTGGAATGTTTTCGTCAAAAAACATAATTTCTTCTCGACTGAACAAAGAAAGACATCAACATTTTTGATGACATGGTGGTGAGTATCTGGATTTTTCTTTTAAGAAAATGGAATCTTCCTTTAAGTAAAGATATTTTGAACATTTCCTATCAAAAATGTATTTATCATTATTAATATGTGTTACTAAGAACTTTATTTGGACAACTTTAAAGGCAATTTTCTAAATATTTTTATATTTTGCACCCTCAGATTCCAAATTTTCAAATACTTGTCTCTCAGACAAAAAATAGCTTTATCTTAACAAACCATACATCAATGAAAAACTTATATATTTAGCTTGATTTATAAATCTCAATTAAAAAAAAAATATTCCTTATGACTAGTTTTGTAGTCCAGGGTCACATTTTTTATCCTGTGTTTATCCTGAACCTACTCCTCGTAAGAAGCCTTTTGATTTGACATTGACATTACTGTTCATTTACATTTATGCATTTGGTAAACACTTTTATCCAAAGTAACTTACAGTGCATTCAAGCTATAAATTGTATGTGGGTTCCTGGATCTAACCGGCAACCTTTTGCACTACCAACACAGTGCTGTAACAGTTGAGCTACAGGAACAAACATTAAACTTTTTACCGTGTGGGAACTGTTAACAGGCCATATTAATATAGGTAAAATATATTACTATTCTTGCGCTACCTTTAAATTTTGTAAAATAGGCAATGATTTCTGTTTGTTCATTTTTGGCATTTTCCCTTACTTAATATGGTTATCCGAAAAAAAAAAAAAAATGGAACAAGGGTACAAAACATACTTATGAGATTGTATGAATTCATATGAACCTCATAAAATAGGCATGCATATTGCCATGAGATTGCACTGATCTGATCTAAGTGTGCCTTGTTTTTCCTCTTCACAGTCTGTGCAGACTCTCATCAATGACTTCAAAGATCCTCATTCTGGGAAATATAAAGCGGCTCATGTGTTCTTTACTGACTGTGAGTATGTAAGGGTACTCGACTGTACCACAAGAGCACTGCAACCTTAATACAGTAGCACTACAGCAGTGATAGTGTTACACTGACTAGGCTACTACTACAAAGAAAATCAACCAGATGATTTCGATGAATGAACAAACTTAGTAAACAATGTTAAGGAGCGATCACACTAGAATTTGAGCTTACAAATATTTTTGGACCAGTCCTTCCAGAAAAAAAAGTTTTTTGTGATTGCTGCGGGCAAAAATCCTTGATCTTGTGGCACGCTTTCTTAAAAAATGCGATGGAATACGCGGGATATTTATGCAATTTTATGCAGTGAAATTGCGGGAACTTGCAAAAATTGTGGGAACTTGGAAAAACTGCAGGAACTTTTCAGTGATGTTCATGTCACATAATCACGTCAGTTCATAACGTTGCCATGGCAACAGGGGACATGGCTGCCCTTGTGTGAGATAAATGTAAAATTGTTTCCAGTTTTTGCTAAGATATATTTGATTTTTGCTACAAAAATGCGGGGATTATGAAATCATGCAAGCCCCGCATATTTTGTGCACAGAAATCTGCAATTTATGAAAAGTGCGGCGTATTTGAAAAAATGCGGCCCCCACATAAATATTCGTGTTTTGGCTGATTATGCGTTGAATCATGCGATCGCACAATCGCGTTTTTCTGGAGGAACTGTTGGACGCTAATTCGCATATGGGCAGAGACCGCATGGTCAGTATAAGTTTGGCTTTGCCCATTTTTGCTTTTCAGTAGATAGAAAGGTCACACTGTTACGTATAGTTTTTTTACTAGTCACATATTATGTCCATATAAGACAAAATCACCAGACTTGAGCTTGTAAAATATCTTGGCACAAGGTTCCCTTTTCGTGCTGACTCATTCGCATGCGTATATGAATGAAAGTCAATGGAACGAAAAAATGTAGTGTGATCGCCCCTTTATTCAGCACTGTTTTATACAGATCAAAACATTAGGTGTGATTTAAATCTTACTCAATTTAGGTGATTTGGTACAAATTAATTCATTTAGAGACCCTGAATTAAATATTAGACAGTGCCTTCAGAAAAACGCGATTATGCGATCGCATGATTCAACGCATAATCAGCCAAAGTTTATTTTTTCAAATACGCCACACTTTTGCAGCATAAAGTGCAGATTTTCGTGCGCAAAAGATGCAAGGCTTGCATGATTTCATAATCCCTGCATTTTCGTAACAAAAATCACATATATCCTAGCAGAAAGTTGAAAAATGTTGCATTTACTTCACACAAGTGCAGCCATGTCCCCTGTTGCCATGGGAACGTTATGAAGTGACGTGATTGTGTGACGTGAACATCATTGAAAAGCTGCAAACAGTTTTAACGATTTCTCGCAATTTTTGCAAGTTCTCGCAATTTCATTGCATAAAATTGCATAAATATCCTGCATATTCCATCGCATTTTTTAAGAAAACGTGCCGCAAGATCAAGGATTTTTGCCTGCAACAATCACAAAAAACTCAGAAAAAAACAGAAAAACTTTTTCTGGAAGGACTGATTAGACATCAAGTAGGTAACACTTTACAATAAAGCTGTATTTGTTAACATTAGCCTATTTAACATTGGCTAATATGAACTAACAACAAATAATATATTGCTCATTGGTAGTTTATGTTAGTTATAGCTAATCCATATCCTAATCAAATACAACCTTATTGTAAATCCTATGTGATCAATTCATTTATCATCACTTACAGTGCATTTTGTGTACTGTAAGTGATGTATATAAGAAATATATAAGAGATATATATAAGAAAATCAGATTGATAATAAGAAATCAGATTGATAATATTTCTAAATAATGATGCACTAAATAAATAAATAAATAATAACATCTGATTAAGGTCACTGTTGATGTATTTTTTAATCTGTGTGCATCTTTTACAGCTTGCCCAGATCCCTTGTTTAATGAGGTGGTGAAGAGCCGGGCATCTAAAACCATTAAAACCCTAAATGAGATCAACATTGCTTTTCTGCCATACGAGTCCCAGGTGAGTAAATAAGACAAACAATGAAGAACGAGAGAAAGATGAGAATAATGGAAAACGACAGAAATCCATACAGAGATTCCAGAAACATCTCTCTGAGTGTTGGAGAACAGCTCTGAGGCTGAGGGTGGAGGGGATGTTGCAGTCCGGCCCATAATGCATTGCTGCTGATGCTGTCTGCTATGATTAATTCAGTAGAGTCTGAAGCACGGTTCTTTCCCCCTGCCGTGCTGCTCAGTGTGCCTATTCAGCGGCATGTAATTGGCTGATACAGCATCCACAGAAAGCAGCAGCCAATCAGATGACTTTATGAGAGCGGGCAAACACTGAGCATCCATCTGCTAAGCAGAAGGATAATCATGTGACCTTGTGTAGATAGAAAGTGGGGAGGGGTGGTGGCTGGGAATGAGCACTGATCCATAGGAGGGGAAAGACAGAGTCATACTGTGAATCATGAAGGCAATTAAACCAAAGAAAAGAACATTGGTGATAGATGGTGATGATAATGCCAAAATAAACTATGTGACACAAAGTGACCTTCGGTGCATTCAAAGTGTACATTTATACGAATGTATGTGTTCCCTGAAAATCAAACCCATGACCTTTTTTTAATTATTAAAAACAAATCTTTTTGTTATTAAAAATAATCTACTCTAGAGGGACTCTATTGTTCTATGCAGAAGTCAACCGGAAGTTAAGTTTGGGCCACATAAGCCAATTATGTGTATTCTTGCCGCTGAAACGTCTATATGCCCACATACACTTAAAGGCGGGGTGCATGATTTTGAAAAGACACACTTGGCCGAGTACCAAAACACACTTGTAGCCAATCACTAGCAATGCTGACATCGTGGGCATGCGCGTCAAATTTATGGGTCGAACTTCTGGGTCGAACTTCTGGGTTTGTTTAGGTGATTTCAAATGTCAACACTGACTTTTAGAGATCATGCACCCCGCCTTTAACAATTATGACTGCAACATACAGTACACAGACTGCTGAGTAATAAAAATCAATTGCTAAAACGATCTCTGTATTTACAGGTATGGCCGATTTATTCCACTAACAATATGATTGTGTGTTTAGGTTTTCTCTTTGGACAACCCTGACGCCTTTCAGAGTTTCTACAGCCCTCATAAGACACAGCTGAAGAACCCTGTGATGGAGCGACTGGCCGATCAGCTGGCCACACTGTGTGCCACATTGAAGGAGTATCCTGCTGTGAGATACCGAGGGTAAGACACACGTTACCGTACTGATACTTTTTGCTTACTGTAAAATCAAATGAAACCAATACAGAGGAACAACCTCTTGGTTTTTTTGTGTCTAAATTTGTATGACCATCTTACATTTTGAATAACAGTTTCCTTTTACTTACATCTTAGTTATCAAAAAAGTACACAGATTAAGTAGACGCAGTTATCTCAAGAATGGACTTTAGCTGCTTTCCAGATTAAGATGAAGTCTAAATGGTTAATAATCGGATTCTTTGTGTACTTAGGGAGTATAAAGACAATGCAACTCTGGCTCAGTTGCTGCAAGACAAGCTGGATGCTTATAAAGCAGATGACCCCACGATGGGAGAGGTGAGCAGCGCATGTCTTAAAACAGTAGATTTGTTTACTGTAGCTAAAAATGCTTTTTGAACATCTGCACATCTCTACGACATCTTTCTGCAGGGTCCAGACAAGGCCCGATCTCAGCTCATTATTCTGGATCGAGGTTTCGACCCCGTCTCCCCCGTCCTGCATGAGCTCACCTTTCAGGCTATGGCTTACGACCTGCTGCCCATCGAGAATGATGTTTACAAGTGAGTCGTCAAATTTGCATGTCTAAAAAAGCATGTCTATGCGTATCACAAAATGGGTGACTGGCGATGCAACCCACAAAAAATATACAGTATAGGCCAAAAGTTTGGACATACTCACTCGTTCTTTATTTATATATTTTTCCACATAACAGAATAATAATAAACTCTTCCAAACTATGGCATTACACAAATGCAACTGTGAGAATTATGTTGGTGACTGAAAGCATCCAAAATAAATCAAAAATCTGTTATATTTTGTCATCATTTAATCTGGGCTCTTATTGACAGATTTTTCTTTAATATTCAGTGCAAGTCATCTATTTACAAAAGAATATTTTAAAATAAAATTGTAGTTTTCTAATAACAGAAATGAATCTGTTTGGCACAGGTATAGTTTTTTCTACAAACGGAATTTCATGCATTAAAACCATATTTTTAAAATCATAGTTAACATTTAAGTCAATTGTGTCTAAACTTTTGGCCTATACTGTATGTTATAATATGCACCACAAAACCATAAGAGAACATTTCTGAAATTGAGATCATCTGAAAGCTGAATAAATAAGTTTTCGAAGTCCATAGCTACATATATTACTAATGATAGATCATTTTTTATATATTTAAGGTAGGAGATTTACAAATTATATTTTTTAAAAATGATCTTTAATAAAAGGTATAGTTCACCCAAAAATGAAAATAATGTAATTAAAGACGTTCCAAAATCGTAAGACCTTCATTCATCTTCTGAACACAGTTTGAGATGTTTAATATTTCGTTCGAGAGCTTGTTGACCCTTCATTGAAAATCTATGTACGGTATACTGTCCATGTCCAGAAAGGTAATAAAAACATCATCAAAGTTGTCCATGTGACATCAGTGGGTCAGTTAGAATGTGTTGAAGCATCGAAAATACATTTTGGTCCAAAAATAACAAAAATTACGACTTTATTCAGCATTGTCTTCTGTTGTGATGCACATGTGCGAGACTAAAGTCACGTGACTGCAGTGACGTGGCTGACGTGTTATCTGGTGCGCCCCAGCTGTTTTTTTTGTTGTTGCTTTTTGTGCACT
The DNA here is from genome assembly GCF_030506205.2 of Paramisgurnus dabryanus. Lineage (NCBI taxonomy): Eukaryota > Metazoa > Chordata > Actinopteri > Cypriniformes > Cobitidae > Paramisgurnus > Paramisgurnus dabryanus. The sequence continues at coordinate 9,792,593 of NC_133354.1, forward strand.
CGGGCTTCGTTTACAGTCTGAGGGAGACGTATGCTCTAAGTTAAAAAAAAACTTTGCAAACATGTCTGAGGATAACACATCATCCACGTCACTGCAGTCATGTGACTTTAGTTTAGCGCATGTGCTTCACAACAGAGAAGAGAAGACAATGCTAAAAAAAGTCGTATTTTTTAAATTTTTGGACCAAAATGTATTTTCGATGCTTCAACACATTCTAACTGACCCACTGATGTCACATGGACTACTTTGATGATGTTTTTATTACCTTTCTGGACATGGACAGTGTAAAGTATGTAGATTTTCAATGAAGGGTCAACAAGCTCTCGGACTAAATATTAAACTGTGTTTGGAACGACATGAAGGTGAGTCATCAATTACATTATTTTCATTTTTGGGTGAACTATCCCTTTAATATACAAATTATTTATTGATTAATTTTAACCCCTATAATGTATTTTTGGCTATTGCTACAAATATACCTGTGCTACAGCGTCATATATTAGCAAAAAGGCAAGTTCTAAAATTTCTAGTTATTTGCCAAGCGGCCATTGTTATTAACCTATAAACTGAAAATAGCCAGACACTGGCTGGACTGATACATTGATCTGCCACTAGTTAGTTGGTTTGTGAGTTGGAAACTCAAACCATTTGTTTGGTTTGTGCATGTTAGGTATGAGAGCACCGGAGTAGGTGACTCTCGTGAGAAGGAAGTCCTGTTGCATGAAGACGATGACCTCTGGGTGGCATTACGGCACAAACATATCGCCGAGGTGTCTCAGTGAGTAATACCTCATAATTTTCTGATCCGGTCTCTTTCAGCCCATTAATATCCTTTGTAAATGGATGTTTTTATTATTTCCCTTACTCGCAGGGAGGTCACACGATCCCTGAAGGAATTCTCAGCCAGTAAACGGATGAACACTGGGGAGAAGGTATGCTGGAGTCGGATTGGGAAGGGGGTAGAGTAGGACAGCCTTGCAGATGAGATTGTATTGGCAGCCGAATCCTAACTGTGATGGCTGACTCATTTGAAATCGATCTGATGCTACACTAGGATTAGTATATTGATTTACATTACTGACGCAGCACAATCGCATACAAACATGCATACATACATAGCAGTGGTTATACTGTACTGAATCAGTGTACCTATTTGGTTGCAGCAATAGGCTTTATGCCCAGCTGAACTACTTCCTGAACTTCAGCCAGCTCCTTGTTTCCTGTCTGCCATTATTGGACGAACTGATTAATCCAGGTGTGTCTGATTATTGTTGTTGTGACATCTGAGGTCAGGCACACCTGGATTAATCAGTTTGTTTGTGACTACTGAGGTCAGGCACACCTGGATTAATCAGTTTGTCCAATAATGGCAGACAGGAAACAAGGAGCTGGCTGAAGTTCAGGAAGTAGTGCAGCTGGGCATAAAGCCTATTGATCACACTGTCAACTTGCATGTACACTGATTCACTGTGTAGTGAATTCCCACAGTAATATCTGACTTGCACCAGGTTTATCAGTCACTAACGTAAACATAATGTGTGATCTGACCTACTGTATGTTTATTCTGCGATTTAGACCACCATGAGGGACCTGTCCCAAATGCTCAAGAAGATGCCACAATACCAGAAAGAGCTCAGCAAGGTGAATGAAATCCTTATGTCCTAAAGTATAAGAGAAACGTCACAGGCCGTCATATATTTACGGTTGACTCTTAAAATCTGTCTGTTTAGTACTCGACTCACCTGCAGCTGGCTGAAGACTGCATGAAGCATTACCAGGGAACCGTGGACAAGCTGTGCCGTGTAGAACAGGTACAGATCACACCAGATATTACTGTAAAAAACAGCACCTTATGAATATTTCCCATGGTTTTACACAAGAAACAGTTGTGTTGTGACGCAAAGGTCAGTATGGCCACTCAGTCCTGCCTTATTAAAAAGAGCCAATCGTCAACCGTTAAAAAATGACTTTACACATGTGCAGTCTTGCTTCAGCAAATTTGAAATATATTGGCGCAGTGACGCGACTTTCTTGAAAAAGGCTGTGTCCCGCACTATTAGTCAAAATTCGATTTTGTATGCCCATCTCTGTAAAAGTACTCAAATGTCTATACCATAATAAAAACAGTACATACTTTAAGGGCATAGGCATTGTAGGCGAATAGAGATGGAGGTTTTGATTGAATTTTATCTGGTTACTCCACAGGATCTTGCTATGGGAACAGACGCAGAGGGTGAAAAGATTAAAGACCCCATGAGGGCAATCGTGCCCATTTTGCTGGATGCCAACGTCAGCACATACGACAAGATCCGCATCATCCTGCTCTACATTTTCCTCAAAAATGGTATGAGAAACAGTTCTGTTACTTGGCATCCATGTTACATCTCAGCTTGCGTTCCCGACCCCCGATCGGCCATTTTGTAACATGGCTTATGAATGTCCTCAACCAGGAATCACAGAGGAGAACCTTAACAAGCTGATCCAACATGCCCAGATCCCTCCTGAGGATAGCGAGATCATCACTAATATGGCTAACCTGGGTATCCCCATCATCACAGATGTAAGCAACTATTAAACCAATTTGCCTTTGTGTTAAAGGACAGTTCGTTTTCTCGGACACACATAATTTCGTTTGTGCTTCGGTGTATTGCAGTCCACCCTCCGCCGGGGCAAAAAGCTCGATCGTAAAGAGCGCGTGAGCGAGCAGACCTACCAGCTTTCTCGCTGGACCCCACTGATCAAGGATATCATGGAGGTAATGTTTATATAGGACACAATACTTACTTAATACTTCTACTAGTACTAACCACATGCAGATCTTTTCTAATGTGTATTTTTACCTTGCAGGATGCTGTTGAAGATAAGCTGGACACCAAACACTATCCGTACATCTCCACACGCTCTTCCTCTTCCTTCAGCACTTCTGCAGTCAGGTACATACACACAAAATAAATATTGTATCATTAATTCAGCTCTCTAATACACAGGTTTATGCATGCATTTTTGTGTTGCACAAACCAAGTCACTGGATCGATAATTATTTGGGTAGAGATGTTGGGAGAACATTCAGATCAATAGCAAGATTGGTGGGTGTTGTGATGTCAGGCAGGGGTGAACGGCATTTATAGTAGCAGAAGAGTGGGCTATTTTTTCAGGGTCAGCAGTAATGATCAGCAGAAGGAAGGAAAGAAAGCAGAAAGTCCCTGGCTTCTGTTGGGGGAGATTTGGGAGCTGCTGGGTCCCACTGTGTGGGTTATTGATTGGATTTCCCTTTCTTATTATGCAAATGAGTCTGTCAGAAGACAATTATATTGTTACATAGTATCAAGACAATAATACTTACAACTAGAGATGCGGCTATAAAATGTTCCCCCTGATGCGATTATTCCGAGTGATATCTGCCAATGCCGATAGTTTGGTGGTTTTATTAACTTGCATTAACTAAAAGATTAGTTTTCTCTGAATAATATTCAATTTTTGTGTCCCAAAAATTACTTTCCTGGTTAATAAAATTGCGATTATTGGCCAATATACACTCACCTAAAGGATTATTAGGAACACCTGTTCAATTTCTTATTAATGCAATGGTGAAATGGTGTGGGGGATGTTTACTTGGCAGACTTTAGGCCCATTAGTGCCAATTGGGCATCGTTTAAATGCCACAGCCTACCTGAGCATTGTTTCTGACCATGTCCATCCCTTTATGACCACAATGTACCCATCCTCTGATAACTACTTCCAACAGAATAATGCACCATGTCACAAAGCTTGAATCATTTCAAATTGGTTTCTTGACATGACAGTGAGTTCACTGTACTAAAATGGCCCCCACAGTCACCAGATCTCAACCCAATAGAGCATCTTTGGGATGTGGTGGAACGGGAGCTTCGTGCCCTGGATGTGCATCCCACAAATGTCCATCAACTGCAAGATGCTATCCTATCAATCTGGGCCAACATTTCTAAAGAATGCTTTCAGCACCTTGTTAAATCAATGCCACGTAGAATTAAGGCAGTTCTGAACGCGAAAGGAGGTCAAACACAGTATTAGTATGGTGTTCCTAATAATCCTTTAGGTGAGTGTATTGGTATATCTTTACTTACAACCTACTGTATGCATTAACAGCACAGATCCTTAAAGGGTACCTTGTCTATAAAGACATATATGGTTTAATACTTTATATTTGCCTGTACTACTAAAATCCATTGATAGAAACACATTAAATATTTTCATTACTACCAAAAATCCCAACATGAGATGTAAAGGTTGTCGCGAAATATTACTATAGTTTATTATAGTAAATACTATGGCATCTACTATAGTTTTTCATTTGAGAATGTTTTACTCGCCCCTTACCTCTCAGATCGTCTGTTTTGTTCATCTTTCATTTGTATGTTTTCTGTATTGTTCATCATTCTTGTTACTCTCCGCTTCATATTAAAAATGTGAAGATTTTACTTTAAAGGGACACTCCGCTTTTTTGAAAATATGCTCATTTTCCAGCTCCCTTGGAGTTAAACATTTATTTTTTACCGTTTTGGAATCCATTCAGTTGATCTCCGGGTCTGACGCTACCACTTTTATCATAGCTTAGCACAATCCATTGAATGTGATTAGACCATTAGCATTGCGCTAAAAAATAACCAAAGAGTTTCTGTATTTTTCCTAGGATATTATGCTGCGCAATGATATTACTTATAGTCCCCTTAGTAACTTTCATTAGCAAGGGACTATTTTCGGGCACTGCGTAATATCATTGCGCCTACTGGAGCCATGTTACAGCAGCAAAGTCCTTGATTATTACGCCATCAGAGTATAGTTCCTAGTCATATCTGCCTAGAAAATTGCAACCTTTAATTTTCTGTTGGTCTTAGTACACGATGTAACTACAGAAGAGTCAAGTTTTAAATAGGAAAAATATTGAAACTCTTTGGTTATTTTAAGCGTGATGCTAAATGGTCTAATCAGATTCAATGGATTATGCTAAGCTATGTTAAAAATGGTACCACCAGACCAGAGATCGGCTGAATGGATTCCAAAATTGTAAGAATCAAATGTTTAACTCTAGGGGAGCTGGGAAATGAGTATATTTTCAAAAAAAGTGTAGTGTTATTTTAGAGCTGATGTAAATGTGTCTTGTCTGTTTATGTCTTTTTCCTATGGTAGTGCCCGATATGGCCACTGGCACAAGAACAAAACCCCTGGAGAGTACCGCACAGGCCCTCGCGTCATGGTCTTTATCATTGGGGGGGCGTCCTTCAGCGAGATGCGCTGTGCCTATGAGGTCACACAGGCCAGTGGCAAATGGGAGGCCATTGTTGGTGAGTCTGCAAAAGATCTCTTAACTATATAGTTTCATTTTATTCGAAATTTTACGCAAGCACCCTTTAATTAAAAGATTAATATTGTTGCTATGTTTTGTCATATGATATCAATTTATATCCCAAACTTGAGGAGTCTGTCTTGTATAACATTTCCTGTGCTCTTGTCTTGTATTTTGTGCTGTCTTGTTTTAACTGCTTTTGAATTGCAGTTGTGAGCCTCTGCTGTGTTCTTAAGTCTATGTTCGTAAGTTTTCTGTGTGTGTGTACGTGTTGTGTGTGTGTGTTAGCCTATACAAGATATACACATTTATTTAGCTGTCAGGATGTTTTTTTTGATCTACGACAATTCGGAAGCGTGAAAGGCTGTTACTGGAAAAAATACTGGAGCTCAGCGAGTCGTTAGTAAGATGTTCCCATACGACTGCAGTATTCTGACATGACAACACTCAGTTAAACAAAGGAGGCTTTGCTGGTTGTCGATACTTCGACCTGGAGTTTTAGGATGATATTAAAGGGACACTTCACTTTTTTTGAAAATATGCACATTTTCCAGCTCCCCTAGAGTTAAACATTTGATTTTTACAGTTTTGGAATCCATTCAGCTGATCTCCGGGCCTGGCAGTACCACTTTTAGCATAGCTTAGCATAATTCATTGAATCTGATTAGACCATTAGCATCACGCAAAAAAAATAACCAACGAGTTTGGATATTTTTCCTATTTAAAACTTGACTCTTCTGTAGTTACATCGTGTACTAAGACCGACAGAAAATTAAAAGTTGCGATTTCAAGGCAGATATGGCTAGGACTATACTCTCATTCTGGCGTAATAATCAAGGACTTTGCTGCCGTAACATGGCTGCAGCATTAGCGTGATGCTAATGGTCTAATCAGATTCAATGGATTATGCTAAGCTATGCTAAAAGTGGTACCCCCAGACTCGGAGATCAGCTGAATGGATTCCAAAATGGTAAAAATCAAATGTTTAACTCTAGGGGAGCTGGAAAATGTGCATATTTTAAAAAAAGTTAAGTGTCCTTTTAACCCTCGTTTGAAAGGTGGTGAAAGAGCGCAGTGTGCGGTGTGAGATTCATTCAGAGCGTGAAGCCACCTTTGTTCCTCCGCAGGTTCTACTCACATGCTCACCCCAACCAAATTTCTAATGGACCTGCGGCACCCCGACTTCCGAGAATCCACTAGGGTGTCCTTTGAGGACCCTGACCCCTCAGACGAGTGAGAATGAAACAGGGAAGGGAGGGAGACAGAAATCACACTCTGACAAAGTAAACAACAAAGCCGAACAAAGAAACCCTTTCTGAACCCCCACAGCACAAGGGATTTCTTTTCTTCTTGCTCCTGTTACCACTCTCTACCGTTTTACAGTGTCACCACGTCTCAGGGATGCGAGTCTGGCCAACCTGCGAGTCTCACTCAGGCTCCGCCCTCTACCAGTACCAAGGCTGTGGTGGGTGGAGCCTCTTTTTGAGTGACAGATGCAGTGGTGGTCCTGACCACATCCCTGTTGACGTCCGCATCCTCTCAGCTGGGTGGATTAAACTGCATTTTTTCCAATATGCACCTTTTAATTCAATAGTGCCGGACGGGCTACTTGTATTTGCTCTCTCAGAAATATCACTTTAAAAACATTTCCCCGCAGATTTAATCTACCCTTTCGACTCACCATATTTCCTAATAACAATCCAAAGCAACCACTCATATTAACTTTTTTCTCTTTGGAGAGGTTATTGATTTGATGTGGGATTTCAATGCAGGATAATTTGGTTTCTGATCTCTTTTGTTTCCAGTCCAGTTCAACAAACAACCTCACATCACGTCTACATGACCAAGTGGCTGTCTGCAAAGAATGTTTTAAAATGACCTTTGCCAGAACGCCTGGCTCTTGTCTGTATAATTCTTCTGCAGATGCCAAAGCTTGAAATGTAGCTGTGTTCTTCAGATATGCTTTAGCACTAACGCTTCACCACCAAATCCCTAAAACACTAACATAACTTAACTAACCTGGTTATGCATTCTTATGTTATCCAACAGGTATTTTTTCTACTAAAATATTAAATTGTTACTTATAAAGCTGACCAGACACTTTAAAAAAATACAATTTGTGGTCTCCAATCATAAGCAAGGATGATGTTTAGTTTACTATGCAAGTTATTGTATACTTTATATTACAGCACTGTGCAGACGTACAGTTCATACCCCAAAATTTAAGGCACAATATGTTAGTTTCACTGCTAGAGGTCGCTAAACAACAACAAAGGCGTAGCTTGATGACACTGTGAAAAAGTGTGAAACGATGGGAATTGTAGTCTTTATCTTATAGGAATCATTCTGACAGGATTCACATAAAAAGTTCATGGATAACGTAATGAAAAGTTTTTTAATCATTACGTTATAACGTAAGCCCACCATGTAGCTTGATAGAAGCAACAACAGAATGACTTGCTAGACGCAAGTACTACAGATCGACTGGTGTATGGCATCAAAGAGCGATTCAACAGTAGGGAAGAGCGGGGCACAACCTAACGCTTTTTGGTTTTGGCTCAATCATTAAAAAAATATTTGAGTTTGATTCATTATATTTTTACACAAACAACACACACATCTCTGCTACAAATGAACCTTTGAAGTTTGTTTCTAGTACTTACCATTCTTGGACAATTACAAAAAACGTGACAGAAGTGCAAACGTTACAACTTACCCCATAGGTGGGGTTAATTGTAACAGGCAGGGGGTTAGTTGTAACACTTGCTAACAATTAAGTTTGCAGGGAAATATTTCAATACTATTTTGTCTATATACTTAAAGTGAATATTGTTTATATATCTGTCTATAATAGACAGGTATCCACACTGTATTCATTCATCCAGCCCTTTTCTAACAATAGTTCAATTATAAATGGATACAAAATATTTTTTATATATGTGACCCAGTCTGTAATAGTCATACTACAGTTCCAAAATCAAATTCTGAGATAATGAGCATCAAAGTCTGATTTTAGCCATTCATTTCATTATAATTTCAATCTATGATGTGACCTTATTCAATCAATATTAAAGATATGAACAAAAATAAATTTGACACACGGTTTTTGATTAGACAGGCACATTTATTTAAAGGTTACGTTAAAGGTTTTCATATCGTAAGTGCTGAGGGGTTAGTTGTAACACAGCGTTACAATTAACCTCGCTGGGTCAAAATATTTTCAAGCCCACCAAAAAAGTTGCTAAGAGGCACAGACATTTCAAAACGATGATATGTTTTAGTCAACAAGACACTGATTAATATGACACAGCATTGGATTTGGTATCTTACACACCCAACTTAGATACCGAAAAAACATATGATGAAAAATGTGTTCTTATATGCCACCAAAACACTCGTTCATCAATAACTCTGTGGAAAAACATTAAACATTTCCAATAATTTGCAGGAGATCGTATTTTGGCAGCGTGAAAAAATACCGGAAAAACAAAACGCTCAACCTTGTGCAACAATGTAAACAGTCCGTGTTACAACTAACCCCGCGTTAGTTTTTGCCCGTGCACCCCTACTGTTTTGAATTGCTCTCGCCATACTTTTATGTCATACACCGACTGATCTGCGCAATGCCATATGAATTCGAAAACATCCATGTTTTCTATGGCAGCAAAAGTGAAAACCGAGGATAACCTGGACATGAAGGCATTAACAAAGCAACCCTATGAACAGGGGCGTTACACTGGTTAAATCTGCAAATTCTCTTTCAAACATTGAAAGTACACATGTGAACTGTGATTTTTGGATATTTTAATCCAAAAATCGTACATATTGTGCCTTTAAGTGTTAGAAATGACTAATATTAACATGTGAAACCTACCTTTACACTTTGCCTTGTTCCAGGATAAATACAAGTTAAACTCAATCCAGCAACTGAGCAGCAACTCCCAATACTGCGATACCGGAAAGGGACTCTTTAGAAAAAAAAACCTGCACAAAAACGTCCTGTAATACAGAGTGTACTTACAAATATAAAGAAACATTAATGATCATTGCTCTAACTTATAAGGAATACAAAGTGTCAGCTTGCTAAAGCAATATCCCTTTGAGTTTTTTCGTTTTCTGTTGATTTGTTGTGTTTGTAAATGATCACCATAATGCAGTATGCCGGCTCCAACCCATACTGCAACATTAAACACTTCTTTGACTACTTCAGCCATTACTGAACAAAAATATGGTTCGTTTCCATTCTGGTTGTTTAGTTTAGATCTGGTCATCTAGTTGGTGAGCTATAAATCACATTGTGTATCAGTATTTAGCAAAGCTGCAAGTTTATTTCCCACTGCGATCATATCAGCTGGGACCCAAAGAAAGACGATTTCATGGCAATTTGTGCGTATTTTACCAGGTGGCTAATTTGTTATAAATTCATTTGACCAAATTTGAAAGTTTTGATTTAACCCCTTTGATGTTGGGTTTAGGGGCAGGGGCAGGGCTGAGAAATCATAATTTTTTTCTAATAAAAGTAATTTGTATGAATTCATACGAATTAGCCACCTAAGGAGGTCTTTTAGAAAACCTGTGCTGACTGTACTAACCCAATATTATAAGCTATTTTTGCACTAATTTATTAATCAGAATTATTATTAACATGCAGCTATGCTAAAAGAATGTAGTTTTGCTGTAAAAGGGATCAAAATACAACATTTGTTTCACAGGGTGCCAACAATCAGATGTTGGGATTAGGGCCACTATACCACATAAAAATGGGTTTTCTGGTGGCCCTGTGGCACAAACGTTTTTGATAGTTTGTCCGTAATGTGTGATGGAAATGTGTCTTCAGCCAAGTATCTAAAGTCAAATTCTTTCCTTGTTTAATTAATGTTTAACATTATCCTTTTAGAGGAAAAGTTTATGGATAGGTCTTTTTATTGGTTTAATTTTTGTGGCTCAGATGTGTGGCTTTTTAATGTACACTAGGGGTCAAAAGTTTTGGAACACTCTCTCGTTTTTTCCACATTACAGATTAATAATAAACTTGTCCAAACTATGCCATAACACACATTTTATTGGTGACTAAAAGCATCCAAAATAAATCAAAATTCACAAAACTGTACTTATGTCATTTTATCAAAATGCTTCTTGAAGGTTCATCTTAGGATAAATTTTAAAGACTATTGAAAGAGTTCACATTTAATCTGGGCTCTTATTGGCTGATTTTAATTCAATATTCATTCTAGGTCATCTATTTCATAAATAATATTTTAAAATAAATTTTTAGTTTCCTAACAGAATTTGTTTGGCACAGTTATATTTTTGTCTACAAAACTAATTTCAAGCATTTACCTATACACCTTCAGATTAAAAGATTCTTAAGATCATAGTTAGCATTTCAGTCAAGTGTCTATAGTCTATATGTACCTATAGTCACGCAATATTTTATTATTTTTCGTGATACTGTCACGAATTTCCGTGTTTTCTGATTATGTGTCATTGTTATTTATTGGTTACTCAACTGCTTTTTCCTATTTTTAAAGCATTTTCACTTCGGTTTAGGGTTAGATTTGGTGTTTGCGTTATGATGTAACTTTAACGTATTGGTTTATACTATTTGTTCTGATTTTTTATTTGCTTAAACTTAAAACATTGTCGCCTGGCGTTAGGGTTAGAGTTGGGTACGGATGTCATTTTATGTAAATCTAACCCTAAACCGAAGCGACAATGGTAAGAAAATAGGACAAAACAGTTAAGTAACCAATACGTGACAATGACACATAAACAGAAATTCGTGATACGATCAAGAAAAAACGCGGAAAATTCGTGACAGTATCACAAAAAAATAATAAAAAATTACGTGACTATAGGTACATAATTTTGTGTGACTAGGCTAGCTTTTTGACCGTTAGTGTATATTCACTTTAAAACTCTTATGCTCTGATTATATGTATTTAATCTTTTAATTGTAAACAAATATAGTTTTTTTTGGAAATTGGAAAGTTTTTGAATATATATATGACAGCTGAAAACACATGTGAATAGTAAGTGTAGTTAAGTGTATTAAAAAAAGTGTATGTCCATATCTAACGCATTTCTTTTCATTTTTCTCCATGGTGCTCACCTTTACAGGTTCGACCCATATCGTCTCCCCCACGATGCTCCTTGACGCTCTCAAGGCCATGAACAAACCCGACGAGGAGCCGACAAGTTAAAAACGCAACTTCCACCCCCCAACCCCATGTCTCAGTTACTGTACCTTTCTTCTCCCATAACCCCAGATGTCTCACCCGCTCCTATATAAATTGTGTATGCATCTTGCTTGAGAGGAAAAAAAATGATCGGTGAAGTTATAAAGTCTATAAATACTATTTATATATAGTATATTGAAATTAAAGAATCATTACAAGTATTCTTCTGTTTAACAATGGATGCAAATGAATACTTTATCGAAATGAGTTTTCATTTATAATTGCCATTTAAAACCTTAAAAGTACCAAATGTTATATTGTATGTTATGGAACCTGCTAGAATGTGTAAATGGTAGATCATTTTGCGTTTGTTTATTTAACTCGGTGTGTTTTTTAATAGTTTGATGGTGGGTTGGGGAGGGACTGGTTAATATGCAAAATGAACCAGTGAGGTAAAATAACGCATATCATTTCATAAGCTGATGGACCAGTTAAAAAACATATGGGGGGGTTAGGTGTTGTCTCCTTTTAGATGTGCATGCCACGGACGCTACTATGTGGCCCCTTTTGACATGTTTAAAATACTGAAAAAAATAAAAAACGTGTAAAATGAAACAAGAATGAAACTATCGTCTGGGACTCCAGTGGTGAAGAAGCCAAAAAAGGAGTAAAAGTGAAATGGACATTGTACATAGATAGCGGACGTCAACCCCACCACAATTCTGGGAGAATTTACTCTTTTACTTTTGTGTCTCCTTCCATAATTTAATGTCAAGAAGGCCATTGCTTGCAAATGTTTAAGGAATTAAAAAAAAGGGCCAGTTGTATTTCAGTATTGTATCTCGTCTGATTAAGTCCTATCCTTGGTTAGTAACAATGTTTAACCGGGCCATGCACTGAGTAGCGTGTTGTTGTATATGCCATATGTTACCGTTTTTCGTCTCACTGTTGACTGGTGCAAATTTCTGACTGTGAAATAGTAAAACATTTCTTTGCCAATGTGAAGCCGATGTGTTTGTGATGTGTTAGTTGTAGCTGTAGTGATAGACTGAGGAAAAAATAGGCACTATCTATCTTTTGTTTGTATGTCTATAATAGTTTATTTCTGGTACAATATTATATCTTCCACTGTGGAATGGCTTTGCAAAGATCGCAACCCCCATTAAAACATTTGTGTTATCCTCTATACTCTGTTCTGGCAGACAGGATGTATATTGCACTAAGCGTTTTGTGATGCAAATGCTTATGGTTATTGCTCTCTTTTTAAAATATTACCTTATTTTGAGTTTGCTGCTGTCAAGCACTCAACCGTGTCTACTTGGTTGATTTCTATTATATTTATTTTTCAAAGAATATCAATAAATAAGAACGTAGTGCGTCCTAAATCTGTGGGAATCTATGTTTGCGAGTGTTGAAGCACAAACTAAAGTATACTTCATGTGTACCGATGTACTAAGGCTGTCTAATAAATTGGCTTCCATTACAAAATATGGAATTTAGTAATTTTGTGGCATGCTTTAAGCATCTTCTTCATCTATCTATCTATAACTGCATGCTTTAGAAATACATTTTAAATGTAGGAATTCCATAAATATGGAAATTAAATTAAAAATGTAAGTGTTGGCATGGACTGTTTGATTTACCTCCAAACAAATACTGTAGCAATGACGCTTGAGAGAAGTCACATGAAAGATCCTGGTTGTTCCTTATCTTAAAAAAAAATGACAAACAGAGGCAGGGCCACAAAAAACAGGACAACACACCATGTAAAATATTTAAGATTCTTTTTATAATCGTAAATAAATGCCTGCAATTACAACTATATAAATATAAAACATCAAACACCTTACTGTTTTTTACATTTACCTCAAAAAGCATTTTCCCAAAGCTTCGTTCTTTCCCTAACTGTCTTTAAATCCTCAGAAGAAAATGTAATCTTCATTGCACAACCTATAAGATTAAAAAAATCTTACATCTTATTCATAACTAAAAGCTAATAATTGCTACTGTACAATATAAACTCGCATACCAGTGACATTCATAATCTAACTTATCAATGACCCCAGTCTCTAGTCAATTGTTCATTTATTAAAATTATGTAGGCTACTCCAAAATTTTGTTTATACATAAGTCCCTAGATTGTGGTTCACAAAGTGAAATGCATGCTGGTCCTTGAATACTGACCTTAATGCTGCTACTGTACAAACTCTTGTGACTCAAAGTATTTTGGGATTGTCTACACTCCACTGCACTGAATATCTGCTGATGTTGACTGTAAAGTTAAAAGTAAAGGCACAAGTGTAAAACAATTATTCAGATTAAAATGTGTAAATCAATACAAGTAAAAGGGTCCCATAAAACAAACAATTCAACTAGATCAGCAGCACTGTTTTTTCTCAATTAGAAAAATATTTTAGAATTCACAAATCTGTCACTTACAGATTCATAAGATAAAACATGTTCACATTCAAAATGTAAAAGTGGAAAAAAAATGTGTAAACATAAATTTGATCAGTGGTTGCTCGTGACTGCTCATCCGAGAGGCGCATATTCAAATTAAGTGTTCGGTGTGTCATGTGTGTTGCTTGTGTTTTCAAAATAGTGTTTGTTGCGTCATGTGAACCATGTGCATCATGTGTTTTGTCAAAATAAGTGCCTGCTGCACATGCATCAAAACCGTTTATGATAAAAGAGACGCTCACCTTCATAAAAGACACTCCCTTAACAGTAAACTGTGATTACGCATGAAATTATGCGAGTATCTGGCAAACACGAGCATCTCTTTTATCATAAACCCTTTAGACGCGTCTGCATCAGAGGCACTCATTTTGACAAGACACGTGATGCACACAGGATCTCTTGACGCGCAGAACACATATTTGAAATTACGAACCACACAAAGAAAGGGCTACATACAACGCATCGAGCGCCCTCGAAAAAAGAAGTCACCAGCCGCCACTGAATTTGATACATTGTGTAAATGAGCTTTATGAGATAACAGTGAGCCCTAAATGTATTTGGACACACTGAAAAATTTGTAAACATCATAGCTTTTAGACATTTTCTAAGAATTATTTAATTTCTTTAGTTTTTTTCCAAATACTTTACCATCAGGTTCCAAGGTAAATTTACGAATGTATTTTTTAACGCCATTTGAGTATGTATATATGACTATTCATTGGGAGAACCGGTTAATCTATATTAGTTGATCTACACAGAAAGAAAGAAAAGGACTATAATGACATCTCTAATTCACCTAACCTGCACGTTTTTGGACTGTGGGAGAAAGTGGAGTATACGAAGTAAGCAAAGAAGCCAAGGTAAATTTAAGTGGATGAATAAATTTATATCTCAAGTTTATGTTATTTAATTTTTTGCTTGCTCGAAAATTCTTTAAAATAAACATTTTGATGTTAAATAAAGCATTGAGTGTGTCTTACACTAGTCCAAATACTTTTTGAAGCCATTGTTGTGTATGTTTAAGCTGCCATAATGCAAATGCCACTTTATATGACTGCGTTACCTGAGACATTTCAAATTTTACATCATTTTACACGTCTTTCCATCACAAATCGCTTCCACAAAGAAATGTTTATATGAAAACCAATAAAAAAGTAACAACTTTAATGCATTTGTCAACCTATGAGTGTGTTTAATGTTTTTCCATTTTTTTCAGTTCGTTTCCAAAAAATGACTAGCGCCATGCATCTTCTGTAAAATGGCGAGACAGGTGTCACTTTTGTAGTCATATTGGTAAGTCACTTTGGAAAAAAGCCTCTGCTAAACGAATAAATGTAAACGAAGGCGTCAGTAGGTCATGGTGAGATAACTCATGTTCTCCAGTCCTGAGGCCAGAGAGTGAGTCATGTGACGTGAGACCCGCCTCATGTTTCTAGCTACCGTGATGGCACGTGTCAGAGAGCTGCTCAAAGAAGACGACTGATGGTCCATAGAAAGAGAACGCCGGCGATGACCCCTAACCTCTGACCTCTCATCTCTTGAGGGACTTGGCAAGACGTTAAATGATTGTGAGTGGGCCTGTGTTGTTACAGGGCTGGATAAGTAACTGTAGGAGGATAAAATAATGTTTTGATTTTGTTCTGGACAATAAAATGAGACAACATGTCAGGTAATGAAACCCTATGGTTGCACAAGTTAATTTTTTATGTTAGGCTCAAACAAATTTCACATATTTAATGTAATATATTGCTTATGTAAATGTAATCAATTACTTTAGGTCAATACTTTTTATACATATTATCATGTTTGATTATTTGTTTAATGGAGTACACAGTTTATTACTATTTATTAATTGACAGAGCTACTACTTACAAAGTTGAAGGATAGACTGGCACATATGGGACGACTGGAACACTACCCAGCGCTGTAAGGGGAGGGGCCACTGGAATGTTCACACCCACTCTGTCCCCATGTGAGGCCCTCATTGGTTGACTCCATCTGAGGGTGTGGACTGGGTCCTGATTTTCTAGAGAGGATTTTTACAATTCAACATCAGAATAGTAATTATATTTTAAAAAAACCACATTAACACAAACCTCAAAAAGTGGAAAGCTACTGTAAAAAAAGTAGATTTGCCTTAAAGGGGACATTTCACAAGACTATTTTAAGATGTCAAATAAATCATTGATGTCCCCAGAGTACGTATGTGATTTTCTAGCTCAAAATACCACATATTTTTTCACATGCTTGCAGAGAATAGTTTACCAAAACTTTACTGGGTTGTTTCTAGGTTGATAGAAGCACTTGGGACCCAATAAAAAACAATGCCCTCTACAGAGGACAAATATTACAATAATTGATGGGTCCTGTGAGATTATATGGTGGGTAATGAAGCATCAAACCTGACTGAGGGGCTCTTGATTGACTGAACTGTAATGCACCACACAATGGACAATGGCTGCAGTGGGACTGGGCATGACGTGGAGAACTTCTCACTGGACCTGTATTTAATGGTGTTAAGACCGAAGGAGAGAAATAAAGCAAAGTTAATGAAACAGTGAGCTCAAGTTTCAGAGCCTGTTATTATGATGGAGGGAAGATGCTTACGTGCAGAACCAGCAGTACGCTTGGACATGCATTGTGGACAGGTCAGATCTGGGACTCGGATTGGCTCTGTTTCATCATTATCATCAGATCCGCCCTCGGATGTGCCATTAAGCCGGGCTGATTAGAAACACACAAATTATTTCATTATTTCAAATTATAGCACTTTATTTGGTTTACTCAAGATTTTGGTTTGTTAAATCTATTAAGCAGACATTACACCACTGAATGGGGTACTTAATAAAACCAAAACAGAATAAGATTTTTTACAGTTTTGTTTCAGTTTGAGATGAAACCACCTGGTTTTCATACAGAGTAGCACTAGCAATTGTTTTAATCATCATAATAATAGCCATTTCAATAATTTTAATTATAATGAATATTAATATTACATAAATATGCAGTAACACACTTAAAAATAACCACACAATTACCTTGAGTGTCACATTTAAAGATAAAATTCACCGTAAAATTTAACAAAAATATTACAGTCTATGTGAGGTCCGAATCTTGCTCTGATTTGTCTTCTTTCTCTTGACATCATAGGTGACACTGGGATATAACTAAATGTAGATGATCTCGGCTCAGACTGAGCACGTTCAGAATCACTTGCTGTAGAGTTAATAAAAGGGTGCAATTAAATTAGGAAATACTTCAGTATCTCGATATTACAGCGAATACTTAAATTAAAAAAAGTTTCCACATACTGGAGTCACTAAGATAAATTTGCATGCTTACAGATGAACATACTTGTATTGGATTCAGATCTATTTCGAGATAAAGATGCTGATCTCTTCCTCGGGGCTGCTCGTGGTGTGCTTCCTCTTACATTTTCCTCTGCATCCCTGTTTCTCCTCATCTCCACCTGCCCTCCCTTTCTCTCTGAAGACCTAAATAATAAGGGACATACACATTTTAGCTTAATAAACTTTCCCCACCATCATGTTTTTTTTAAATCTGCCATCCAGCGCCAGCCTTTTTTATGATTTTTACAAAAGTTTAAAGGGATAGTTCGGCCAAAAATGATATTAAACCCATGATTTACTCACCCCCAAGCTGTCCGAGTTGCATATGTCCATCGTTTTTCAGACAAACACGTTTTCGGATATTTTAGAAAATGTTTTAGATCTTTCAGTTGATTAAATGTAATGTTACGGGGTCCAAGACCTTCAAGTCCAAATAAAGTGCGTCCATCCTTCACAAATTAAATCCAAACGGCTCCAGGATGATAAACAAAGGTCTTCTGAGGGTAATCCGCGCGGTGTTGTTGTAGAAATATTCATATTTAAAACTTTATTAACGAAAATAAATACCTTCCGGTAGCGCCGCCATCTTAGTCGCGTCCGCATTCAGGATGAGAGCTTACGCAGCCTACGGAGGCTACTCTGCTGCTGCTCTGTGCCCCCGCCCTCCGAATTTGTCATACGTCACTAAGAAAAGTGCGTACACTACGCTAATACTCTCTCCTGAATACAGAGGAGTCTAAGATGGCGGCGCTACCGGAAGGTAGTTATTTACGTTAATAAAGTTTTAAATATGGATATTTCTACAACAACACCGCTCGGATTACCCTTAGAAGACCTTTATTTATCATCCTGGAGCCGTTTGGATTTAATTTGTGAAGAATGGACGCACTTTATTTGGACTTGAAGGTCGTGGACCCCGTAACATTACATTTAATCAACTGAAAGATCTAAAACATTTTCTAAAATATCCGAAAATGTGTTTGTCTGAAAAACGATGGACATATGCAACTCGGACAGCTTGGGGGTGAGTAAATCATGGGTTTAATATCATTTTTGGCCGAACTATCCCTTTATAGCCTTTCAGAAAATATCGAAACTCTTTGGTTATTTTTAAGCGTGATGCTAATGGTCTAATCAGATTCAATTAATTATGCTAAGCTATGCTAAAAAGTGTTACCGCCAGACCCGGGGATCGTCTATAGGGATTCCAAAATTTTAAAACTCACGTTTAAACCTAGAGGAGCTGTAAAATGAGCATATTTTTTTTTAAAGTGAAGTGTCCCTTTAAATATAAAAACATACAATATAGCAAATGAAAGAACAGACCCTCTGCTTTCAAACAATAATAAACTTTTCATCCTATCTTCATTTGTTCTCTTTTTATCACCTGTCAAATATGGGTAGGTTTCTTCAAAAATACAAATGTTTGATTAAAAAGCTTATATTTTTGTAAAGGACTTTTGCTAAAGATCATATTCAAAGCAATGAACAAAACGTACACAGAGTTGTTACTCTTTTTGGATCAGTGTATGCTTCAGTGTTTTATAAGTTGAGTAAGAGCGCCGCCTAGTGGATAAAATGGTTTCTCTTAAAAACTGTCAAGGAAGCATCTTCTTTTAATTGACGAGATAACTCTTCAATGGCGGGGAAAGAGTTAAATGTATCGATGGAATAAATTAGTAACTTTTTAGGACAGTCTACAATCTAACACAGTGAAGTGAACACTACCTTAAACCAAGCCACTGAGGTGTTGCGGTCTGTGGAAATGTGTGAATCCCGCTGTCCTTCGTGAAGGTAGAGGGCGCTCTAACTGGGTTGGCAGGTTTGGAGACACTCAGACTTCCCTCTAGTCTTTCTTTTAGTTTGTTCACTTCCTGCTGTAGAGACTGAAGGGCCTCTCTGGAACACAGAGATGACACACACCACAAAAATCAATAACGGTGCTTTTTACAAATAAGAATAGTGCTTATTATAGCAGACCAAGAATGACTATTGCTTTATTTCTACAGAAAAACAAACCATGCCCAAACATGCTTATTAGTTTTGCTTCTTTGGACAAACATCACTAGGGTTTGGTTTGTTGAGCAAGCAACCACCTAGAAACATGCTTATATACTGTATGTCAGCTTTTTTGTTACTGTTAAAAATATCAGCTGCCATTTAATAATAGTGAATGCTTTATATGAATTTCTCAAGTCACCTAAAGTCTTATGGTATTATTAAGATGGTCTTTGCTCACATACAGATATTTTAGATCCTACAGTATATTAAAAAAATACCATTTCACTGAGGATATACAGGCATTGACAGTGGTAGGTGTATGTGGGTAGGTGAGTATTTTTAAACCATCAGAAACACACACAGCGTTATTTATTAATAGATATTGGTTATTAAGGCTGATTTCTTTATGCGGAGCCGAATACCTACCGCTCACACTTCATTTAGTCTATTTGAGAAACTTTCTAAAACCAAGCAAAGAAAAAAATGAAAATTCAATCTAATCATACAGATGGAAGTCGGAAGTGTACTGCAGTGAAAAATGATTACATAGGGCCAGAGTTTATTGCAATACTGGAGTTATTCCAACAGCAGAGCTCTCAGTCTCGGCTCAAAACAGCAGCTATAAATCTGTGTTAGTGCAGTCGCTATGTCAGCCTTTAGGCAACTCACTGTTGATTTGTTAGCTGGACAGAACTTTGGGCTTTGAGGTCAGCATGGTGATGGGGTACACGGCGGGAGTGGCCTCTTTGAAAGCAGAAGTGCTGATTGGCTGGTTGTGGGTATGGTTTTTCTTGTGCTTTTTCTTCTCCTAATAACAAATGGACCAAGGGAGGATGGGTGAAAGCAGTATACAAAAAAAACAAGAACAAGAAGAGTTTAGTGCCAGGGTAAATTTAGTGTTACATTATCAGTATTACTCAACATAAGGAAAATGTATCTTGTCTTACACAGCCTTCTGAATGCAAACAAAAAAATCTTAAAATCTGACTTTTTACCATGTTTAAAGGAGTAGTCCACTTTATAGAAGGGGTCCATTGACTTTTCATAGTAGGTCAAAAAAATACTATGGTAAGTCAATGGGCCCCATCTTTAAAGTGGACTACTCCTTTAAGTGCTATAATTGGGTCTCCGGTGCTTCTATCAACCTAGAAAATGTGAAAAAGATCAACCCAGTAACTTAGTTTTGGTAAACCATTCTTTGCAAGCATGTGAAAAAATAGGTAATTAAAATCTGGCTCCCCTTGTGATGTCAGAAGGGGATAATACCGCCCCTTAATCTACACTATCCAACCACAGCACTGCCATTTAGTGCAGAGATCAGCTCATTTGCATTTTAAAGGACACATCCAAAACGGCACATTTTTGCTCACACCTACAAAGTTATAATAAATGATCTATGTGGTATATTGAGCTAAAAATTCACATGTGTACTCTGGGGACACCAAAGATTTATTTGACATCTTAAAAAACATCTTGTGAAATGTCCCCTTTAAGTTGCATGGATATATATTTGTAGAAATATCCAACAATACATTGTATGGGTCAAAATTATTGATTTTTCTGTCAATAATCATTAGGATATTAAGTTAATATCCGTAAATATATAAAAACATTATTTTTGTGAGTGGATTTAGTTGCTAAGGCAATAATAATTAAATAATAATAAAAAAATTCCACCCTCAGATTCCAGACCTATTTATCAAATAGGTGCAAGAAAATTTAGGGTCAGGTGCAAGAAAATTCATTACACTTTCATGAAATGTAAAAAGTGTCACAGCTATTCTATATGTGATATATACCCTGATCACTCCAATGCTCTGATTGGCTGGTGAGGTTGGTCGGCCAGTGTTGGAGGGGGGTTTCAGGCCAATGAAGAGGGGAGGCAGAAGTAGCAAGGCTGGAAGCAGAACATCTCTCCTCGCTTCCTCTCCTCCTAACAGAACCTGGACTTCCTCTTGTGCTGAGGTTTTCTGTAGGGTGATTCGTAAAGGGTTGGGAGCGAGAGGGGTTTAACACCAAAGTCTGCCTGGTGGGAGGAGCAGAGTCTGGTTTTACGGTGTCCTTTATGTCTGTACCAGATGGCTTCATGCAACTGGAAAAGAGATGGCACAAGATGTACAATAAACCTAAAATTAGACTTTCCAAAAATATACCATCACAAATAGTATAATTCTTTTAGTACAATTTTCTGGTTACTTATTTAGTCCATACATAGACTCAAAAAGGACAGGCCGGACTACTGTACAATAACTGTGCTTTGTACCTTCCTACTGTCCTCTGCTGGAGAGGACTGTGTACTGCAGGAGTGAATCGACTGCTCTCAGAGCCCATAAAACCACTGTCTGTCTCTGGAGACACAACTCCATCCTATGGTATCAGAAACACAACAACTTTATTATTTATGAACAAATGCTTTATTTATTACATATGATATATAGTGTGAGGTTCATATCACATTTTAACTACCAGAGGGGGTGCTACAACAGTCTTGGGCTTTGCTTTTAAGAGCACATTTCCAGTCTCTGTGCTCTCGGCCAGGCTGGTCAGGCTGCTGCTGAGATCCTTTCGGTTTCCTGCTGTTTTCGCCTCCCTGCCCGGTTGCCCTGGCAACAGAGAGGAGTGGCAAAGGGCCTTGGGGCGAGTTTCCATAGGATCACACACCTGTGACCTCACGGATGGGCCAGAGGGAGGGCCACAATCTGCTGCAGGCTGCCTATAAAAAAAAAAAAGAGTAAAACGGTGATATGTGTGATAA
This sequence comes from Paramisgurnus dabryanus, assembly GCF_030506205.2. Classification (NCBI taxonomy): domain Eukaryota; kingdom Metazoa; phylum Chordata; class Actinopteri; order Cypriniformes; family Cobitidae; genus Paramisgurnus; species Paramisgurnus dabryanus. The sequence goes on from NC_133354.1 coordinate 9,814,661, forward strand.
ATCTATATCACACATTCAGCTATATTGTAGACTGAACTTATCTTCAATAACCTAAGGCAACCTACAGCTGATTATTGGGATCAATATTTTTACATATGAAAGTATCCACAGGGTTCCCACACCTTAGTTAACTTCAAATTCAAGGACCTTTCAAGGACTTTCCAGGTCCAATACCCTCAAATTCAAGGACTAAATGTGGGGACACATTTTAAATGAGAGCAAGGTTATATTGTGTTACCTTTTAAGATACATTGTTACAGTACCCTTTCGAGGGAACTCGTGCTGCGTCACTGCGGTGACACTTTAGGGACGCCTCCAGGTATGTCAAATTCAACCAGGGTGAGGCTTAAAGACAAAGTCAGGCTGAAGTGGGAGCAAGGAGGTATATCCCTGTCTGAAAATATTGCCAAAGAGGGAGGCGCAGCGTTTGTTCCCTTCTTAGGGGACAACAGTTACATACGTAACCTGAGACATTTTCATGTGTCAAACACAACTATGCCAAAAAGCATTTTAGTACGAATCAACATTCGCATGCAGAATTTAAAGCGAACAGTTTAGCACATGTGCTTAAAAGGCTAGAAATTATCTGATATTATCCTACACCACACAGGGAATAATATGGATTTTTTTTCCAGAAAACCTTTGCATAAAATAGATTCAAGCACTTTCAATGACCTGTATCTATGTATATACAATTGAAAAACTTCCCAGGGCCTTGAATTTTCCCCCAGATTCAAATTTCAAGGACGCGTGGGAACCCTGTATCCATACTACCCTGCTTCTAAATCTCATAAAGTTGCCTTAATATTATAAGAAAGCAGCTCTTACGTGCGAGCAGATATAGTTTTTTCTCTTTCAGTGGTTGCCCTGTGTTGCTGTCTGTCCTTTAAACATCCATTTCTGGTAGGAGAAGAGTCTTCAAAATCCACAGAGTCGCAGCTCATCAAAGTGACGCTTCTGTCCATCAGCCCTGGGAGCTCTTTAAAACTTTGGTAGCTGGATGAGAAGACAACAAGAGATTTAGATTCATACTGTATGTCCTGATTTACATGCAAAGCCGCTTGGTGATGTTTGCAGCCTCTCACCGATCAATGAGGTTACCAAAGTCCTTCTCCACACGCTGATGTTTGTCATACAAAGGATGAAGATGGGATGGAAGCATCTCTTCTTCCTCTCTGTCTTCATCACTCTCTCCACTAACTGAACTCACCTCCACACCGACACAAGCCTCAGGATGTGTGGCTGCCAGTGGGCTCTAGGAGAGCAGGAAAGGACTCATTGTGGTGTCCTTGCATTAATATGGCAATAACAACATATTTTGGGGCCTTGGGGTACCTCGGGTAATGGTTCAGTCTCCAGCATGGACAAAGACAGCATGTCAGAATGAGGAGGTGGAGTCGAAGGAGGTTCAAAAGTGGGCTGGTTCTGTTTTCCTCGCTCTCTCAGTTCCTCCAATCGCATCCCTGATTTGAATATCTGACCCTCTAGTTCCCTGTTTCATACCCACGTAAACACAGTATTACAAACACATGCAGCCAAGAAATGTGCTCAGCAAGCGATTAAAAAATACAGCCCACCTGTCTGGGTCAAAGGTCGAAGGCCTGCTTTGATGTTGCTGTAGCATCTGAAACTGGGCTCGTGCATCCAGGTAAGCCCTCTCGAGAGACTCCTGTCCCTCAGCCAGTGTGGACAGGCCCTGCAGAGGATTCAGACTTAATCTAACTCCACATTTTTAGCGATACACTTTTTCAGAACCAAAGTGAATGGAAAAAAATTAAATACCTTAAACTGTTCACAGGGCTTCAGTTTCCCATTTTTCAGTAGTTTCTCAAAAGAATCAACCTGTAACAGAAACAAATGATTCAGAATCTGAATTACTGCTCTTCATCTGAGTTAAGTAGTAGTTCACCTACATAGTAATTTTGCCATCATTTACTCACTTAGGATGTTCAAAACCAATATGACTTTATTTCAATGCAGCACAAATAAAGTGAAAAACTCCAGTTGATATTTTTGTGCTTTATTAATGAGGAATGAAGATTTTAGTCTTTATGTAGGACTCAAAAGCACCATAAAAGTGCTATGGAGAACAAATCATGTGGATTTGTAATTTCATAAGAGTTTTTAAAGTCCTTGTGAACCGGAAGTCGCAATCAACTTTACTTCTGGGTTGTGACAAATTTCGAGTGAAACTAAAGTAAAATAGTGGGAGTGGCTTGATTTCCACTGTGCTTTATTTGAAATATTGAAAAGTAGGCGTTTCATTCGGCAGACTGACACTTGAAGGGGGCGAGGTTTACCGATGGACCCACCGAATTGTCTAACCTCTAATTGACGTCATCTCAGAATGATCGTCACAAGGCGGCTGAAGTTAATTTGCAGATTTTGATTTAAGTATATGAGGGCACATGAATTTAAAAAATAATATTGACTTACACTGATAAACTGTTTATAATAAACACTGCAATATTACATTAAAAATAAGAATTATCAGCCTTGATTTCATTGGAACAGAAGTTAGCTACCTGTAGCTGAAATCTGCAGGTTTGGTTGGTCAGAGTTTCTGTTAAATGCTCTGCAGTCACACCGATGGATCCAGACCTCCTGGAGGAGACAGAGTTCACGGAAGATGGGCGAGTTGGGGCTTTTTTGGAGTTTTCTACAATGTGAGCAAAGCAATTCAGGAATTTAGTGCACGACTAGAACTTTCTGAGCTTGACTGAAAACCTCATTTATTATCAAAAATGCTATTAGACAGTTATAACTAAAATTTAAACAAGCTGAACATAAATTTAAAATTTTATAATGAATTTTCCTATAACGATAAATAGCATGTTAGCAATCTTATTTTTTAGGTGTAATAGCAGAGTTATTTTTTACATGCAACTATATACAATAGTACAGTGATTCTCAACCGGTGGGCTGCAGCGCACCAGTGGTCCCTCGAGCGTCATCTGGTGGGCCGCGTAGGCAGAGGTAGACTACTGACAAATGATTTTTAGAAATCTTGTTATATTCCCATGAGATTTTTCTTACAAATTTAAAGTATTTTTTTCTTACGAATAAAGATGTATTTTAATTCACTGCATGTGTACAAGTAAAAATCATTTTTAATATGGCGGCCAAAAAAATTAATAGACCACTTCAGTTTTGCTTTTTATAATCATGTCTACATGTAGCCTATTGATATAATTTCAGTACAGTGTCTGTTGATTTCCAACAGCAAACCTCAGGAGTGACATAAAGTCACCTCAACACAACAGCAATGTACAAGACTGAGAGCATAAAAGGACACGTGAAAGACGTGATTAAAAATTTGGGTTATTCCATCAAATATTCACATTTCCGAATTTTTCCTAAAATTTTTAGTTGTGTAGTTAAAAATGAATTTGAACTTGTTTTCTTTGCAGTAAGCCAATTCAAAATATGAATCTTTTTTGTTATTTTGAAAAAAATGTTTCCTATTTATTTTTTTTGTAAATAATGCAAATACATTTTTTTATTAGGAATTTGGCATAAATGTGTTTTGGTAGTCTTGAAATAGTCGCTTAATGTTTTCTGCGGCAATATATTTTACCTTTAAAGAATTTAAATTTCTCAGAAGGTACTACCCTTGAATACTAATAAAGATTAAGTCTAAATGCCCACCTTTACATCTTCCACTTAAATAAATATATATATATATATATTTTTTTTTGCTCAAAATAACATCTATGTGGTTTGGTTATCCATTGGAAGCAATGACATTCCTCGTTCATCTACAGGGGTACCATCAGGTGTACCTTTAGTGACTTTAGTGGGGTGAAATGTAACAATTTATCGTTTTTCTGTTATTCTGCGTTGATACTATCATGTTAAGAAAGGTGCCCCTCGGTGTGTTTTAAAAAGTAATCGGTGGGCCGTAAGTTGCAAAAGGTTGAGAACCCCTGCAGTAGTATACAATGTCCAGGTGGATTTTCAGGGTGGTTTACCTGAGTTATCTTTCTGCTGGGTCACATTAGCAGAATCTGCACCAAACACTACCCTCTGTGCTTGAGGAAAGCTGAGGGTCATGACCTTTGACCCCTCCTGAATGACACCTGACAGGACAGCAGTACTGGGTTTGGGAGGGTCAGAATAAAGACCTACCTGAAAACAGACAAACACATACATGAACATCATGGCTTTGTGATTCATCTGGCCAGTATATGACAAACAAATAAGCAACTTTTTTCAAAGCTATACTGTTTTAGCATATTACAATGTTGAAAAGATAAGCAAGTTTGTTCCAGCATTAAGTGGCAGGCACACCAATACTTTTTACGGTCAGTATTTGTGTAGAGGTAGCCTATCAGAGCCCACCCACCTTTCCATAGATTTATTGCAATCTGAATCACAATAGAGGATAAAGAAGACTCACATACAATAGTAAGCACATAAAACCTGGCCTTTAATGGGTGTTTTTACTGCTGCCTAGAGACATCTGTGCTCGCTGATAAGACGGGGTTTGCTAACATCTAATAACAACATGCAGAAACACAATAACATTTGGCTGATTTCTTCATACACTTTAATACACACACCCTAATGAGGGCACATACTGTAGGTGTGTTTTAATGGCTTTGGATGCTGCCTGAAGTCTAATGGAGACCCAATGACCATCAATCCTCGATAAGTCCCAGAACAATAAATCATACTGACTCTAACCTTTACATGACCCCTGATTCTCTTGAATAAAATAGCACCCATTTATATTTTATTACAACACTAGTGGATCAAAACCAGTAAATCGTGCAGTTTATTCATAAAGCATAATTGGTAGAGCATTGCATTAGCAACGCTAAGGTCATGGGTTCGATTCCTAGGAGACACAAATACTGATAAAAATGTATAGCTTAAAGGTCCACTGTGTAGATTTTTAGTGGTAAGATTGTGAATGCAACTGACGGCTCTGTCCACAGCTCACCCTCTCTTTTGAAATGGATAGAGAAGTTACGGTAGCCGCCACAGGACAAACATGTAATCGTCTGAGACAACGTTTTGACAAAACATCTAAAACAGTTTGTCCGTTTAGGGCTACTGCGCGACTTCTATGTAAGGGGACCGTCAATTTAAGTATATAAAAAAGTCACATCGTAAGGTAATACAAACAATACAGTTGATTTTGTAAGGACTTTATGCACAACCAATAATATAGTTATGTAAATTATATAGCCTTTCTGTAAAGTGATACTTGTAAAAGTTATACACTGCACCTTTAAAGGCACTGTAAGTCACTTTGGATAAAAGTGTCTGCAAAATGGTATCTGTGTGGCTTTTTTATGTAAACAAGAAATTAGCCTTCTCTCTTTTTATTATCATGGCTTATTACAGTGAGCCTAGATTTCTTTGGCCAATTTTAGTGCTTTCATAGCATACATAAGATCTTCTGAATGACTGTTTATGATAATTATAGAACATATTATTAAAACATTACCATCAGGTATTTTTTAGAAAACAATATTTGCAAGATAAGCCATTTTAAAAGAGACCTACATCTATATAAAAGTCTTTCATATAAGCTGTATGTATTAACTTATAACAAATAATTCTGATTTTATTTAGGGACAACACCAAATGCAATCTCTTTTCTTAATGTTTGGCAGAGGGACAACAAAAGTGTTAGGAAAGTGTTTTATTGTTTAACCACATTGTCAACCCCCATACTCCCATACCTAAGAAAGTCACAAATTGACTAAATAAGGGATTAGTGAATAAACCTTCTTTATCTCAGGCTGTTGTGTCTGTCAAAGGACAGACAGATGGCCAGTGCATGTTGGGGAAGCTGAACTTAATCACTATTATGCTACGTAACACTAAATGCGGGGCATTGCGTTACTCGTGCTAGATTATTCGCGGGATTTAACTTTGTGTCATGCTAATTTTTTGCTCGAGTTGAATATTTTTAACTTGGGCAAAGACACGTTTGAGGTGAATAGTGCGTGTTTAGGTGGCAAACGCGCCACCCATACTGTATTGCGTCATTCGCATCGCCATGCGCGAGGACACGCCTGATGTAATCTACTCACGCAAATCGTTGAACTCGCGTTTGGTGTGTATGCCCCATTAAATTAAATGCATAGGTAGGTAGATGCAGAACTAAACAATAATATGGCAACTGTATAAAATTAGCCTCATTTAAATGCATTGCTAAAATCAGTTTTTTGAAATCAGATTATGTCAGGACTGGTGATCTAATAATCAGCTCTGGTGTTATAGTCAACATGCATGACCTCACATCTGATTGTTTTAAAGGGGACATTTCACAAGACTTTTAAGATGTCAAATAAATCTTTGATGTCCCCAGAGTATGTATGTGAAGTTCTAGCTCAAAATACCCCACAGATAATTTATTATAACATGTTATAATTGCCACTTTGTAGGTGTGAATAAAAAAATGCAGGGTCCTTTTAAATGTAAATGAGCTGATCTCTGCGCTAAATGGCAGTGCTGAGGTTGGATAGTGCAGATTAAGGGGTGGTACTATCCCCTTCTGACATCACAAGGGGAGCCAAATTTAATTTTTAACTCTTTCACCGCCATTGACGAGATATCTCGTCAATTAAGAGAAAACGCTTCCCTACAATGATGAGATTTTCCGTCTTTCCGCAATACAGCTATTACCCACCAGGTGGCGGCCTTCCACAACTTCTTAAACCCGGAAGTATTGCCCTATGGCAAGTGGCTGCATGTCCGTGTCTGTTTTAAAGATCGCTCTGAATGGGATCTCTATGAAAAGTCCGTCACAAAAATGGAATTATCTCTGCTTTTTGCTCAAAATGTGGTGTTTTTGCAGAAACCTACCCATATTCAAAAGCTGATTACAAAAGAACCAGGTAGGATGAAACATTTTTTTTTTTTGTTTGAAAGCAGAGGGTCTGTTGTTTCATTTGGTATATTGTATGTTTATATATTTAAATGAAGTTACTGAGTTGTTCTTTTTCACATTTTCTAGGTTGATAGAAGCACTGTGGACCCAATTATAGCACTTAAACATGGAAAAAGTCAGATTTTTATCATATGTGTCTACTTTAATACTATTAAGCTGTGAGCACACCGCCAGCAACTACTGTAGCAATGGCAAAGCCGCACAATCGCAGTCATTTCAATGGAAGCTTGGCAACATCCAACAACATGAGCGACAGTGACCATTGGAGAAAAAAACTCGGTGTGTCCAGCTAGGCAACAAAGTTGACAAAAGTTCAACTTTATGCAAATGATAAGCGACTCCAATAGGAGTGCACAAACGCACTATTTATTCCTTTGTGCTTTAGTTGCTCTCTGATCTTTTTTCAAATGCATCCAATATGCTTTGAGGTAAACTCTACTGCAGGCATTTCATTTGAGCTGAAACATCAGAATCAGTGGTTTGAGACACACAGTTCTGCTGCTGACCCGAGGGCTGTGATTATGGGTGTCACAAACGGGATTGTGAATTTATTTTGTGTAGACTCAGCCAGAAGAGTCTATAAATAGCTCTTGTCGACAGAGCAGATGGAGAGGGAGACAAGGGAGTGCGTGGCAGTGAATTTAATCAAACCTTCAGATGAAAGCTTTTAAATCATTAGGAGGTGCAAAACGTTACTGTGCACAACAGACAAAAGCGTGAACAGAAAAAGCCAACCTTAGCTTCAAGACGGAGTCGGTCAATCGTGTTTTCAGCATCTGCATACTTGGTCAGCAGCCTGTTATAGTCCTCCTTTAAGAGTAAGAGACATACCAGCATGAGGGCAGTTGACATATAACATGTCCATAACCCTTTTAAACAACATCAAATTTAAGCATTGAATCTGCGTCAGGAAAGGGTGCCTTTCTGCACCTGTCAAAGTTTTGATAAGAAATCTAGCTATTTTACACCACTTTGCATACCTGTAGCTGTTGCACAAGTGTGCTGGCCTGTTGGGGGCAGCGAAACTCTTCTGGTACCGTCCTGTTTAGATGCTTGCTGGATGTTGGACTTTCTGGAGATTCGTCAGTGCTGCTTAACAGGACCTCTCGCACAATCTCAGCAGGAGATTTGAACACTATAGGAAGATCTGTGTGTGACGTTTTGCCATAAGCAACTGCACGACTTTTAGGGGGCTTGTATCCACCCTTTGGGAAACGAACCTTTGGCTCCACTTTTGAGAAATCTGGTAATGGGTGGCTCAGTTGCCCTTTCCTAAGAAAATATGCATAGGAAAAATCAGTCCAGAGGTAATGCTAAATAAATTAAGACCCAAACATGTTAAAGGAATAGTCCATTTTCTTAAAAAAAATCCAGATAATTTACTCACCACCATGTCATCCAAATAGTTGATGTCTTTCTTTGTTCAGTCGAGAAGAAATTATGTTTTTTGAGGAAAACATTCCAGGATTTTTTAATTTTAATGGACTTTAATGAACCCCAACACTTAGCACTTAACTCAACACTTAACAGTTTTTTTAAACAGAGTTTTAAAAGACTCTAAATGATCCCAAACGAGGCATAAGGGTCTTATCTAGCGAAACGATTGTCATTAAAATGAGAAAAATCCTGGAATGTTTTCCTAAAAAAACATAATTTCTTCTCGACTGAACAAAGAAAGACATCAACTATTTGGATGACATGGTGGTGAGTAAATTATCTGGGGTTGTTTTTTTTTTTTTAAGAAAATTGACTAATAGTTTAAGGGCACAGATGTGCTCTCTGACTGGGAAAAAATCTTGTCTCACTCTCCCAATTTGAAACATTAGATTTTTACAGTTTTGGAATTCATTCAGCTGATCTCCGGGTCTGGTGGTACCACTTTTAGCATAGCTTAGCATAATCCATTGAATCTGATTAGACCATTAGCATCGCGTTCAAAAATAACCCAAGAGTTCGATATTTTTTCCTATGTTAAACTTGACTTTTCTGTGGTTACATCGTGTAAGTTTAGGGTTAGGGTTATGCTAAAAGTGGTACCGCCAGACCCGGAGACACACTGAATCTGGGGGGGGGGGGTGGAGATTGTCCCTTTAACCTCCTAAGACCTGGATGTCAGAATTTTTTAAAAGTTGTTTGGACCATAATACTAAATTCTGTGTAACTGGAACCTGTTGTACACAAACATAGACAATTACACTGCTTCATGTTCTACAAAAATATTTGCTTATTATATTTATTGGTTCTTCCTAGCCCCAAAATAGCTGGCAGAAATCTAAAAAATCTAAAAGACAAACCAAAACTCAGGTCTTAGGAGGTTAAAGCACATTTGATATCATATTTCCCGACCCACATGACCTTGGTTAAATCAGCAGAAAAGTATGTCAGAGTTGGATAAGGTTAATATTTACTGACAAAAGATTAGGGAAATATTTATAAGCATTGGAGAATAGAGTTTTTTGCCATTCACATTTTGTGAACCTCTGATGTCAATCTCACCTGACATCATCTGGATCAGTGTAAGAGGTTTTGGAGATTCTTGGGTTATTTTTAGCTGAAGAACGGTGAGGTAGAGAAACTGGAGAGCTGCTCGCTTTAGAAAAATCCTGAGAATCTGAGTTTGTTTTTCTAGGAGAGGGAGTTGGAAGCTGGTGGTTGTGGTAAGGAGTGTGTAATTCCTCTTCATTCATACCATCGTGGATTGTTTGTTCAAGTCTGCTTTTCGTTACAGGACTTTTCGCTGAAGTCTGAGTTGTGACCTTGGGTTTAAGCTCCTCCCACTTATATAGAACAGTTTTAGAGGCTGAGTTTTGATGACTGCTCAGAGATGACTCCACCCTGCTACTGGGGAGAGCTTGATCTGGAAAAGTCTCAGCCTCAACCCCCCATTTACTTATCTGCTTCTCTGAGGTCAAATGAGGAAAGGTATGAAGAGTATTTGGAGAGGAAAAAAGTGTGGTTGGAGGAAAACGCACCCTGTTTTTCTTGAGTACCTCATAGTCACTTTCTTCCGAATGCTCTGTTATTTCTAAATCTGGAATATTTTGGGAATCCTCATTCCTATGGTTACTGAAATCAAGGCCCTTAATTCTGTCGATGTGAGTCGCCATCTCTTCTGTGACAGGACATGACTGATCTGTGTGTCTCTGAATGTCTTCACTTGTGTCGTTTTCTTCTAGATCTTCATCTGTCATGTCTAATGTTCTGTCTCTCTCTGGAAAAGAGTTTAATTGCTCTATGTGGATTGTTGGGCTCCTGGCATCATTTTCGTCATCAGTCCAGTCCTCCAAACAAACACTCTGGTCATCATCTGCAATCTGTTCTTCTAAAGAACAAAAAATAAGAAAGATGAAACGGCATTTTGTGGCTTTTGAAGGCACACTCCACTTTTTTTGACAAAGTAATTTTCCTGCTCCCCTAGAGTTAAACATTTGATTTTCAGCATTTTAGAATCCATTCAGCTGATCTCCGGGTCTGGCGGTACCACTTTTAGCATAGCTTAGCTTAGCATAATTCATTGAATCTGAATAACCAAAGAGTTTTGATATTTTTCCTATTTAAAACTTGCCTCTTCTGTAGTAACATCGTGTACTAAGACCAACGTAAAATAAAAGTTGGAATTTTCTAGGCCAATATGGCTAGGAACTATTCTCTCATTCTGGCGTAATAATCAAGGACGTTGCTGCTGTAAAATTGCGGCAACAGGCGTAGTGATATTACGCAGCGCCTAAAAATACTCCCCTGCTATTGAAAGTAACCAAGTGGACTATTTTCGGGCAGTGCGTAATATCACCACACCTGCTGCAGCCATGTTCCAACAGAAAAATCCTTGATTAACTCTAGGGGAGCTGGAAAATGAGCATATTTTCCCAAAAAAATGTAGTGTCCCTTTAAGCTGCAGTGTGTGCATTTGGAAAACATCTGAATAAGGAATGTGTGTACTTTTGCAATTGGGTATAACAATTTTAGTAGTCAATGGGTTCTCTGGAAATAAAACCATAACCTTGGCATATTTCCCTGCTCTACCAATAGCACAGTAAACGTTCCACTTAAAGCCAAAAACCCGATGTCCGACCAGAGCGGGTTCGCATCTGACATTTTAATGTTTGCCTCATACAGGGGTAATATTTGTGGCTTTGGGTAGTTTAAAATGAATGTATTTTTGCCGAATGGACCCGATAAGACCCAAACTATCTTGCATGTGTGCATTGAGTCCTTTTCCAACCCTCCCTCCGTTTGCCAAAAAGCTTGCGACATTGTGTGGTTGGGGGTAGGTTAATTTTTTTGGTTGAGTCAGACCTGTCAATCAATTTCTGTCTGAATGGTGCGTGTGGGGCTGTGGACTGCACACACGTTGGTGCCATTTACATTCGGGTCCAGTTGGGTTAAAAAAAAAATGCCACTTCGGGTCGGGTCGGACTAGGGCCATTTCAGGTCGGGGACCCAATAAGACCTCCATAGCACAACTTATTTATCATTCAGTTGTCCATCAAAGTTATCATCAGAAAAGATGTAAGTAAGAAAATGTATCCATAACATATTGTTGGTTTCATTTCTGAAAACACAACAACTGTAAGATTTCAAATAAATGCAGTTGCAGATGTATAATTAATTAAGGTCTTACGCATGTAAGTGGGCTGAGAGAAAGGTTCAGAGTAAAGCAGTTCACTGAGATGACAGCTTATCTCCTGGAGTGCAGATGGTGGTGGTCCATCTTCAGGTTCTGGGGTCTTCACATCCCACAACAGGTCCTCTGCTATTTCCTCTTCTCTGTGTTCCACCTGATCAAGACACACTAATTAAATACTTCAAGTAAAACTAACAAACAAACAACAGAGAATACTGTGTGTATCCTCACTAAGTACCATGTGTCATAAAAGTGTTTTGGCAGCAACATTTTACCTTAGGAATAATGCCTGTAAAATTCAGTTTATACTGTAGATTAACTTTTACAGAGTTACATTACAAAGACTACAAGCTTGCTAAGTTTCTTATGGTTTACATAGGATTGTTAAGTGGTATTTTTAAAGCAGTGCTTAGCACAGGGTCAATAATTCAAACTGGAAGCAGTTTAACTTTGGTTTAAGATAAATTCTTAGCAAACCCAAGGAGACTAGATTAAAGAGGCCATTTAAAATGAGCCACTAATGGCAAGTTATTAGTCAAACTGATCTCTGATACCTCCAGCTGCCCTTGACTCTCTGCCAGACCAATGATGCCATTCTCATCCATCTGGCTTTGGAAGTCCTCATCTGCTTCTTCATCCCAGCTGAAGTCTGACCCCTCTGGGCTTGAGGGAGAGGAGTATACTGGGGCTGTTGTCCGCACCAAAACTCCTGCAGGGGTACCACCTCTGTTCCGCTCCATCAGCTGCCTCTTTATCTCTCACTTCACCCTGAGCCCCTGCAGCACCCGCATCTCCTCAGCAGCAATGTTGAGATCTCTCAGGGTCATAGCGAAGAGATTATCAGACCAGTTACTAATTTATTATTATCCACTCAGGAGTTGACACTCATGTAAAACTACCTGAAAGACCATAGGATAAGAGTAGTGCACTTTAATAGCAAGCAATGTCTTTTAGCGAAACAAATATAAAAAAACTTCTAAGCAACAAGAATAGATATAAAAGAATCATGGTCTCTGTACAATAGTGTAATTAGTGCAGTCATTCATGTACTGTAGCACAGTGTTAATGATGCATGATGAAAGGCAACACAAATGTTTGTCTGTAAACATCTGTTCCCAAGTGGAATCCCAAACCATCTGAATAAATAACCATTCAACAACTTAGCGCAACAAGTTTCCAGCTACAAGCACGATAACAGCCAGTCAGAAGATATTTGATGTTTAATTCAAAATTATTTGCTGCATCATGTTTCCCAATCGAGACAGAATATTCATCAAGTAAAGCAAAATAGCAGGTCTGGTGCATATAAGTTATGATGTTTCTGGTGGTGATTGGTAAATGGGGGTGGTTTATATATAATACACAGAACAACAATAATTTGTCCATGTGGTGCTATTCACGGCATCATTCTCAAACCAGCCAATCAGCTTTCAGATTACTGACACACAGCAAAAATAAATAGCTGCATACGTCATCAATGCTGTCTTATCAAATATGCAACCATTACATTTTGAAAAAGACATTACAGTGATAGGAGAAATAAATGTTACATTTGAATTTTTTCATCATCTATAACAGGGGTCTCCAACGTGGTGCCCGCGGGCAGGAGTCTGTGAGGTGCCCACCAAAGCACATTCTATTAATGGTCTCAATTGTTATATTTATTTATTACATATTTTTAATATTAGCTTGGCTTGGTTTACGTATGTTAACATTTTAAACAATATTAAAACATCAACAAGTAAAATAAAATAAAATAAACAAATAAAACAAAAAAGTTTGGAGTAGACTATATCAAAAAGTAGCCCTCCAGATTGTTTTATCCATTGTGGTAGCCCTTTCTCACAAAAAGGTTGGAGACCAATGATCTATAACATCTATAAATCCAACCTCCAGAGAATGTAGCCTTCAAAATGAAGATAATCTTTAAAAAAAGATGAGAGACACACTATGTTTATATATCCTCTTTTTTGTAAACTGAAACTGATTTACATGACGTAAACCCACCCAATCCATTCATTATTTTGGCTTAATAAAGGAGACTTTTTATTAAAGGTCCAATGGTGGCCATAGGATGATATAATTAAGGTTACATACATTCACAAATGTACTGTACAGCAAGCATGGACACACACATTGTGTGCTGTGTGTTTACTGTAGGTGGATGCACCTGCTGTTTGTGTTTAGAGGAACTATACTGTAGGGACACACAATGGCACACACTGCAAGGATCTGTCAGCATACAATTTCAACACACAGAGACACACATAGGGAGTCTGGGAGTCTCCTGAGTGTAGCAGAGGTGCTGTCTGTAACATACACTAATTAAACGCTTGTCTAGATCTCCAGCATCCATTCAGTGAGCCTGTGTGAGCTCAGCCAAAAGCAACACATAGATGCATATGACATGCATATTGTTGTGTCTGGGGGCATTGTGTACAATAAAAATAACTTGATATTCTATTAAACATATTTATAATTATCTCAAACTTGTAAAATGGGGGCAACTGTTTGTACAAATAAGCAGTTTAAGGGCCAGATTTACTAACAGCTTGCACCAGCGCAAACCATCGACGGGCAATAACAACTGTCGGGATTTACTAAGGGTGCTTTTCCATTGCATAGTACCCCACGATTTCGTTTTGAACAGGTCGGATCAGTTCACTTCACTTTGGCTAGGTTAGCTTTTCCATCAAGTTTAGAAAACACTTCGTGGGAGGGATTATAGGCGTGTCATTATATTTGCGCTGCCTACTGCTGTGACATCATACAAGTGAGAGCGTTGTTGTACATTCCAATATATATTTTTTTATTTCTCAGTCCGCCACAAAATTCAAATTGACCACCACAAATAGATGTTTGCATATTGCGTTTATCAGTACCTCTGTCTCACATGACAGTTTCTGTACAAACACCAAGTGTGCCGCACAAGCCCTGAAAAGTGAAGCCAAAACGTCTCGATCGCCCCCCCAGTGTCTGGTCCCAGTATAGGTCATAAACCCCGCCTCCCCATGTTATTTAATGCGAGTTGAGACCAACTAAAAAATGTAATTACACTTCAATTATCTTTTTTCCAAACCTGGTTTCTTTCATTTATTGTAGTTTTAATCACGCTGATGTAAATTCAAATGTTTGTTTTTAAAATAAGTTTGTGTTTAGTTTAGTGATGCACCGATGTATCGGCCGCCGATATTTATCAGCCGATTTTTGATGAATTTGAAACCATCGGCATATCGGCAATAGCACGAGAAAAACAATCGGTATCGGCCTATTAATTAACTGCATAAAGAAATCCATTATATGTAAAAAAAAAACGAGTTAATGTTGTTAATAAAATAAATGCTGAACAGCAAAAACCACCTTTGAAGGTTGTCATGCTGTCTTATTATATTTGTTTTAGCTTAATTTGTGCCTCTCTTATTATGTTGGTCAGTTGAATGTTAATTAGATCAAATCCATTTTCAGTAAAAATAATTTGATGCAGAAATAAACTAGCTAATAGACCAACTGTATAGTATTGTATACAAGTGTTTAATATCGGTATCGGCATCGGTATCGGCCAGAAGTTGTCTGTTTAAATCGGTATCGGTATCGGTCCAAAAAAATCCTATCGGTGCATCCCTAGTTTAGTTAGTTATTTAATTATATAAAAACGGTGGTGTCACGTCATGACTCACAGCTGAGATATCGTGTGATATGCGCATTCTGCGAGAACGAGGGCGGGGTCTTGATTTTGCGGCTTTACTTCCTGCTCACTACTGCGCAGGACTGGTCCCGAAATCGCTGAACCTCATTTAAGTTATATTTAAGCATATATGCGAAAGTGAGCGCGACGTATGTGCCGCCACAAACTGCAAGTCTGAAAAAAACTGTTAAGGTGTTCCTGATTAACAATCTGTGGGTGTTTTTCATCGCCAAAAGACAGTTTGGGAACTTACAGCAAAGCACAGATGACAACAGGTTTACTTGAGACAATCTTTAACATTATAGCAGAAGCGCCATAAGAGGATAAAAGAGGATAAAAAGGTGTGGTCTAGTTATTTTTGCGACTGAATTTATTGCATATGCATTTCTAGGAATTTCCCTTTCAGAGGCAAAATTTATGGAAGGAGGGTATTTAAATAATTCATGCAAAGCGATTTACTAATGTTTGCGCGTGTGGTATTACTGGTTCCAGACCATGATGTTACTGCCCCAGAGGTTGAAGTGCTGCAAACTAAGTGCTCTTCCGCCATACAATATAGTTCTCACTTTTATCCTCTAAAAAATTGGCCACATTTAATTTTGTACCACCATACTTACTTGTGTAACTACTCATGTACATGTAACAGTCTTTAAATAGGGAAAACATGGAAGTGTTTGGTGGCTTCTAAATTAATTCCTGTTTGGATCCTAAGGAATGAATGGGGCTAGGCTAAATGCTAACACATTCACAACACAATGTGCAAAGACGAAGGGCACGTATTAAAAAAAGATAGGCATCAATTAATTTTTCTAAGTTGTGGTAAGAACATAGTAAAATGTTGAAAAACGGTGGTGTTTTCCTTTAAGCGAAATCATTGTAATAGGCTTATAATTTAGCTAATAATTTTAATGCAAGCTAAGTCTATAATTGTTATTATACTTAAAAAATAGTTTTCAAGTGTTAGTTTTATCACATTTAATTTTAAAGTTGTTACACTTTCAAACCATTTTCAGGATTGTAATTTTAAATGTCACTATCAAATAAACAAACAATCAGCATGAAACAGGGACTGTATAAACTTATCTGGCAAATAGACAATGATTGGTTGTACCACCTGACTTTATTTGTTGAATGGGGGTATCAAAAATATTGCAAATATCTTAAAAGATTTTTAAAATACGTATTTAGTTTTGTCATTGACCCATATAACACAGCAAACAAACACATACAGATTTTAAAATGGATTAACTAGTAGACAGACAGTGCACTAAAGCTCCTTATGGGCCAAGGCAATTTGTAGAGATAAAGGAAGAAATCTCCATAAAACAGCATGACTATGACTTTTTATGGGTTTATGTGAACTATATAATTTACATTGCTGTTTTATTAAGTAATTTTTAAGAAAACACACAACCTAGATATGCAGAATTCACAGAACTCATATGCAGATTCACAGATAGGGCAATTATTTAAGATTTTAGTTGAAAGACTAGAGACCTTTCTTCCATACCTACACTAATAACAGCAAAGGCAACACATGTAAACATTTTTTAAATGTTTCATACATTTCATTAAATCATGTCGCTGCACCTTGCATATCTGGCCATAGTTTTATAACCATACTCAATGTACAAATATTTATTACTATTGTGTTTTTGCTATACTGTCTTATCTCAAAGTAGTTAAATACTGTTAATGTGCCTGACTGACAGACCTGCAGAGGTTTAACCTGTTGATCAGGACTAACGTAAATCTCCTTTGACAAGTTTGTAGTAGTAACTAAGTTACATGTCAGTCGTGAACACGATTCAACGCTTACTTACACTACTCTTTCATATATTAGTTACGTTGAATATGTTATTAATGATTTTAAAGAAGCAAAATGTAATTTTGTTGTTTATAAAGATATCTTACCTCAGAAATAAGTGCGTACACGGAGCTCTTCATATGAATGCATGCATGAACTTCAGACCGTTGCCTTGAGAACCGCACACAAACCCCATCAACCCGCCCCTTTATCCCCAAGCGACGATACAAAGGGACTTCTTACCACCTTCTTGTGAAAAACATGCAACTTTTAGATGTTAGTCGCTTTCGATTCATGTAACGTTAACATCCCGCGTTTCGTGTCAGGAATATTGCGCTTTGTTTTGCTCTCGCGATCCGAAATCTCTGTAACTGACTTTACCCAGTTTAATTTAAGCTCATTTCAAAGTTATCCAGCACGAAGCAGTGTTGGTCAGTCTTTTTTGTTCTAAACTGGCAAAGGTTAAACTTTAACAGAAAAAGCATCAATGAATAAGTTGGATTAATTAGCTGTCCTGCATTTAAAATAAGACGCGATTTGAGGGCGGGGCTTGGTTGTCAAAGTCAACACGACGCTGAATACAACGTTGTGATTGGCTGAATGTAGAATTAGGCGGGGTCAAAAGATGTAGGCCAGTCACGTGGTCAACACGACCGTATTTTATAGGGAGGCTGGTCAACTTAACCGTTTCAACATGACTTAATTGATTTTTAAAACAAGACAGTTTCTTATTAAACAAATATACATGGATATACATATTTCTAGTTATGGCAAAATCGAATTTTACATTTGAAGCGGGCACAAATAATGCACTTTAAGACCACAATTGATTTGTAGTTTAAAGGTTTGTAGCCTTATTGCGTTCCCATTGTGTTCCCTGCTGGAACAAAAACACCATATCAGCAAGACCAGCATATGTTGTGTTTTGGTGCTGGTTTGTTGGTGACCACCAACATAATTCCCAGGTTTGGTGCTGGTTTAACTGATGGTCATCAGCATACCAGCACCAGCATCCCATGCTGGTCATACCAGCAAGACTAGCATACTGGTCTAGGCTGTTTTTTCAGCAGTTGTACTGCTACTTTAATGTCTAAAATAAACTCAACTCACTCCAAGATGATTTAAGTAATCTTGTTATACCGTGACCAGCCACATGATGGAGCCATGTAATGGCTTTTGAAAAGCTCAACTCTTTGGCATCAGTCATCACTGAAAAAATTCCCAGTCAGAAAGCATCACGTTAAAAATACCACGATATTCCGTGCTTTGAAGAAATATTTACCTGACAAAAAACACGTGACCGGCAAAGCACCTTAACCTGGTTCATGCTGGTCTAACTGGTCTTTCAACTTTGAGGTGTCATTTAGCCAGATTTAGGACCAGTGTCCCTGACCAGGTAAAACATCACTCAAATTCATCTCATAAAAATAGCTGGGTGTGCTGTTTTTTTAAGGAGATCTATGTATTTACACAGTTTTACAAGTATCTGGTAATTATTCATAATATTGGTACAAAATGATAAACATTATTATTCAAAACCTTCACTCTACCACAACACACATGAAACAGTAATGTTTATTTATATGGCAATAATCAAAACATTAAAAATGTTACGCTTGGCTACAGTATAATAAAAAGATCTCACTTTAATGCTGCTGTTCTTTGAAATTATATTTAATGCAAACACAAACTAAACAAAAAATGTCAGCATAAAAATGAATCCAGATTTTCAATTTTGCTTTACTCATCTGTCATGCATTGTGTTTAATGTAGTTTTCACTCTGTGTTGTAAACCTGTAATGATTTTCTTTGTGCTTTGACACCAAATGAATAACAAACCACAAGAAACCTCCTGTTCGCAGCTAATGAACCAACCCAGATGATCATAAGTGTTAGATATGGTGTATGAATGGTTCGTTTAAATGGGATTCAAATCATGGCCTAGGGAATTACTTCATATTTTGGTACATTATCTCTCTGATTAAAAGTTAATGAGAATTGTACCTAACACAAAGCACTGCAAACTTGGCAGAGATGAGGAAATAATAGACAAAGTGTTCCTTGATCTTTATTGGCAAATGAAACGCACTTTGTGTATAAATATACCACGGCTGTGTCAGTGTTCATTAAACCGTTTAAAAGGCAGCCGAACACACAGACAAACCCAGGTACAACAATCATCGTAAATGGGAATAAAATAATGTCAATAATAACGAGAATTATGAATAAATAAATAAATGATTCTGGGAACAGTAATGCGTGGAACACTTCAGCATGCATGTGTTAAAACACAAGTGGCTCTGTTGGAAATATTTTGATTTCAGGTCAAGCACTGTAGGGGAGAAATTTCAATCACCGTCCATTATGACACAAGCAGACATCAGGGTTTCATTTTATTCATCTTTCTACCTATTCTTTTAAGAAACCACTTATTTAATCAGTACTGCTTTTAAAACTCAAATGTGATGGATGCATACTCGTGCTAATAATGATAAGACATTAAATATTTATTCAATTGCTTGACAAGTGCAGATATCTGTCCTGTTTTGTCCGTATTTTGTAAACAAGAATTATCTGGGATATATTGAGAATACCACATTATAATATCTGAGATATAATGAGGAGAATACCTTAATTTGCCGCATACTGCACAAACATCTGTGTAGTCAGTTTAATGGAGGAAAGACATAGTGCATAAGTCATAGTGCATAGTTACCACAATCTACCCAGCAAGCAATGATGGGTTTAAATTATGTCCGATAGCTGTCCAAAAACAGCCCAGACAGATAGGCCAAAACAAGGCAACATTTAGGCTTTCAGTGAACATTTATCCCTCATAAGCCCTGAAGGGCCCTTGGGGTTCAAAATGACCCCAGAAAAGGATAGAGTGATTACAAAAAATATATAAATTGTTAATGATATATATTTATATATTTTTTGTTGTTTACTTGCCATCTATACATTTATGCTGTGTTTTGGGAGATATGAAGTACTTTTGTACCCTTTTACCACTAAATTCTCCATGAGTTTTTGCATGTAAAATATCAGATTTTTATGAAAAATGCACATCAATTATGATCTAAATTGTTTATATATATTGATTCTAGATGCTATGTGTTGATTTCGGCCATATGCTGGTTCGAAAAAACATAATAAATCATTTTGACCATGAGAGGGCCAAAGAGACCCATTCATTTCACTAGATGTGGCCAACTGCTCACATCACTACATTTTGTGAATTTATGTATATATAAACATTAAAAAGGACATTACAAATTGCATTTTGAAATGTCTGCTTTTGCAAAATGCCACAGAAATTTGACTGAATGTAAGTGTGTGTGCGTGCGTGTTTGTGTGTGACTGTCTTTCTGTGTTTGTCTGTGTCTTTACGTTTGTGTGTGTACCTGGTAATTAACACATTGTGGCGACCAATTGTCCCCACAAAGATATCAATACCAGTATTTTTTTGACCTCGTGGGGACATTTTTAGGGTTTGGATTTTGTGGATTGTCCCCACAAAACATGGAAACCATTGTGTCTGTGTGTGTACCTAATTATCACGTTGTGGGACAAAGATAGGACATTTTGATGTCCCCATGAGAAAACAAGCTTATAAATCAAACAAAATGATGTTTCTTGAAAATGTGAATAGGAGAAGGGTTTCTGTGATGGTGGGGGTTAGGGAATGGGGTAGGTAAGTGAAATAAAATATACAGTTTGTATGGTATAAAATGCATAACATCTATGGAATTTCCCCACAAAACATGGAAACAAGAATGTGTGTGTGTGTGTGTGTGCACGCGCGCACCTGTGGGAGCTTTAGGGCCCACCACTTTACATCTTTGTTCTGCTTTGTACTTTTGTGTGTGTGTGTGTGTGATTGAGCATGTATTTTCTATATTGCATTTGTGCTCTAGTACCAGGCCTTCTTTTCTGTGTGGATTTTTTTTTGACACATAAGAAAAATTTTTTTTTTTGCATTTCCCATTCATTTTCATTTGGACCTCTTTTGTAAAAAGAAATTACACATCTTCAGAACGACCGAATCAAGCCCAGTTTTTTATATGTATATTGACAGATAATGTGAAAAAGTAACAAAATCTTATTTCACTGAGATAAAGGGAACCAAGCCACTAAGATGAAGTGGCTTGGGGTCATTCTGCCCAAAGGGACTAAGGGTTAATAGATGCCCAAAAATAAATGAAATAAAATAAAATAAATAAATGAAATGACTTTCTTGACTTTGCTTACAGGATGGAATATCATACATCCTCAAGTTATTTGGCAAAAACGACATGTAACCAAATTCAAGGTTATTTTCACTAGAAGTGTGTACTCATATCACACTACACTCCAAAAAAGTGAAGCTGATCACACCACTAACCTACTGGCCTTCCTCCAACGTGATGCCCAGCCGATGTCTGCCCAGCGACCACCGACTGCCTCCCATTTATTATATATATTAAGTTCCCATAAGATGTTATAATATAGCATCTAATATATAGTATATCCTCTATAGAATCAGTTATGTCTGGCTTTCTTTCAAGGGTTTTTTCTCCATAGGAATTTTTCCTCCTAATAAAATTAGTTTTTTTTTGTTCCTAGGAGTTTTTTCAATCCCTAGTGAGTCATCTTAATTTAGAACTCTCTTCTATACTCCGCTCGCTAGTAAGGTTTAATTTTAGATGGTGTACTATCCTACTTTTGCTAGTGGTGGGAATCTCTAGGCACCTCACGATTCGATTCGATTCCATTACGTTTCAGAGGGCGGCGATGCGATGCTAAAATGATTATCGATTATTTGAATCTTTTTTTAGTGTGTGTGAGTATAGATACTTTGCTTTTAAAGTACCAAGTAATGACCCATGAAGAATTTACTTCCAATATATTTTATTAACATTGCAAAGAACCAACAGAAAAATAAATGTGTGTCTGAACTAGCAGACCTGGGTGGAAATGTGTTATATGTTTCTCATGTTTGTCGTGTTTTTTCAAAATATTTTAGTTTTGTTTGACATAACCTACAAATAGTGTGGCTCTTGTCTAGCTCATTTACGCCTTCAACTTCATAAAAGCCTAAATATTTCCACACGTCAGCTTTTAACGAGGAGGGTGTTTGTATTTCGCGCTGCAGAGTTTCACCTTTTGCATTCCGTCATTATTACTTAATTCAGAAAATTGATTTTTGACACTGGTGAATCGATTCAAAATTGTCCATGTCCCGCATCTTGATGCATCTAAGAATCGTTTTTCCCCCCACCTCTACTTTTGATGTCCCCTGTTTTTTTTTAGGTGTTTATTAATGCGAAGCTGCTTTGAAACAATTAAACAATTGTGTTGTTTAAATATTTGACCAAACAACAACCCAGCATAAGTTAAATTACAATATAACAGGCTTGGCTCATCCCTTAGTGACCCAACGCTGGGTTGAAAATAAGTTAACCCAGCATTTATTTTAGCGAACTGTAAAAAATTAATTGCTGCCTTAAATTTTCTTGTTCAATCAACAATTTACAAGGATTTACAAGTTATTTTAACTTACTATTATTTATCTTGACTAGAGATGAGTTATAACTTGAATAGGTCAACTTAAATTTATAAGTTGTAGCAACTCATCTCATGTCAATAATAAATAATAGTAAGTTGAAATGACTTGTAAATCTTGCTAGAATTTTTTTCAAGGCAGTGAATCACTTTTTACAGTGTGTATATCGGGTAAAGGTGAAATGACAACTATATTGCTTGCTGGGAAGACACAAAAATCACAAATAAAACCATGCATGACCAGCATGTTTTCTGAATGTCTGATTCATACCTTTTCTCAAGGGAACACAGGAACTAATCATAAATTTATGCACACCTGAAGGTCAGCACAATCAGACATGCCTTTTGTTTTGATCTTTATCCTGTCCACCAATAAAATGCAAGCTCCAGTGTCCCACACATGTGCGAGACAGAACTGCTTTCCATTTGAAGAGCTACATCGCTGGGAAGAGATGCTGTTCTAAAGATCTCTCTCTTTCTTCTCATCTTAGATGTCTTTCACAATACCTTTGTGTATTCAGAATTTTGCTGTGAATTGTCTGCACCTGTGGGCGAGCTTTCAGGAAATGTTTTGACAAAAAAGAAAAGCAACTGGATGAAACCTGCAGTAAACCCAGGTGTGGGGAGTAAAATAGTAACAGAGTATGCAATAAACAAAACAAACAAGTGCTAAAATTGGAAGTTTTGTGTCTGAATCATTCAAACTTACCAGTCTCTGAGTCCTCTGAGCACAAAGGAAAAGAGTTTCGGGTATCATCGACCTTTTACGAAGTATTTACTCAATATATCTGTTAACATCTGTTTAGATTTCCCATTGGAATCTATTAAAATCCATACTGTGAGTGTTTCGAGGATTCAAAATGGTGGCATTTAAGACTTGATGTGGGCTTAAAATGGTGGCTAAGTGGGAAAAAACAAGCCTCATGCTTGCACTAGTCAATATTTTAAAGCCTAAGGAGAGATTGACGGCATGTTCTCATTCAGGTGGCTCTTTCACACATAGTCTATGGGACTGTTTCACACTGCCTCTGCATTCAAAAACACCACTCACACATTACAATAACACCTTTCCTCAATTTCCTTTCCCACATTCTGCCTCTTATGCAACATGATTGACACATTGGTTTGTGTCACCACCTTTTTTGAATCCACCAAACAGATTCTTCGCAGATGAGATTAGCTTTTTATTAGGTTTAATAGCTGCTCGTCTCTGATTGCCATGTCCTGGATCACTATGAGCATAATTGGATAAGAGGTTTCTTCATTTTCTCCCTCCATCTAACCAAATCTGATTGTCCTTATATTGCAGACCTGTTTTCAAAGGCTCTGCCCACAGGCTCTGTTCCAATCCTAGTGAGATACCCTAATGCCCTCGAAGACAACATCTCAAGTGAAATTTAATACCCATGAGACACTTCCTGCAGCCTACATATACAGTACATTATAGGAAGCAATTCAACACACTTTACATGAAGTGCACTTTTAGAAGGGAGACTACAACGGCTAATGTTTGCCATTTACATGCTTGAAAATACTGCACAAAATAAATACGTTTAGAAAATGTGTAATTTGTATAGCTCAGGGGTAGATCATTGCGTTAGCAAAGCAAAGGTCATAGGTAAGAATCCAGGAAACACACATCCAGTACTGTACTGATAAAAATGTATTGTACACCTTGTAATGCTTTTTTTGCAGATACTTTTGCCTCTATATCGCCATCTCTGTTTGAAGCAAGATTGCAGTTTACTTTACACACTCATTTATTGCCAGGCACATTTCAATCCATTAAAAAGACAATCGTCACAATCATACATATCAAAATATGATATAAAAATTGGTTGAATAAATATATAACAAAAAAGAACAATATAATCATAAACTGTCAGAAAAAGGTACAAAACTGCACCTTATCTGTCACAGGTGTGGTACCCATTAGGATCCGTTTTGTACCTTTACAGGTATACAAAACATAATAACTTTTTGGTTACTTACTGTACCTTAAGGACCTATTATGTACTTTTAAATGTACAGTTAAATGTTTTGTACCCCTCACATTTAAAGGATTACTCCACTTTCTTAAAAAAATCCAGAACATTTACTCACCCCCATATCATCCAAAATGTTGATGTCTTCCTTTGTTTAGTTGTTTAATTTTTTTTTGAGGAAATTATGATGTTTCTTCATTTAATAGACTTTATTGGACCCCAACACTTTACAGTTTAAAATTGCAATTTCAATGCAGCTTCAAAGGGCTCTAAATGATCCCAATCGAGGCATACGCGTCTTATCTAGCGAAACAATTGTCATTTTCGGCAAGAAAAATAAAACTAACGTGGGGGTTGTAACACGGACTGTTTACATTGTTGCACAAGGTTGAGCGTTTTGTTTTTCCGGCCAAAAGACGATCTCCCGCAAATTATTGGCAATGTATAATGTTTTTCCAGAGAGTTAATGATGAACATAGCATCGTTTTGAAATATGTCTGCAGCTCTTAGCAACTTTTTTGGTGGGCTTGAAAATATTTTGACCCAGCGGGGTTAGTTGTAACGCTGTAATTCTTGCCGTTGTTTTAAAGAGGCTACACTTGAATGATTGCTGGCTGCCAACAAAATAAATGTGCCTGTCGTATTAAAAATCGTGTGTCAAATTTATTTTTGTTAATATCTTTAATATTGATTGAATAAGGTCAAGTCAAAGATTGAAATCAGAATGAAATGAATGACTAAAATCAGACTTTGATGCTCATTATCTCAAAATTAGATTTTGAAACTGTAGTATGGTTATTACAGACTGGGTCACATATACAAATTTTTTTGTCATAATTGTGCTGTTTTTTCTCACATATTTAGACATTTGTATCCATTTATAATTGAACTATTGTTAGAAAAGGGCTGGATGAATGAATACAGTCTGGATACCTGTCTATTATAGACAGATATATAAACAACATCCACTTCAAGTATATAGACAAAATAGTATTGGAATATTTGCCTGCAAACTAAATTTTTTGCAAGTGTTACAACTTACCCCCTGCCTGTTACAATTAACCCCACCTATGGGGTAAGTTGTAACGTTTGCACTTCTGTCATGTTTGGTGTAATTGTCCAAGAATGGTAAGTACTAGAAACAAACTTCAAATGTTCATTTGTAGCAGAGATGTGTTTGTTGCTTGTGTAAAAATATCATGAATCAAACTCAAATATTTTTTGGAATGATTGAGCCAAAACCAAAAAGCGTTAGGTTGTGCCCCGCTCTATCCCACTTTTTAACCACAACTTCTCGTCTTGCACTATCTGTGTGACGCGCCAATGCGATCTCACGCAATGCGTCATGACGTGGAAAGATCATGCGTAACATATGTGAAACGCACATTTGTGGACCATTTTAAACAAAGTATAACAAAAGGACATTAATTTATATCATTCCACATACAACAACGTCAGAACGGTCCCCTTCTCCACACTTGTAAACACTAGGGTGGTAGTTTCGCACTTCACGTCTAAACTTTAACATCATGACACATTACATAAGGTCGCACTGGCTCATCACATAGATAGTTCAAGACGAGAAGTTGTGGTTTTAAAGTACATATTTTTTTCTTGCCAAAAATGACGTGGCTTTGCTAGATAAGACCCTTATGCCTCGGTTGAGATTGTTTAGAGCTCTTTGAAGCTGTGTTAAAACTGCAGTTTTAAACTGTAAAGCAGGGGTCTTCAACGTTTTTTGGGTCGGGGACCCCTTAGATGAGAGAGGCATGGAGCAGGGACCCCCCTAATACTAAATGTGTAAAACAGAGATATTTAAGTAAGCAGTAAAGTACGAAAGGCTGCCGTTTCGTTTTAGGCACAACGCAAAGTGGAGTAAAGTACAACTGATGACCAATCAGAATCAAGGACTGGAACTGTTTTATAAATAGAAACAAACCATATTGTCACACAGCCATACTATTAACATGCATAATTTTTTTGTTAAAGTAGATTTAGTTTTTATATTAATATAATAATAATAATATAATATTATTTTAAGGTATTTGCAGTGTAATATATTTTCATTTTACTGTGAATTGGACAAGGGCTTTCAGTTTATAAAGAAGACTGATCATGGTGAATGGCACAAAGACTGTCTATTCTGGTGGGGAAAGAGGTTGTGCTACTTTAAAATTCTGAGGTTTGTTGCCGTTCTTGTGTATCATCATTGTCACGAGTTTAAGTAACGCTGGTTTATGTGATGGCGCGCGTTTCATTAATTTTTTAAATGACATCATGTCGCACTGATTCTAAAATGACATTCTGAAAGAAAGACACACATAAGATTTACCTGTTTTATGATGACTTTTCTGTCGCTACTGCTGCTTCATGAGTGGACATTTATAATCTTTAGATATTGTATTTTGGTCCGCTGGCTAAACTGAACGCGCGCCTTCAAACCTATGCGGCCACGCACGTGCACAACTTAAAGGGGACATGTAACGTTTTGTACATATATTTTACGTTTTAAGCAAAAAATAGCTTGTCGTTAAACATCATTTGGCATACCCCCTGCAATTCCGTCACGGACCCCCTGTTGAAGACCCATGCTGTAAAGGGTTTGGGGTCCCATAAAGTCTATTATATTGAGAAATGTTTTTCTTAAAAAACATATTTTCTTCTCGACTGAACAAAGAAAGATGCCAACATTTAAAGAAGACATGGGGCTTTTAAGAAAGTGGATTAATCCTTTAACTGGTGCACAATAGGTCCTTAGGGTGAAGTATTGTACCAAAACGGTCAAACAATTATAACATGTACTAATTTTTGACAGCGTACAAATAACTTAAAAGCTTCAGTTTTGCGCACTTATTTTCACTGTATATATTGGTTATAGTCAAATAATGTCAAACTGACACTTTCCACGAAATCCAACCAATGATCAATTATTATTATAAGCTTACCTCTGAGATTTGAGAGACTTTCTGGTTTTACCCAAAAACGTTACTTGCTTTTTGCTACTGAAGGAATTAGCATAATCACTTGCTGCAATGTATCATGGGATTGCCTTCTCCTGAAAAGATACGTGATGCCGCCTTGGAATTTGGCAATAACAAGGTATCGCCATCTCTAACAGCCGTAGCAGGAGTGCGTATAAAACATTGATTATGTAGGCCGCTCACTAGGTTTTGGAACAGAGCTGTTGTCTCCAAACACTCCGGCATTTTCTGTCCCAGCGGTTAATTGTCACAACTGGGTAATTACTGCATAATGCTGCAAAACAATTCAATCAAAAACTGAAACCGACTAGCTAAAAAAGAATATAGAGAAGCATTGTAGTTCTTATTTCTGTAGGGTTAGTCACTATTTACTATGGTCAATAGTATGTCCACTACTTACATTTTAAATATATTCTGTATATATATATATATATATTTAAATACATTTTTTATAAAATAGCTATGATTTAAAAAACTGTAATGCTTTTCTTGTTTCTTGCTCAAACCCTGGACAAGACGTTGCATCTCAAACAGTGCACAGATCAAAGCCCCGTATTCAACAGCCTCTCGCCGTATTGCAGTCACGTGACCGAATTTATTACAGAGGCTGATAAAGAATAAAGTGACTGGAAAGATGATTTCATCTTCTTGAACACACTGCCCAGAACAACCTGAACTTTTCCTCCGTCCTGGCATTTGCCTTCGAAAAGGTCAACAGGGGGTTGATTCACGCAGGATGGCCTTTCGAACACTGTCTGGTTTCAAACATCACAGCGAAAGGTGATTGGATGTCTATTATATAACAGGATTCTAGGGTTAATCATGGCAAGACATCTCGCTGGGTCCCAGAGCTCTTTAATAGTACATGGGAATTGTACGTGTCCTATAGAGCCACATTTAACTCTGTGATCAAGAAGTCAATGTAGTCCTTCTCTTTGGTTTTAAAAGCCTCCGCGATGAGTCTAGCCGCTTCCCGATGTTCTTTTCCTCGGAGTGAAACTCCATTTACCTCTAGGATAACTTGACCCACCTTCAGTTGTCCAGAGTTATGGGCTGAACCACCTCTCTGTTGGATAAAGACAAACAGATAGTATTTGAAATATTAATTCAGTAACTATTTAAACCATGTAAAACTAAACGAGGAACTCATTTAGCAGCACATTTTATTTACACACCGCATCCAATTTTTCTTGCATATGGTGCTTGAAGGGTGCTAGATCAGATCAGTGGTATCATTTGTTAGCGTAGATTTGGTTTCTAATAGAAGAAAGTTAGATTGATTCCCTCGGGTTAAAAATTGATGGAATTTAAATTTGGCTAAATCGATGTCATTTGTTTTCACATTTCAACTGGGAAATCAGACACATGCTATCAAAGTCGAAAATTAAAACATTAAAAATTTCTCGCTGAGTGAACCCAGAAGTACAGACTTATAATTGGTTGAAAATCCAGTTTTAATCACATCAAAGAGTTTTAGGGCAGTTTGCAACTTTGAAGTGAATTTGCTGATCCAGTGAGTGATTATAAAGACCTAAAATGCATTGTGAGATATGATTAGACTTTCAAAGAAGTGAAAATGTTTCTGTGGATTAACTGGTAGAGCGTTGTTTTAGCAACACAAAGCTTCCGGGTTCAATTCAGAGTAAACACACAGTAAATAGGGCTACTGATAACACAAACTTTGGATAAAAGCGCATACTTTTCATGACCGTAATCAGTGCTTTAAGTGGGCCGGAACGCGCCGGTACTCAGTACCGCCACTTCTAAATATAGCTCTTGAGCGTACCACAACCTCTCCGTGCGCCCAGAACGTGCTTTTAGCGTACCGGAACGCTCATTTGCACATCTGTTTAAAAATCAGAGGTTTAATTTAATCTTTTGGCTGCGCTCGCTACCGCTTTTCAGAGCGCCCTTCACAATGTACGCTTCCTAATTCGTCCCACCGAGAGCAGAGACTACATTACCCATACACCTTTGCGTTTACAAGTTAAAAGCGCATGCGTCGCTTTTGCCGCTGATTGTCAGTCAGTGTGGTGGTCTGGACTGGAGAGGTGTGTGAAACGCGCATCTGCTCGGTTAAAATGAAAATACAATGAACACTTAATATGCCCTCTTTGTTTTAGACTCTGAGTAGTAAAAGAACAAGGTCAGAATCAGAGGACTCGCTGCCTGACATCCCACCAAGCCAGAATGACAGCTACAGGTCAGACGCAACTTTATCCAATACCCTTTTGTAGGTACGTCAGTTTGGTTCAAGCACCTTCGGATTTTCTCAGGCAATGTGCAGAGTAAAAACATTCTTGAAATTGTAATAAACATTTAGTTTAATTGCTAAACTACAAGTGAACGAAATTTCAATTAATTTGAACGATGACGACCACGGGAGTTTTAACACCCGCAAAATGGAAAACAATGGGACAAAATAAAGTGATAACTTTTTAGTTTCAAATGGCCAGTATTTTGTTATTCTTGAACCCATGGACATGGTCTTAGTGTCATTTTAAAGTTTTTTTTCAAGCTCTTTCTATCTTTAACCATGCTGAAAATTTTACTCACATATCTACCTTTTGCACATTTGTTTATGTTCAGTAGATATTTCTAGCTCAAGCAAATCCACAAACTTATAAAAGGATTTATTATTTTTTACAAGGTCGTCTGTTGACTGCTGAATATAAAACCCGAGTCGAGTCAGCAAAAAAAAAAAAAATAGAGTACCGGCACCTCTTTTGGGCCACTTAAAGCACTGACCGTAATATACATGCAAAAATGAGGAATTGTGGAAAAATTGAAAATAGGTGATCACAACACATCTTTCAGAGCTATATTTATAACTTTCAGCATAAAGTCTGGTCTTCTTTGCAAATGATTCCCATCAAATAAACATGAAACAAATAGCAGATGACTCAGGGTGCATTTACACTACATGGTGACCTAACCTGTAACCAACTATCCTGTTGTTTACACTGTTTAAAATGGATGAAAAATATATATGTTTCAAAGCAAGAGAGGAATTCAGAATCACATAATTTTTGCTGAAAATAAAAATAAATATTGATGACTTAGTCTTTTTTACCTTAATAGGGCAATGTATCCTGGAAGAAGCAACTCATAAAATCCTGAATATATCAAATATTTTAAGAATTCCAATGAATATCTTTTACATAAGTCCGGATGATAAAGAAAAATGTCATGAAATGATTTTTTGCTCATTGTTTTCCATTCTTGCCTGTTTAAGGGTTAAAATGAATATCCATAAAGTTCCTGGATGGTTTAAGGTTTTAGGTGAAAATTCAAACACTTTATACCATTAGGGCATAGTATAAAGTACTCTTCATATGGGATTAGTATTACCTGGTGACTTCTAGTGATTTGTAATAATTGCAGAAACTGTCTATGATCTTTATTCTGTGCAAATCAGCCATGTCCGCAAATGACCTACCTATTTCGCCGAACACAGAGGTGCTGTGATAATATTATTATAGTCTTGTGTGAATCAGCATCTCTGTAATTTGGCCAGAATTTGGTGGGGTCATATATCATTATTCAAAGCTTTTGTGACCTGTGCACCTTTTTATTTAGTTTTTTCTGTTTCTGCGCCTCTCGCACTGCAGCTGAGGACTGCACATATAATACAGAGACACATCCCTCTGCTTCTTATGGCTTCTTTCCTTTTGAAACTTGAGGGATTTGTTATATATTTCTGATTTTAAATCAGTCTCTCCTCGTCCATGTTTGATGATTAATATTCAGAATGTGCAGAACCAGGGGCGGCGTTCAGGCAGTTGCCATACCCTAGCATTCAGACAAAACAGCAGAAATCAACCGGCTATAATGAAGCTCATTAAAAATAATGTTAAATATTTTAAGTAGAACATATCTGAACATTGGTACATCACTAATATGGATAATTTACGCGTGTGCTCGACTTCATGCTATAATACAGAAACTGACATGTGGATGACATCAACGTGCCGCGAGAGCGGTTTGAAAGCAAACTCTTCCTATTATTTCTCGCCTCACCCTCGCGGTACTTTGATGTCATCACCCTGTCGTTCTTGCAGCGCAGATTGAATTGTGCAGGAGGTTTCATGATGACCGCTGTTGTTATAATCTTTATTTTCGCAAGTAAACTCCTTTTTTTGTTTTAACATTCAAACAAACTCTCCCCCACACTCGCGCAATGTATATTGTATACATTATTCCAGAAGTAAAATGATTTGTTCAATTCTATTTCAATGCAATTTCAATTCGATTTGTTCTCTGTGGATAAATAAACATGTTCTCTTCCACTTCGAAATTGTAGCGCAGTCGAAGTGAATTGTATTAATTATTTGCGCGCGTTTTTGAATATGGCGACTTGTGGAATAAAAACTGCACGACGACAAAAGGTAAGACTTGTTTTTGCATTTAGCATTTTAGTTGGTTAGCTGGTTGGGTTAACTACGTGTGCTCTATCACAACATTAAAAGTCTTTATTGTGTTTTATAAGTGTTTTTTGGCGGCTGTCATGACAAGATTTGTGAAGGGATGTTACAGTATGTTTTGATATTATCTTGATTTAGTTTTATCTGTTGCTGGAGTTCCACTTAGTTAAGAATGACAACATTTGAAAAGCATTTTAAACAACCATGATTTCTGTTTTTGTTTTTCATTTGTATTGCTTCCGTATTGTTGTCAGTAAGTTTACATCCGTGCAATCATTGTATGATTTTATACAGGTTGGTGCAGTATGTAAACATATGGGTATAATGTGGTTTCATAGATTCGTTATTTGAATGGCCGCCTTGTACGAAGAATTTTTGCCATACCCTAGGTTTTTGTGAAACGCCGCCACTGTGCAGAACTGTCATTATTTGAGATCTCTGAGTTTAGGCAGAGGTGTCAGCCGTGACATCGCAAAACCGTTTCTAAAATAAAATCCACTGATGCTGGCTGATTAGGACAAAAACTCTGATTAACAGGGTAAAGGTACCTTTTACCTTTACCTTTTACCATTGCGTTTATAGGCCAAGGTGTTACGCAAATCCTCAACATCATATCCGGAGTCAGTAAATGTAAGTTAAATCACTGGCTTTACTTATCCCGTGCCACACAAACTCAAATCTAGGGGCGCATTTTCGAAATCACACAAGGTATGTAGATAATACTAATAGTCCTTGAGTATGCAAATTGGGACACAAGTACACCTTTGAAAAAGCTACGTTGGCAAATGATGTCAACTCAGGTGGACACCACCTACAATCACATGACTCTTAATCACTACATAAAATAACATACGTCTATGTTTATAATTGCAGAAGATGTCATTAATGCTGGGTACACACAAAAAGAAAATCAGGCTGATTTTTGGACAATTTACTTAACGTCAAAGACAGGGTGACGCGGGAGCCAGGAAGTATATCGCTATCTGAAATATTGCCAAAGACGGCCTTACAGGGACGCAGGAAGTATGGCACAGGAGACGCAGCATCTCGTTCCCTTCTCAGGGAACAACATTTACATACGTAACCCAAGAAATTGTCAAACACAACTATGCAAAAAAAGCATTTTGGTGTGAATCAACATTTGCATACAGAAGATATAAGCATTTAAAGTGAACAGTTTAGCACATGTGCTTAAAAAGTCTAGAAATGTTATGATATTATCCTAGGGAATTATATGGATTTTTTCCAGAAAACTTCTTGCATAAAATAGATTCAAGCATTTTCAATGACCTGCATCTATGTATTTATATTTTCAAAAACTTCCCAGGGCCTTGAATTATTTCCTCCAGATTAACAAACTTTCAAGGATTTCAAGGACCCGTGGAAACCCTGTGATTATCTTGATGGTTCTACAGATTATTTTCAGATTTTCCCTCAGAAAAACGACGGAGCCTTCCCGATAAAACATGTTTAATATTCACAACCAGAAATCCTGATGTGTGGGGGGAATCCCAAGGACAAACGTGTGCACGCTTTTGAGATTATCACGTGAAACTAAACAATATCCAATCACAAAGCGAGATGATGGAAGACGGTACAGTACCAGTACAGACAAAGTTCCCGATGTCTCCAAGATTTTACCCAAACCTTTTCTTTTTCCTTGAATTTTCTGTGAAAATCATTCCAAACACTATCATTGAAATTTCTTCCTGCATATCATCCGCCATGCGTATACTGAAGTCTCGCGAGATTTTGCAATATTTCCTGTGTTCACAGTCGAGACTAAGTAAACTGATCTTATCCAAATGCTACAGTGCCTGATGCTGAAGTACACCAAGGCGTTTAAACGCTGAAAATGCCAGGTGGATGCCAACTGTGAGTGCTGCCAGCGTCTCTTTAGCTACAGTAAGCACTTTGGTTACTATGATCGTTCTGTTTTTTCACTCGTTGTACAATGCGCTGGTTGGTTGTTGTGGTATTTGTCCCGCCCCTCACCGCTGTGATTGGACGGCTGAGTTAAGAGTGACCTTGACCAACTGAGCGTTTTATCCAAATTGAAAATTTTTCAACTCTGGGCGCTCGGTGCAGAAAAAATGCTGAGTGCCAATGCTCAGCACCGACAAAACCCGCCAGCTGCTGCCGTTATTGAAAAGCACAGTGCTTCCATTGGAAACAATCGAAAACATATACGCTGGCCACAGGCAAAACCGTCCCTTAAGAATACAGATCACTGAAGTCATTCTGCTTCACAAAGTGACATTACTTTAAAAACACAAAGTAGTAAACTAATAGCAAGAGCCATTTAGTTCTCACCAACACAGTGTATAATTTCATACAACGGCAAAAGATGACAAAAGAGGCTCACATTATCACATCTGCGGCCTCTTTGTTGTTGGATTTTTAATGCTTAGCTGATGAATCGCCCACAGCTGGGGAATTAAAACCCACCCATGCCTGTCCATTTGCACACTCGCTTTCTCATTTACTCCATTTGGGTCTCATTTATGAACTGTACGTAAAACCTGTGTGCATATTAATGCAAGGATTCATTAAGTTTGAATTTACAATTTCTTCTATATTTAGGATGAAACACATAAACAATTGCCACAAAGCAGAGTAGCAGAAAGGATAGCTTAATAAGTTCTGGTTATAAATCATATACTCTACAGTATATAAATGCCTTTATTCCTTTAGAAAACGCAGATTAGTCAACAATGTAATAAAGATGAAGGCACATGTACGGGTGATTCTCGTGAAATTAGACTTATGAGGTGTTGTGAAACATTTGATAAAAAAAGTAAATGCAAAGTAAGAGTATCAAAATAAGAAGCATACAGTTCCAAACATCTCTTCGTGTACTATTTTGCACATGATTTCAAATGACATCATACAAACCAATTTTGTAGTTTTTTCCACATTTAAGGGGAAAATTTGCATTACCGCAACGTGTCAATGACTGGATTTGGGTTCTTTGACATGGAAATATTTATAATTAAATAATCGAAAAAATTTAAATCTTCAGTGCATGTTATACTATAAACATTTACAGTAAAGAAACATGTGGTATTTGGTTTTCAATGGTAAATTTAGAAACAATAATAAGGAATATAAATGTGTCCAAGACCAATTTTCTCATCCTCCGAAATCATTGTTTAAGCCATCAAGGAACTAACATTTTCAAAAAAAAAAAAAAAAATAGTTGGAAGGGACATAATTGACTGTGACACTCAAGATGGCTGCCAGGTAAGCAGTTCTTATTTTTTCTCTCCAGATAAAAGTTGAAATTTTGTTTGTCATAGTTACCTAGACAACTTTTTAGTTCTCATTACCGAAACATGAGTTTGTAAATGCATATATTTAATGTAATATCATGTTGCGGTAATGATAATGTTTGATAATGATAATCTAAAAAATGTAAATAATTCTATAGGAATTATTTTTTTAAATCCTCTAAAAATAATGGTTATACTAAGTTCAAACCTTAATCTTATATGTGCAAAAAATTGACTTCAAGGGCTTTTAAAAAATTCTAATGCTCGACACCTTCTAAATCTGGATTTCTTGAGAATCACCCGTATGTGTATGCAATTTTTGTAAAAAATCTTGCACAAAATCCTTCTTTGCACATCTTAGCAAATGCCACCCTTCATTTCTAGCTACCATTATATCTCCTTAAGTTTCTGCTCATTCTGTGCTTTCTGTCTTTTATAAAAAAGCACTTAATTGCTGCAAAAAAAAAAGACAATGAACAGTCAAATTTGGCTATCAGAATCTAATACATAATATTCTCTCCTGTACATGAAGACACAGAAACAGTAAGAGCATCATTCAGACCCATTCACATAACACTATCATCCCTCACAGCAAATTGCACACCTAACTATCTGCGTTCTCAGGTTTTTGTCAAAGAAAAGACCGATTCAAGAACAATCTGTTTCAAACGCAGCACCGGCTTACCGAGCTACAGCTGAGCACAATTGTCCGTCTTTAATATTTACTGTATAGCAATGAAGCTATAGCACCATGCTCATTATTTAATTCGGTAATGCTGTCGGTGCTCTTATAGACCTTTATTTAACTGACGGCAGGCAGCTTACGATTGCAACTTTATTTCGAGTCCGTCCTTGTCTCAGACTTGCACCTGACAGAGGGTTTAAAAAATATAATAGACTTTAAAACCTGGCAGTCACCCAATCCGAAGAAACCTACAGGGTGGTATTATTCTGGTGATTCATATTCAGTATTGCCATTTAAACAGAAGTGTGTGTTGAAGATTAGTGAGAATGTATAAGTAGTGGTTAAAGAATGCATAATGAACTGGATTTTTACAATTTCTAAAGAAACTGTGACAGGGGGCTTATTCGTGCAAAAGTCCCCACACAGTTCTAGAGTGTGAGAGTTTTTACACATTGAAAGTTTTTTGACCCCCATTCATTTTGGGCCCAGAAAATTTCCATAAAATGAGCAAAAAGGCTTCTGTGTGAACACAAACACATCCCGTAAATGTTCTGGGAACTTTTCCGTTAAGATGACCTAGTAACATTGGCGTAACATTTACAGAACACATACTGTTTGAACAAGAGGCACAAACAATTCAGTAAGGGGCGTGTCGTAGTATGGACGCGTGTGTCATCGCAACAAGAAGTTAAGGTTCAGCTCTTTCCGATCCCAGACAAATCCCAGATGCATTTTCTGTGTATTTTCCGTAATCTTTGTGTGAAAAGGGCTTATGATGCAACCCAATCTCACGGCAAGTTGTGTTTTTATTGTTTAAAAAAATTTATTGTGTTCATGGACACAATTTTCTGCTCTTTTCTTGCAATTGAGCACGAATGTCTTTTTCGTGCCATTCAGCATGAATTTCTATAAGTTTCTATATTTTTCGTGTGCGTGGCACGACTTTATTTTTCGTGTCATTTTATATTTTGTTTTCTCATTGTTTTTTTTCTATTTTTTTTACCATTGTCGCTTGGGGTTAGAATCACTTTCTGTTACATTTCAGAACCCAAACCCCAAGTCTAACACCAACCCCAAGCGGAAATAAATTTTAAAATCAGAAGAAAAACATGCAGAAACCAATTCATAAAATTACATTCTAACCCAAACCCCAAATCTAACCCCAACCCAAAGTGAGAATGATTTAAAAATATAAAAAACAACAAAAA
Organism: Paramisgurnus dabryanus; assembly: GCF_030506205.2. Classification (NCBI taxonomy): domain Eukaryota; kingdom Metazoa; phylum Chordata; class Actinopteri; order Cypriniformes; family Cobitidae; genus Paramisgurnus; species Paramisgurnus dabryanus. The sequence goes on from NC_133354.1 coordinate 9,851,783, forward strand.
AACAAAATATAAAAAAGTCGTGCCATGCACACGAAAAACTATTTATAGAAATAAGTGGCACGAAAAAGACATTCGTTCTCAATGGCACAAATGAAAGAAGAAATTCCTTCCTATAAACACAAATAAATTAATCAAATATTTCATGACTGTAACACGTCTTGCTGTGAGATTGTGTTGTAAGTTGATACTACACTCTAAAAAATGCTGGGTTATGGGTCAAAATAGATAAGCCCATGAAATGTAACCTATGCTGGATTGTTGGATCAAATATAAACATTTTCTAGGTTAATTTAACCCAACGGCTGGGCTCATCCCTTTTTGACCTAATGCTAGGTTGATGCTGTCGCTAAGGTGTTGCTATAAGGTTCCCAAGGTGTTCTGGATGCATGGCCAATAGTGCACAACACAGCAAAGTCTCTTAAATTACAAATTTCTTTAGATATGGTTTAGGTTCCTCTCATTTTTAAGGTAGGGTATCACATTTTGAAAAATCCTAACGGTAGCCGCCTAGCAATGAAACCACGATCCCACCCTCCAGTCAAATCGCCATCCAAAGTCACGCCTCTTTCGGAACATATGAACACGCACAGATCAGACGGTCACATCTCATGTCTCATTCACCAGTGAGAAAACTTTGCAGTACAAAGTGAATAACATTTCCAAAATAACCAACATAAACAACTGGTTTACATCAGAATTAGTTTAAGCACACGTTCGGTTGTGTAGACGTAGTAACTATATTGTTACGCTAATCCATAAACGAACACAAATTTCATAAGCAACACAATGTTTCATCAAAATAGAATATCTGAATCCATCCAAACACATCCAAAAAAGTGCAACGACCCTTTCAGACCCTTTGCCTCCTGCAGCTGTTTGCATCTCGTGGTAAAGAGGTAAAGTTACCGATGTTAATTTGGGTTTTTGTTCTATGCTGATCCAGGCAGATTTTGCTGTTGTTGTTATAAAAGATGTCTTTCATTCTGTGGCTCCTGTACAGGTTGTCAGTTCAGCAAAAAAGTTTGCCATTCTTGCTGTTTACAGACAGGAGGTGAGCGCACGTGAACGCGCCGATGACGTATGGTGTCTGCGTGAACTAGCTGCGCGGTGGGCATTCAAATTACGCTTACGGATGAGGGACAAGGCAACGTTCGGACTGAGATCTATGATTGGTTGAACATTTTTTAGTCCTATGCCTTTCACAGATCACATAAATTTCTACAAATACATTTAAACAACTTAACATAGTGATTGCTATCAGGATGTGAGAAGACTTTTAACCAGCATAACTAAAAATGTTTCAGGATCAAATGTGTTACCCTACCTTTAACAATCGCCAGACCTAGGAACATTTATGTATTTGGCTGATGCTTTTATCCAAGAGCATTCAAGGTATACATTTTACTAGTGCACTATGTTTGCTGAACTCACCTGTATGGTAACGATACGTGGGAGAGGCTGACGTGTGTTCGCTCCGCCTTCTATAGCGATGCCCAGCGTACTGGCGCTTTTTGCCACTCGCACCAAAACAGAGGTCGGTTCCAGCAGGCCAGGCTGCAAGGCACATCATGAGAGAGAGATTATAAGAGGCAGGACGAGCGAGATATAGAGACAGTGAGGAGGAGGACGGTAAAGTAGCAAATCAAAGGAAGAGAGAGAATTACAGGGAACAGAGATACAAGCATATTTGGCTTTGATGATAGACGTTTCTTTGTATCTGTGACTGCCACATGACGTGGTTTAAGCATACCCACCAGAAAAGAAATATCACAAATGAGATCTCTTTGATATCTCATGTAATATAATTGTTTCGGTCGGAAAGCAGTGAGTTTGAACGGAGAACAAACAGGCTTCTGTATAAAATGCCTGACTCTCAAATGCTTCTCCTGTGATAGCAATCCCAGAAATATCATAGACGCGTACGGGTCTTCTCAAAACTGTCAGAGGAGATCAAACCGTGCACATATTTGCAAACCAAAGACGGATATTTTGATACATACATTTCTAATCAATTCCCCCCACATTCAGCTTTACAGTCATCTCCAAAGGAGCTCTCTTTACAAACCTGATCCTTAAAATAATAAAATATAAATGTTAAAAAAAGAGCTATAAAAGAGCCTCTTCTGAGCAATAAACCGTTCCTCTGGCTAACCACAATGTCCTCTGATAGCACTATTTGTCCACTCTGCAAGATCAATGGCACAGCTTGTGCATATAAGAAAGCAGAGAGGCATCTAGCTAAACAACGGCCACCAGAAAGACAGATGTGTCTTGGTTCAGCAGAATGAGATTGGTTTTTCAGACAACTGAATATGAGATGAGATGAATTGGACAAGTCAACAAAGGATGAACGGAAGAACATAAGCGTATGCATGTACCATAAGCAGAAGAGAAGTGAGAATTAATGGTGATAAATTCAAGCGCTCTCAATGACACAGAGGGGCAGAATACAGATTGAGTCAAAACACTTTTGTTAAAACACTCTCATTCGCTTTTAATGTCTTCCCTTTTTCATTATAATGCATTTTCACACATCAACTTTTTCCCTCCCTCTCTTGCCCTCGGTCTCACCGGTTTGGCAGCCGTCTCTTTTCCGTGCCCATCCTGCTGGGTTCTGGTGCGAGCTGGACGCGGGCTGCTGTCCTTACTAACACATCCAGATTCTGCGATGTCCACACCGCTGTCCTCACTGAGGGTCTGTCCGCTGTCCGAGAGCTGAGACAATGTCCCTCCTATTGCAGAAGGATGTACATTAAATAATAAAAATGACCTTATTGTTTATTTATCTTCATGTTGTTCTAAACCCACTTTTTATAGAAGGGAAAAATCTTCGCATAGCTTATTTGCATTCAACAACATACAAACTATGGCTCTCAATTGTCCTTGTACAGAAAACATCTCGAGTTACGTACACTGCAAAAAATTATTTTCAAGAAAAACATTTCTTAGTATTTTTGTCTTGTTTTCAGTAAAAATATCAAAGAATTCTTAAATTAAGATGCTTTTTCTTGATGAGCAAAACAACCCAGTCTAGTTTTTAGACCAAAAATATCAAGTGATTTTGTGCATAAACAAGCAAAAAAAATCTGCCAATGGGGTAAGCACATTTTCTTGAATTTTTCTTGAATTTAGTGTTTAAGAAAAATGTTCAAGATTTTTTGCTTACCCCATTGGCAGATTTTTTTGCTTGTTTTATGCACAAAATCACTTAAATTTGATATTTTTGGTCTAAAAACTAGACTTGTTTTCTTGGGTCGTTTTGCCATCAAGAAAAAGCCAGGATTTAAGAATTTTTAGATATTTTTGTCTTTGTTTTCAGTAAAATATCTAAAAATTCTTAAATTATGTTCCTGGTATTGATGAGCAAAACGACCCAAGAAAAAAATTATAGTTTTACGACCAAAAATAAAAATTTTAAGTGATTTTGTAACAAGCCAAAAAAATCTGCCAATGGAGGAAGCTAAATTTTCTTGAATTTTTCTTGAATTTAGTGTTCAAGATTTTTTTGCTTACCCCATTGGCAGATTTTTTTGCTTGTTTTATGCACAAAATCACTTAAATTTTATATTCTTGGTCTAAAAACTAGAATTATTTTCTTGGGTTGTTTTGCTCATTAAGAAAAAGCATCTTAATTTAAGCATTTTTAGATATTTTTACTGAAAACAAGACAAAAATACTAAGAAATGTTTTCTTGAAAATAATTTTTTGCAGTGTGTGCTTCCATCTATGATGTCATGCCCAGCCATTGGTCGAATTTGATATACATACTTAGACACCATCACGCTGTAGGCGTTCCCAAAAGCGTCAGCTCTTTGACGCAGCATTGAATTTCCCTTGAAAGAGAACGGCTGTTTAAAGATTATTATAAAACTTCTTCTGTTGTGTCCCGAAGAATAAAATAAGAGCATATGGTATTGGAACAACATGACTGTGAGTAAACAACCAAAATTCTTTTTGTGGGTAAACTATTCTTTTAATACAGTATGTATAATATCTTTATACATATTAGATATATATCTTTGGACATTGAGGATAATGAGTTTTAGCAATTAAATGCTACAAGATATTTTTGGCTTTCTAACAACTGACTAGATGCGGCAATCTCACCTCGACCCTGTGGCAGCGGTCGCACTTCATTCACATCTGGTTCTGCATTAGGCCTGTGCACTTCAACCATGACAAAGTGCTGATTGGATGCTGGAGAGGAAGGGGCGGGTTTATCAGGGCATGGGGGTGGAGGCCCAGGGGGTGCAGGAACACTTGGAGCGGGTGGCGGTGCCATAGATCGGGTTTGGATAGGTGGCATCACTTTGGAAGGAGACTGGACACGTGGGAAAGGCCCGATTGGGTGCTGGCTTACGACTGACAACTGAGATACCGGGACCTCGGTTTTGGGGTGAGGTTTGGAGTGTTTAGGTTCTTTGGTCAGTGTGCGAGATGGGGCGGTGAAATATAAACCCGATTGGGTTGAGGTGGACGATGGTCGTTTGCTAAGTGTGGCTTTTCGACCCGGGCGGCGTTGAACCCCTGGGGGAGGAGGTGGTTTAAAAGAGGGAGGGGACTCTGAGGTGGATTGTACCTCATCCTAGGATGAAAGGAGAGCATTATGTTGTCATTATTTAATCCATAAAGCATTTTGATAGAGTTGCAAACATGTTATTACTGGAAATACTACGCAATTGACATTGAATCACACATATACACACAAACAGTGCATACAACAAAGCATAATCATCCATTATAAACACAATCAAGACTTAAACTCAGACAAAGGTTTCTCTCAGAACCATGGGTTCATTCAGACCAAAAGGCAAAAAACGAGAAACAAAATATAAAAGGGCCATGAAGAAATTAAGGCTGAATGAGGTGAGCAGAAGCCAGATGAATGAGGTGTCAGTGTCAAAGTAATCAAACTAAAATGCGAGTCATCTGAGTGGGTTTTATCTGGGCCTGAGAAATCTCCGAAAACATTCCGCTCAGACACGACTGACCCGTTGGCATCGGTTCGTGTGGAATGGTCTGATAGAGCTGTTGGTGCGTGATGGGGTTTCATCAGAGTACCAACAGGAAACTGTAGAAAGACCCCAATCTTTCCTGGCCGTCTCACTCACAACAGGAAGTCAACATTGATGGTATAATTATCTCCCTTCCTTTTCTCTCTCTCTCTCTCTCAAAAAAACTATCAGTTGTCTGTGTAGCCAAGCCTTCACAACCATTTCATACCACACCGTATTGTAATAGCAATAAAAAAGCCATCTTCACACCGGTCATAAACTCGCCATATAGTGATTTTCAAAGGCTCCATTCCAAAACCTGTGACCACAGGACCTTAAAACGAACGTTGTTCCGAAAGTGAATCATCTTAATAATAAAAAATGCATTGCATGTGTCCTTCCTCAAGTATGCAATCCCAGAATGCACTGCAACAAGCTCTTTTAACAAAATTAATTCAGAACACTGCAACAAAATTACTTTCTTACTAAGTATTTTTGTTTTGTTTTTCAGTAGAAATATCTAATAATTCTTAATTTAAGATGCATTTAAATTAATGCGTGCACTGCAAAAAATGATTTTCAAGAAAAAAGTTTCTTAGTATTTTTTTCTTGTTTTCAGTAAAAATATCTAAAAATTCTTAAAATAAGATGTTTTTTCTTGATGAGCAAAACGACCCAAAGTATATCGACCAAAAATATCGAATCTAAGTGATTTTGGGCATAAAACAAGTTAAGAAATCTGCCAATGGGGTAAGCAAAAAAATCTTGAAAATTTTTCTTAAACTCAAGAAAAATTCAAGAAAAAATAGCTTACCCCATTGGCAGATTTTTTTGCTTGTTTTATGCACAAAATCACTTAAATTTGATATGTTGGTCTAAAAACTAGACTTATTTTCTTGGATCGTTTTGCTCATCAAGAAAAAGCATCTTAATTTAAGAATTTTTAAATATTTTTCCTGAAAACAACACAAAATACTAAGAATTTTTTTCTGGAAAATAATTTTTTGCTGTGTGAAATTAAGATGCATTTTCTTCATGAGCAAAATTACCTAAAATAAGTCTAATTTTTAGAAAATAAAACCCATAAAATTTAAGTGAATTTGTTCTTAAAACAAGCAAAAAATAAAAAAAATAATTGCCAAAGGGAAAACTAGTTTTTTCTTTAACACTTAATTCAAGAAAATTTTAAGAATTTTCTTCTTGTTTTCGACACAAATTCACTTAAATTGTATATTTTTGCCTAAACCTAAACGTATTTTCTTAGGCCATATTGCTTATCAAAAATACATCTGATTTTAGAATTCTTTGATATTTGTACTGAAAACAAGACAAAAATACCAAGTAAGAAATAAATTTTTTGCAGTGCAGGGTGAAAGAAGTGGGTAGCACTTTATTTTACAGTACTTGTACTTATGGTAAATATGTTGTACTTACAGACAAAAGTGTGGTACTTACTTTTGAGTATCTACATGGTAATTAAATGGTAACATTACTGTACTTACCATTGATACTTACTTGGTAGTTATTACATAACTCTACATAAGTACTGGGTAATAACACATACATACTTATAGTATAGGCATACTGTAACTAACAAGAAACACTGTACTTACAAATGAAGGTACAATAAAAGTTCTCCACAACAATGCATCTTATTTTATGATCTTACTAGTTAATAGTACTCACAGTGGCATATGTATACCATGCCATATCTTAGGTGGTAGGTCCTATGTAATAACTGTGTAAAATGCAGCACTTTATTTTACAGTCCTGTTTCCATGCAGTTACTATGGACGTACTAGTGAATGTACCCAGTTGTTAATGCGTACGGAATTCAATGCTTAGTTTTAAAGGGTACAATAAAGAACAAAGATATTGAGTACAGAAATGGCACATCAGTAGTGTTTTCTATTAGTTATCATATACGTACACTATAAATATCTGTCATTAACTAACACTGGCCTGTGTGTACTACACACTTACCATGTATATACAATTTGTATGTACAGTAGTGTTCCACATTAGTTACAGTATACATACACTTTATGTGCCGGTCATTAATTTACACTGGCCTGTATGTACTACACCCTTACCATGTACATACAATCTGTAAGTATTAGTTAACCCACACTTGCCTGTAAGTACTAAATACTTATAATGTACATTCGTTTGTAAGTACAGTAGTGTTTCTTGTTAGTTACAGTATACCTACCCTATAAGTATGTATCTAGTATTACCCAGTACTTATACAGTATGTACCACTGGTAAGTACAGTAATGATCCCATTCAATTACCATGTGGATACTCAAGACTAAGTACCACACATTTGTCTATAAGTACAACATATTTACCATATATGTACAAGGTAAGTACAAGTACTGTAAAATAAAGTGCTTTGGAAAACTGTCAATCCAAAATACACTCATTTATTCAATAATTGAAAGTATTAAGAGTTTAAAACAGTATATAAAAATATTTCACCAAAAAGGTGTGTCCAATAAAGTATCATACGTTATATAAAATGTCTTGTGTGCTGGTTTGTTTCAACTAATGGTTGGGTGAAATATGAACAAACCCAACCACTGGATTAAAATGAACCTAGAAAATGTCAATGTTTGACCCAACCATGTTGAAACAACCATCAATGGTTCATTTAAACCAAACAATTGGGATTTTCCATATATAAAAAGCATTTTTAGCTACCCAATGTAGGCAGTAGGCCATAAGACCCATGCAAGGTTTTCGAGCTGGTTTTCGATTTTTTCCAGCAAACTCTCTTTTATCATTCTCCTCTTTCTTATATCAAGAAGCTTACCAGAGAGACATCAGGCAGGGCGTTGCTCTGCTCGACAGACTGTTCCCCGTTGTTCTCTGTCATACTTTCGTTCTGGTGAGAGAGAAATAAAGAGAGACAATAAACAAGTGAAAAACGCAGCTGTGCGTTTATACCTCCGACAAATGTCCGTTCCAAATTGCATTTCGTTAAGGGCCCATTTCACAGAGGGACATCAAACCGCGATTGCATTTACAGTCCTGCAGTTCAATCTTGCAGCCAGTCTCATTTTCTGTTTAACATGCATCTGTCACACACGCAATGTCAAACAAGCACACACACAGAGACTTTATACTGCAAACAAGAATAGCCTTGATTTAGCATGTGCGGGTGATCAGCTGAAAAAAAAAGAGGTTTTGTGTTTCAGCGCTGACGGCTTGCATTTAAACCTGTGATTTAGCTCATTAAACCCCCTCCCCACCCGAACCGAAAGCCTCATCAACCCACTTCATTTGCTTGCTCACCACTTACAAAGAAGGCTTATGGGCTCATTTGTTTTCAGCAAGACAGGCAAACCTTACTTTGTGTGTGTCTGTGGATGGGTATTTGTGTGGGTGTCAGCCATTTTGGTAATATTCATGATTACTGATTTGTTTGGACAAATTATGGACAAAAATGGAATTATCTAGGCTTTTTGCTTAAAATTTGGTATTATTGAAGAAACCTACCAATATTTGAGAGGTAATAAAAGAGAACAAAAGGCGATAGGATTAAAAGTTTTTTTATTTGTTTTTGTTTAAAAGCAGAGGGTCTGTTCTTTCATTTGATATATTGTATGTTTATATATTTAAAGAAGAACATATTCTGGAAGGCATTAAAATCATAAAAAATGCTGGCGCTGGCTGTCAACCTTTTAAAAAATGCTGATGGGGAAAGAGTTAATGTGACATCACACTGATAAAGCCTCGCCCACCTCCACTGACTGATGGTTAATTTTACACAAGAGCTTTTTTTAATGTGTTTGTTAGCACGTTTTAACGCTAAACATACTATTGTCTCAAGACTGTATTCACAGGAATCAGATCTATTTTCAACCAAAAACGCGCTCACTGTCTGTTGGTAAGGGAGTAAGGACAATTGCTCATTTGCATGTAAAGGTACACACATAAAAACCGTGCTTTTTGCTACCCAAATAGGGGCATGTTGGACAGGCTAAAACAAATGATCTGTGGGTTTCTTTTTTGAGCTGAAACTTCACAGATACATTCAGATTTATATTACATTTTGTAAAAAATTGACATTTTTAATATTTTGAGTCTTTAGCGATTAATACATCAGCATGGTACTTTTAATGGTACTCTTTTAACTTTTAAATAAAAAAAGAAAACAAGGAAAAAACAGCAATTATGATAATGATATTATTATAGAGTAATGATAATAATAAATTGATAAATAATAAATAAGCAAACAAATAATAATAATATAAGTATTTAATTAATAATAGTATGTATAATAATAATAAATCCAGACTCAAAATACATCTGTTTAGCTATGCATTTACTAAATGAGCACTATGCTGCGTCCAAACTGACTGCACTATATTTTATATGCAGTATTTTAATAAAAATTGTTTTTATTCTTATTTTTAACTGTTTTATACTTTTATTCCTGTTTTATTCTTTTTCACACATTTAAACGGTTTTTATTAAAATCACATTTATTTTCTATTAATTAATATTTTAAATTCTAATGTATCTTGATTTTTTTGTGTGTCTCTTATTTCTACATAAAAAAAAATTATCTTATACATTGTTTTCTCATTTCTATGTAAAGCACTTTGAATGACCTCTGTGTATGAAATGTGCTATACAAATAAATTTGCCTTGCCTTGCCTAATAATAATAATAATAATAATAGTAATAATAATAATAATAATAATTCTAAAGATGGTTATGATTACAGGAATATTATGTAACAACAGCAATAATAATAATAATAATAATAATAATAATAATAACAGTAATAATTACAATGCTAAAAGTAATGTTAAATATGATGATGATAACTAGTTTATGTCCATAATAATCACTTCATATAAATAATAATAACAACAGCAACTATAATATTATGTTAAAAGATGGTGATGATAATAATATTTTGTGATGACAGCAACAGTTATCTCAATAATGATAACGGTAATAATAATAATGATGTAATAATAATAATAATAATAATAATAATAATAATAATAATTACATACCACAATCCAAAGTTCTGTGTCAGTGTATGTTTTTTAATAATATCTAAAATGACTGGTTCTCATGTGAATCGTGACTAGATATCATATGCATGTTTTATCAAGAGACTAGCAAGAACTAACCGATCAGAAGCCCTATTCACTTCCATAGTATTCTTTTTTCCTATTATAAATGTCAATAGGGCTTCTGATTGGTTTGGTTGCAAGCATTCCTCAAAATATCTTCCATTGTGTTCATCGAACAAGAAATTTATACAGGTTTGTAACAATATGAGAGCAAGACAAAATTTGGGGGAACTATTCCTTTAACAAAATTGCTGTCTGTACACAAAAAAACGCAAAGAAAACCCTTTCTATTTTTTAGTACATCGTTGTCATGTAATCGCACCCTAAAGCTGACATCCATCACTCAGAGAACAGGTTGTGTGCATGGCCCAAGTCTTCCAACTTCCCACAATACCCTGCTGTGCTTCACTAGAGCATAATGAGGATGCTCTCTCTCAGAGGTCTTTTTTAGCTATAGGGTGGGGGGGGGGGTTATCAGCTGTGACAGCTCTGTGTATGGCTGGCGAGGTGCGGTTACGTTGCAAGAGTCCCCGGGCGATCGTTTCGTCAACAGAGATCCGCAGGGCTGCGGTGTGGGCGATTGCCGCTGCTTGTAATTACTAGAGCCAGAACTGGCAGGCCTACAATAACACCAATCCACAGAGGAGGTCCACGAACAATGCTTGCATACAAATACGCTCACTCCAACATGTTCGCTAATTTCCAAAGTGCTTGCATACAGGTGCACTCTTGCAAATTACTCGTGCGAAGTCACGGGTGAAACATTATTGATTTGTGATGGATACAGCCGTACACACGAGTCGTAGTGTCTGATCACTGCAACCCACACATACACACACTGACAAATGATTCAGAGAAGCGAGTCATTTTAGGAGGGGTCAATCCATGCAGTGAATGTAGAGTAGATTGCTGTTTGAGTGTGCATTTATGTAAAAGTAACCGATTCAAGCCCACAGCACAGAAAGATCACTCTATAATTGGTGTGCTTTGTGTACGCACCTTTACAAAAATGTATTTCAATAACATTGTATGATGATATAGATAACAAACTGAAATGGTAATACAGTATATAAATGCTGATCCTGTAGCACTGTGTTAGCAGCATAAGTCCGGGGTTCGAATCCCAATAAACACATACTGTAAAATAAGCTTAAATGCCCTTTGGATTAAAGCATCTGCATGAATGTAAATTTAGTTTTATAACTAGTAGTGTAAAACTATAACTTGATGTTTTTGATGTTTTGAAAAGCTTTAACAAATAACACTAGTGCATGGTATTTTGGTACATTTTTGTAAGGGTAAGTGACAAACTGTTTAACCTACCTCCATCATGTCTATCAGCCAGAGCAGTCTTTCCTGTTTTATTGAGAAGGATGGGGAACTGGGCGTTAAATATGAAGGTATATTTGGTGCAAAACAACTGCACACCTGTGACAGTGGAATTTGTATTTGTAGAGATTATCCACACATGTGTATCAGTAAACTTGAAGTCGCAGAGGACGTGATGCAAACTTGTAGATTTTTTTTCTTTCCCTCAAATACAACACAACAGTTACACATTCACAAATCCTTCAGTGCAGATGCACAAATCCCATTTTACAAATCACAGATTAAGAAACTCACAAGTTCACATTTTTTGCTACAATTGATGCAGTAAATATGGTGCATAACCTACTTGAACGCCTGCATCAAACAATGTGAAGTCACACACAAATTTTGTACATTTGCAAAATCAGTTTGTGCATCTGTGCGATGAGACTTGCATGTGTGTACAATTTATTTTTCACAAATATTTTTTTATTTTTTTTATATTTTCCAGCCCAAACACAAGTACATAAATACAACTGCTTGAATCTGCTGCTACGAGTTTCAAATACTCTTTTTCATGTGCTCTCTCTTCTGCACCAAATATCTCGAGATAAATGGTGCGAAAGTGATTTGTATACCTGTAGGCTTTGGCGAGCACTGTTCAGCACTGCCCACCAGGTGGCGCCCCAGACACTCACTGAAGCAGAGTTTATTAATTACCACCAATGTTTCAGCAAAGTAAATCGCCTTTATCAAGGTATTATTTTCACCAAGTGGAGAACAATATAAATGGGAGTGCTAATTATACACACATGAAGGTAATTACATACAATATTCCAATGATTCATTAGTAAACAAAATATAAGTTTCATAAATTTCAAACCATCAATATAAATAGATTAAAAAATACAAGCAGCAAATACACACATTTTAACTTTAAATAAGATACCAAATGATGTAAGTCCCATTCATTTTTAATATCATAATACCTATAAAAACAACCCAAATCAAAATCTACTTTTAAACCATGTGTGCCAATGTTCACATTTAATATACCTAAAAGGCCTTCTGTCTAAGTAAAAATTGGTCAAACTCACCTCACCTTCTAGATGGAAATTCCCTCTCAATTCCTATATACAATAATGAAGTAATAGGATGATTAAGTTCAACAAAATGCAGTGCTATGGAAACAGATGGGCAGTGGGTGGAGTATGAATTAATGTCCATGTCAACAAAAAAGGGGGCGGGGCAACAAAGGAACAAGAGGGAAATAGGGCAGACACAGATAGGACTCTTGACCTTGGCCGTACCCACCATTGAGGTCCGGACTGTTTTAGTGAGTATCATAGTAAACTACTGATTATGTCTTAATATGTCTTCCGAATGTAAACATTTTATTACATTCTGTCTTAAAGTCTAAAAAACAGTACCTGTTGAAGTCATTAAAGTTACTTAAATAACAAAAGAAGAGAAAATCACTCACTGGTCCTGACTGTAACTTCGTAAAAAAAGATTAATCCATATTTAATTTTAAATAAATATCTTTTTTTGCCAACAATCCTTAATGTTGAGCTCTGCTCTTTGAAGTAAGTTGGTTTATTATTGGTTTATTATGCAAGTTCAGCCTTGCATGATGTTTGTATCTTACAGTTAGTATAATGCATGTAATGAATTCAGGGCAAGAAGAATATTTATCTAATATGGGGTAATGTGAAGTATTATAATAATTACACATCGTTTTCTTTCATGGGATATGGACCCCCTAAAGTAGCCTTGGCCACCCCATTTATACAATTCTGCCACTGCAATATTGATGTTGTATTTCAGCATATTAAGTGTATAATAAGTGTGTGCATATTGTGAATGAATTTAATAAACAAATTCTTGATAGCCTTTGGTTAATTCACTAAACTGATCCTATATTCAGTTAGCCCAGGTGAAAAAAAATTCTATTAAAAATATACTTTAAAAAAGTGTACTAAGTATATTTTCTAGATTTTGTACTATTTTCGTCAAATCCAAGTATAGTTAAGTGTACTCAATTATGTATTAACTTCAACTTAACACCTATTTGATTACACTTCAAGTGTAAATAGTATGCTAAAATGGAACAACTTTTTTTAAACTTCAAGTGCACTAAAATACACTCCTGAAAATCAAGATTTATGAGTAATTAAGCACACTTACAGTACAATTGCATTGTATTGCAATTTTAATGGAAATACACTTAAAAAGCCATTGCAGCACAAATTATAGTTGTGTTTAAGTACATTTTGTGCATACTGCTATCATACTTATAATTAGTATAAACTATGTTAATTTAGTATGCCTCTGTAATATTTCAAGTGCTCTACAAATGCACTTCCTAACTATTTTTAGTGCTTTTAAAGTGTCCCACTATGACAATAATAATGTTTTTAAAGTGAATTTCAATTATAACCTAAACATCATAGACACGTACTTTCAGTGCAATATTATTATAGTGTATTTTTTATATTTTAAGTATATTTAATTTGTACTTTTATCCCCATTTTGTTATACTTAAGCATGAATATTGCTGTTACACTACAAGTGTATAATATAACAATTCAGTTCAAATGCACACAAACAGATTACAAACTGCATTTCAAAAAAGGATCTTTATTAATGACACAAAAGTAACACACAAAACAGATATTGGCAAAATGGGGAACCTTAAACAGTCGACTTTCTTTGAAATGCCGGGAAGAGAACAATTGCGAACAACTTGTACTATATGGACATCTAGCTCTGATTTGAACTACTGGAGGCCTTGTAACTGGCATTGTTGCACTTCCTCCGTAGGTCTCTGCCACCTCGATGTTGGGGAATCACTCCCTCACTGCATCTGTAAAACAGGAAAGAGACATTTCAATTTCAATTTTATTTATATAGCGCTTTTCACAATTTGTAGTTGTTTCAAAGCAGCTTTACATTAAAAGAAGCAGGGGAAACAGAAAAATCGACAGACAATATAAGTAGCAAAATACAGCGGCTATGAATAAACTTTACAAGTGAGCAAATTAATAATGTCTCGTATACAAGAGGGTGCTAAGTTAAGCCAATGTTGCTTGACTCCCCGGGGTTAAAAAAACCCTAGGAGAAAAACCTCAGGGAGGAACAAAAAGTCCTAGGAGGAAAAGATATACACATATATATATATGGGATGTAAACGGATAAGGAGATTTAACGGGTTCCGTCTAGGGCTGCACGATAAATCGCATGTGTTTGTCAGGCGCATCTCCTCAGTAATGCCGGTTCCTTGATTAGTATTAAATCGCCATCAGCTGTTTTCAGATGGAGCAGCTTTAACTACAGAGCCATAGTTCCCTGACAAGCTGGGCCATATCGCATACATAATCGCAGCCGATACGTCCGCGATAATTAATGCGAAATTGCCCCGATTGTCAGTGAACTACGGCTCTGTGTAGTTAAAGCTGCTACATCTGAAAACAGCTGATGGCGATTTAATACTAATCAAGGAACCGGCATTACTGAGGAGATGCGCCTGACAAACACATGCGACTTATCGTGCAGCCCTAGTTCCGTCGGTGGTCAGGCATCGGCTGGGCATCACGTTGAAGGGCAGCCAGTAGATCAGTGGTGTGTTGACCTCCACGGCAGCCAGAACTGGTCTGTTTGTCTCAATGTCCTCGGGTTTGAGGATGAGACAGGGAGAGAGAAACAAAATCCTATTAGCGTAGGGGCCATTCACATGTAATGCAGTGTCACACAGTGTTGTGTTTTAATATCTGCTCGGTTCCAGACAGGCTAGCTATTGCGGCATTAGTAAATTACCCAGACGAGTTATGTGAATGCTTTGTTCCGTACAAGCTAACTTTTGCGAGATAAGTATAATTTACTAGACAAATTATGTGAATGCTTTGTTAAAGAAAAAAGTCTTAAAGAATAATTCCGGTATTAAACACTTTGAGTCTCATTTCTGGTTTGTTTTGGATGAACTACAGTGATGGTCACTGAAATTTTGACAATGGGTCGTGTCTTGACTTTTTAACTTGTTTAGAAGCGTCTCTTGACTGCTTCAGAATGGAAGTCAAGGGCCATGCACAAACATGTCATTAAAACAACACTTAACGTTCATTTTCAAAACTGCTACTCACAGAGTGGTTTGTGGTGTTCGTTGATGATTAAAAACAAATATATCAGAGCAATGTATGATTTCAATCCGTGTTATTTGCTATAGTGGATCTATTTTTTCAGACACCTCACAACCACGTATATACTTCCGCTCTATATTTGAGTCTGAAGCGTTAGCACACTCTTGACCACTTGATGGCGACAACCACTTTGCCTAACAAGGATGCTGAACGGAACTTGGTGTCTAGCGTATAGACAGTCACAATCGAGCTCAAATTCAAACCTAAGGCTGGTCACTGAGCCATCAAATATGGGAAAAATTTGTGCCCTACTCCGAGGGCACAGTTGCTCTGCTCATGCTTGCCTTTTGAGAGAAACCGAGCGAAAAAACTACAACCAGATGTAAACAGACCCTTTTCCATTTCCGGCGGCAGAGTGATATATCAGCGAGCAATGAGTCTTCCAAGAGAAGTCAATGGAATTTTACAAAATGCCAAATAAAACACCACAGAAACTGTATTTCGCTACACTACTTGTTTTTAATCATCAACGAACACCAAGAACCACTCGGTGAGTAGCACCCCTTACGAAAATTAACCATGGTTTTACTACAGTTAAGACCAAAAAAACCATGGTTACTGTAGTAAAACCATAGCTACCACAAAATAACAATGGTTTTGACAACCATGGTTTTCAAAAACCATAGTTAAACCATGGTTAGTGTAGTAAAACCATGGTTTTGCTCATAGTAATCAATTGACCAAAAAAAAACATGGTTACTACACTTTTACCACAATAAAACCATGGTTAATATTCGTAAGGGACAGTTTTGAAAATGAAGGTTAAGTGTTGTTTTAATGACATGTTTGTGCATGACCCTTGACTTCCACTCTGAAGCAGTGAAGAGACGCTTCTAAACGAGTCAAAAAAAGACACGACCCATTGTCAAAATTACAGTGTCCATCACTGTAATTCATCCAAAACAAACCAGAAATAAGACTCAAAGTGTTAAATACCAGAATTATCCTTTAATGGAGCATTTCACCTGTAGAAACATTAATCTTTATTGAAAGTGTCTCATATTTGTAGTGGAAATGTAACATACATTTCGAATTTGGTGCCTATTTGACTAAAAAAGGGGTGTTTTGTAGTCTCACCACCTCAACAAAGATATTGGACTTCCTTCTTTCAATGATGCAAAATTATAATTTTTTACATCATTGAAAGAAGGAAGTGCAACACTGAAATCTGTATTTCTCCTGTCTCAGGAAATGATGCACGACCATTCAAAAACATCACTGGGGTTCTAAAGATACAAAGCTTAATACAAATGGGTGAAGTGTCCCTTTAGATTTAAAGTGATTGACTGTGTCTGATTCACAGATACCAGTTGGCAAATCATTTCAGAGCTTAGACACTTTTGATATTCTAGGGAAAATTAAGAGACCAGAATTTTGCGACCGCAGTGTACGTGTTGGATTGTATTCTGATATTAATTCTCTAAGATACGAAAGGTGCTGGGCCTTTTAAGGTTTTATTGGTGATTAATAGTATTTTTAATTGTATGCGATATTTGACTGGTAGCCAGCATGACATGGGCATGAATTAAAACAATATTAAATTAAAAGATTAAACTTAACTTACATCATTTTTACACAGAAACCTCTTCAGCGTCAGCAAGGTCGACCACATGGTACATGACCTCTGTAAACACAAACATGGATAGACATCATATTAAAAAAGAAGACAATCATACAACTTTAAAATATATTTTGACTCCAAGCTTCTTTACAACAACATCTAACGTTAGTTTATCTTAAACTTAAAGTGAAGCTGGCTTGGTTACTAAACAGAATAAAGCTATTAAAACAGGCTTGCAAAATAAGCAGCATCTATCAGAACTTACCTACAGCAATGAGCTTTTAAACAACAGAAATCGTCTAAGGTTATCGTTTAAAATAGCAGAAAGAGCCATTTGCTACAGTTAGCTGAACATCTCCAACACAAGTAATCTTGCCGTTTTATTTTTAAAGTTTTAAACATCGAATTGATTCGTTTATCAGGCATTTTGCATGTTACTTTGCTCACTGAAAAACCGCATGTTGAACTTACTAACGTTAAGTTCCTGTGTACAGTGTATAACTTACTCTTAATGTTTCCTGTGTGTGCTTTAAATTAAAACACTTCTCGCATAAAGACAAAAATAATCACAGTGAAGAACAAAATAGGAACAAATATGGAACAGATCTGCGCGATGTAAAGGAATGAAAGTCAAACTTACCTCAGCCGTACTGTTTAGCATGAAAACGAGTCAGTAGCGGTTTGAAAAATGCCGTTGATCCTGATTGGTGGGAATGAATGGGTGGGTGCAGGTGCATTCTGGGAATTTGAGTCTTTTGCCCTGGCGTTGGTACTGCTTTAGCATGCTGCTGTAGATGTATTTTGACTACAATTTCCAAGTTGCATTGGATGTTTTTTTTTTTTTCATTATTTTGGATCCTCTGCTGGCACTTTATGTACTTTTTATAATCTGCGTTTTCACACTGATTTGTTCTTTATACTTTATCAATAATAAAAATATTAAATATTTTTATAAAATGTATAACGTTTACAAAACATGTTTAGTTGACAAACATGTTGACAGTTATTTTGAGTGATGCTCAGATTTTCTTAAATAAAAAAAACCTTTATCAATTAAATTACATTAGCATAATAATACATGTATTTAGTAAACACACTTTTAGATATATAATGTTTTTATGTTATGTGCTGCCTTGAACCCCCCACCCAGCTTTGAAAACAGAGACAGCAACTCTGTCATTAACCCTTCACACCTCACAACCAGCACTCCTTACAACCAGCTGTGAGGATTCCTAGAAACTTCCACCAGTATACATCCATATACACAAGGTTTCTGGATGTTTCACGAGTTTACTTCTGAGTATTACGTTTCCAAGCACTCTGCCTCATTTATCTGGCAAACCTAAAGTTTAGCAGGGATTTCCCATCCGTATTTGTCTGGATACAGCTCTTTTCATGCAGTGTATAACCTACATTTTATTATTCTAACGTATTTTATGAAAGTACTCTGATATGCAACTAAAAATACACTTATTTTATAGTGTACTGTATAAAGTGTACAGAAGTCACACTTCTAATGAAGTGAGATCCTAGTATGCTAAAAAAGTAAATTAACAATTAATTTCCAAAAAATATACTTCCCATAAGTATATTGAATTGTCACTCTAAGTATGTCAAATTTAATACACTTAAAAAAAATAAACTTCTATACAATTTAAAATACATTGACAACAAAGTACACTTTCAAAAAGTACATTTAAAAAATATTTTAATTACTGGTAAATTAGTATACTTATTTTTTGGACTCTTAAGTTGAACTTAATTACATCTTTTTTTAAGTATACTTTCAAAAAGTACATTTAAAAGATAATTGAATTACTGGTAAATTCATTATACTTATTTTTTGGACTCTTAAGTTGAACTTAATTACATATTTTTTGAAGTATACTTTCAAAAAGTACATTTAAAAGATAATTGAATTACTGGTAAATTAGTATACTTATTTTTTGGACTCTTAAGTTGAACTTAATTACATATTTTTTGAAGTATACTTTCAAAAAGTACATTTAAAAGATAATTGAATTACTGGTAAATTAGTATACTTATTTTTTGGACTGTTAAGTTGAACTTAATTATATCTTTTTGGAAGTATACTTTTAAAAAGTACATATTAAATACTCTTTAAATTAAGTACAACAAGTAGAAGCATACTTGTTTTATACTTCATGTACTTCAATCATATTTCTAATACACTAAAGTATACTACTTTTTTACCTGGGAGACTATGTTTACTTAACTGACAGTGCCCAGGATGGTAACATAATTATTTCAATGTCTTACTAATAAACAACACAAGTCTTGCGCATACTGACATGGTTTGAAATCTATATTTATTTGATTGTTTTTTTTTTTCTGATGTGTTAGAAGTCATATATGTAGAGCAGAGAAATAAGAATTTTTTTCCTGGGGTGCATGCCCTAGAAAAATACATATGGACCTCTGTATTTATAAAATCCTGCGTACGGCCCTGCTCACGACAATAAGAATCCACTCTCAATAGTGTATTACGAGCTGTAGGTTTTTTAATCGGATCCCTATATAAACAATTACGAGCTATCCACAAGTCTAAAAAGCTGATTTGATTTGGGTTAGCATCCAAAGTAAATGTTAAGAAATCAGAACAACTGTTTATATAATAATAAAAAGAATTTAGTTGTTCAGTAACCCGATTCAAAAAGACAGAAATAATCATCCAAATTAGTATATTAGAAGAAAAAGCATGATTTAAATACACATATTTTTCTTCGAAAAAAGGTTATTTTGCAAAAGAAATCACAAACGTTCTTTCCATGGCCCCACCTCCTGTTTGAATTAAAAATTAGTCTGAAAAATAAAATAATTTGTTTTATGATATTAAAAATGAATGGGACTTACATCATTTGGTATCTTATTTAAATGTAGGCCTATGTGTGTATTTGCTGCTTGTATTTTTTAATCTACTTATATTGATGGTTTGAAATTTATGAAACTTATATTTTGTTTACTAATGAATCATTGGAATATTGTATGTAATTACCTTCATGTGTGTATAATTAGCACTCCCATTTATATTGTTCTCCACTTGGTGAAAATAATACCTTGAAAAAGGCGATTTACCCTGCTGAAACATTGGTGGTAATTAATAAACTCTGCTTCAGTGAGTGTCTGGGGCGCCACCTGGTGGGCAGTGCTGAACAGTGCTCGCCAAAGCCTACAGGTATACAAATCACTTTCGCACCATTTATCTCGAGATATTTGGTGCAGAAGAGAAAGCACATGAAAAAGAGTATTTGAAACTCGTAGCAGCAGATTCAAGCAGTTGTATTTATGTACTTGTGTTTGGGCTAGAAAATATAAAAAAAATAAAAAAATATTTGTGAAAAATAAATTGTACACACATGCAAGTCTCATCGCACAGATGCACAAACTGATTTTGCAAATGTACAAAATTTGTGTGTGACTTCACATTATTTGATGCAGGCGTTCAAGTAGGTTATGCACCATATTTACTGCATCAATTGTAGCAAAAAATGTGAACTTGTGAGTTTCTTAATCTGTGATTTGTAAAATGGGATTTGTGCAGCTGCACTGAAGGATTTGTGAATGTGTAACTGTTGTGTTGTATTTGAGGGAAAGATAAAAAATCTACAAGTTTGCATCACGTCCTCTGCGACTTCAAGTTTACTGATACACATGTGTGGATAATCTCTACAAATACAAATTCCACTGTCACAGGTGTGGAGTTGTTTTGCACCAAATATACCTTCATAGTTAAACTCTGTCTGTCATGTACACGGTTTATAAATTTGTCACGAAAAACTCATCCATCAGTCAAAGCAACATCACACACCCCTGAGACTGTTAAGATTGGAATCCAAACAGCTACACTATCAAAAAGAGACATATAGCTTAAGTAAGACACTCATAGACAAAGCCAAAAAGACAGACAGGACGAAAAGCTTTGACTTAAAGGACAAAAGCCGTTTCCCCAGCAACTTTAAAATCCTTCATCTTATCTTATAGTAATCAACATGTGTAAGTCTCTTGTGCTTAAAGGGACACTCCACTTTTTTTTTTAAATAAGCTCATTTTCCAGCTCCCCTAGAGTTAAACATTTGATTTTTACCATTTTGGAATCCATTCAGCTGATCACCGGCGCAATGATATTACGCAGCAGCCGAAAATAGTCCCCTTAGTATCTTTTAATAGCAGGGGACTATTTTCGGCTGCTAAGCAATATCATGCACCTCCTGCAGCCATGTTACGGCAGCAAAGTCCTTGATTATTATGCCAGAATGAGAATATAGTTCCTAGCCATTTCTACCTAGAAAATTGCAACTTTAAATTTTTTGTCAATCTTAGTACACGATGTAACTACTGCAGAGTCAAGTTTTAAATAGAAAAAATATCGAAACTCATTGGTTATGTTTGAGCACAATGCTAATGGTCTAATCAGATTCAATGGATTATGCTAAGCTTTGCTAAAAGTGGTAGCTCCAGACCCTATGATTTAATCACCCTCAAGCAATCCGAGATACACATGTCCATCATCTTCCTGACAAACATATTTAAGTTATTTTAATAAATGTCCTTGCTCTTCCTAGCTTTATAACAATAGAAAACAGGGATCAGGGAACAACTTCTGTCTTTTGGCTGGAGTATTCCTTTAAAGTCTCCATTGGAACAGAATAACAAAAAAATGTGGCTTTGGTATGAATATGTTAGCCTAAAGGATGTGTATAACTAGTGTGCTTCAAGACATTGACATAATTCACATTTAAAGTAGAAGACATGTTTAGGCTCTCATTTCTGCCAATATGAATCAATGATTTTTATGACATCATTCTGCACTTCATCAGATTCCTATTGGCTACACTATTGGCTATTCTTAACGCTTTCCCCGCCATTGACAAGTTAACTCGTTAATTAAGAGAAAACGCTTCCCTGACGAGTACCGCTATTATCCACCAGGTGGCTTATAAACCCGGAAGTATGGCCCTTGGGCAAAACGTTGTATGTTTGTGTACGTTTTGAAGATTGCTCTGAATCTTATCTCTCATAAAAATGGAATTATCTCAGCTTCTTTCTCATAATTAGTTTTTTTTTAAGAAACCTACCCATATTTAAGAGTTGATAAAAAAGCAGAGGATCTGTTCTTTTTTATTTGAGATATTGCATGTTTATATATTTTAAGAAGAACATTTTCTGGAAGGCATTAAACTTTTGTGAAAATCATGAAAAATGCTGGTGCTGGCCACTTTAAAAAAAAAACACTGGTGGGGAAAGAGTTAAAAAGGGAGAGCTACTAAATATGTCCCACCCTAACTTCCTGTTTAGCACAAATTACATTAATGCATCAAACAAAGCTTTTCAGTAGGTCTAGATGACTCTGGGCCGGAGGCACACTAGATCTGCACCAAAGTCGGCAGCTTCGGTGTGGACCCGATGCGGATCCATGCCCAGGATCGTCTGAGGTATGGCAGTCCTTCCTATGTAAAACAGTCTAATAGATTGCAGTCCCAGAAAAGTATGCCAGATCCAATAGACTGCTGCGTCCCCCACAGCTGCACTCATAGCCCACCAAGATCATGATTTGCATAGTGCAAATTGAGTTCAGCACGTACCTCGTGGGGACGTTTATGCTGTTACCTGATTTATTAAATTGATATAATGAATTGGGTGCTACATTGCATGCAAACAAACAATGAATGCATGCAACAACCACAATGAACTCTATATACCACGCATACACAGTTTTTTCTCCATCTTACCCTTGCAGAGCTGAGGGTCGTGTTGGTCATATAGCTGGCCGAGGATGAGGCCAGAGTGTCGGGGTATGACACCATAGAGAACGAGTCCTGAAATCCAGCACCTCCGTGTCTCGCCTTCAGAGCTTCAATCTCTCGTTTCAGAACCAGACTGTCAAACCTCTCCACATCTTGAGGGGTCACAAGTCCCCTCACTTCAGACAGCAGAGAAAACTGCAATACACACAAACACAAAGCGGTGAACGTGACTGAGGTCATGTTGACTGAATCTAGGGGCTTTGTTAATAAACGTTAATTATTATATGTTTCAATATATAAAAGCAAAGTATATACATTTTACATTTGACATCATGATATCTGTTCACCTTGGCATGTGTATTGAGTAACTCAAAGAGTGCCATTACGAGCTGCTCCACGCCGACGTGACCGTCTCGATACTCCTGGATGTAATAACCCATCGTTTGCCTCTCCGTTTCAGTCAGTAGATGTCTGGATTGTTCCTCCAGCATCGCCCTGCTTTGGTTCACCAGACTAGACAGAGTGACTTGGGAACCTGCCATACCTTTATAAAAACCAGCCTGAGAGACAAAGAGAGCGACTTTGAGTAATATGTGAGCTATATGAGAGGACACAGAAAAAAGTTGAAATATTATAAGAGCTAACTAATATTTAGCTCCACACGTCTGTGGTTCATTAAGCCTGAAGGCAAATATCTTAAGTCTTACGTCATTTTTTTTAATGAGAACATCATAAGATAAGCCTGGTACATTTATGCTATAACTCTTATCTTCATAAAGGAAAAGGATAAGAGTGCAGTCGCTTATTCAGCCACTTATCCATGTTTCAGTCACTCAAGAGCTGCTTTCCCTTTACAAAGCTTAGAATGAAAAAGTACTGCTTCAGAGTTACCATGATCATTGATTAGTGGTACTCAAGAAGAGCTTTAGAGCAAAGGATGAGAAAAAAAAAAATCATAAATTCGGTGGGAAAATATCTAACTTAAGCCTGGTGCACACTGTGAGATTTCAGCCAGGATTTAGCTGTCTGGGACAAATTTTGAAATCCTAAACGATTTCTGGAATTCCAGGCTAAAATCTGCCATCTTTGATCGCTAGTTGACATGTTCACAGACAGCCGATTAATGACTGTTGCGATCAAAATTATCCTCCGACAAAATTCTGGCAGTGTTAGAAATTTTGAGACACAATCCTGTTGTGTGACATCTCCCTACGACAACCGACAGCTCAATAACCAATAGAAGCACAGAACCCGATGACGCAATTAGTGCGACAACAACAAATCAACGCAGGAAAATGTCAAAAAGAGCCAGGTAGACTGTACAGCAGACGGAGAAACTTGTGGAGTTATGAAAAGATAAAAGAGTGTTTGTGTCATCGCCACTGTACCATGATAGGATAAAAATAAATCTTTGTTTTTTCTTCTTTTTATGCTCGAGACAAGTCATAATAAAAAAAAAACGGTAGATGTTGTTTCGGTTTGTTACTGTGGGTTTACACCAGATGCGAGCTCAACGATTTGCGTGAGTAGATTACATACAAAGTCAATGCAAAGACGCGATGAGACGTGTCCTCGCATGGGGCGATGCGAATAACACGATATGGGCAGCGAATTATCTGTGAAAACACTATTCGCCTCAAACGCATCTTCACCCAAGTTGAAAATATTCACAAAGTTATATCCCGCGAGTAATCTAGAGCGAGTAACGCGATTGTCGTTTGGAGTAAACCCACAGTTAGCTTTCGCTTCAGCGTGTGTTTGGCCAGCCGTCATCAATCGATGACGTAAAACTACGGACGTGTTTGTTATCTTGCGTTCGATTTTTTAAAGTCTTTAAACTCGTAGAGTCTGACATTGATGGAAACTGAGATCATATAGTGTGACATGGACTTAAATACGATCTTAATCACACAGCGTGGCAAGCAACAATCCTAAAAGACACAGTGTATACCGAGCTTTAGTTTAACTGCTAAAGCAACATGAATGTAAATAGTTAACTAGCTTACTGAATGACTCCGTGACTAGCTCTTTATCTGTCTGTTGACCTGTCTGTCTGTTTTCCTGCATGTCTGTCTCTTCACCTGTCTGTCTGTTGACCTGCCTGTCTGCTAGTCTATCTGTCTGTTTTCTTGCATGTCTGTCTGTCTATTGACCTGCCTGTCTGCCTGCCTGTTTGTTAGTCTCTCTGTCTGTTGACCTCTCTGTATGTTAGTCTATCTGTCCGTCTTCGTGCATGTCTATCTGTTCTCCTGTCTGTCTGTCTATTGACCTGCTTGTCTGCCGGCCTCCCTGTCTTTCTGTTGAACTGTCCACTGGTCTGTCTGGCTTTCAGGTGCGGCCAGGTAGCACTAGTGTCTATGTCAGAGGTAGGCAACGCCGATGTCCTGCAGAGTTTAGCTCCAGCTCTAATCAAGAACACCTGAAATAGCTAATCAAGGTCTAAAGAGTCACCTGAAAACTACAGGTATGCAAGTTTTTATCAGAGAAGGAGCTAAAATCTGCAGGACATCGACACTCCAGGACCAAGTTGTCTACCTCTGGTCTATGTTATCAAACAGTCAAAAGACACAAGGCTTTGAACTGAGCACGATCAATACAGACAGGGACTAGAGAGAGGAGAGAGAAAGCTGATCATATCTGCTCTGACCTGAACTTTTCCTGTCCTTATTTTTTTCATACTCCCCAAAACAAAGCTTTGTGGTAAACATCTGGAACAGGTAGATAACCTATATTGTTGAGCACTTCAACAGGAACTAATGCATTTGGGTTACATTGTACAGCAGAGCATTTATTTTCACATTATTCCTGAGGAAAAGTCCTGAACACTACAGCCCATTAGGCTACTGTCCTTCACTGGAGAGTGAAGAGACTACCCTTTACTTCCCTTTCACATCATTTTGAAAATGTATTGATTTCATAAAGACTGCCTCAGCTAGACGAATGCAGTGTGAGGTTAGGATTGCTGCTGAACCCGGACTCAACATCGCTTATAAAAAACAAATTGGCCCTGAGGCCAACTGCAGTCGAGATGGACCCAGACATCTGATCACCAAAACCCTCTAATGAGAACGCTGGTGTCTGTTCAATCAAAAGTTCTGCCCTTCAGAGTATCTGTGGGAAATCATCTCCACTGCTTAATAACGAAAGACACAAGATGATCAATACAACTAGCAGGAGAAATATGTGGTTTTCATAATTCCATATGAATGAAAGCAGTCATGATTGGATCGATCACCCTGCATGGTTAGCCATTATAAAATCAATGGACTGGTGAGCTCTTTAATTACGAAAACACGTAATGCTGATTAGTTTTAGTTTTTGAGATAGCTCGATCAGAGCAAGTATTTTTATCCATCCTGATTTTTGATGCAGACTGCAGAACCTTAAGTCTTGTCCCCACACGTTACACCCCAGCGAATTTGAATAGGGCTCAAATAAGACAATTTATCCTCAGACTGAGCTTTATCTGAAAGGAACAAGATAGCTGAGAGACATTTGATTTAGAACATAAATATAAAAATGAGAAAATAGCATGTCAGAGGGGATTTGTTTAAGGATTGTGGAGGTTTGGGAACCGCAGAGGAGTTGGCTTCAGGTGAAGAGCAGGGGCGGGCAGTATTTCAGTCCAATGTACTTTAAAGTAAGGTGTAACAAAACTGCCACTAACAAAAAACAGCTAACTACTAAATTAGATCTATTTTAAGAGGCAAAATTCATAAAAATATACTAAAATATAAGGAAAAACTATCTAAATTAACTCTTTCCCCACCAGTGTTTTTTAAAAAAAAGTTGCCAGTCAGTGGGATTGCCTTCCAGAAAATGTCCTTCTTTAAATGTATAAACATACAATATATCAAATTAAAAAGAGACGCTCTGCTTTATAAAAATTCATGTGCCCTCATACTCTTTAATCAAAAATGCAAATCTCCTCCCCTCCTAAAAACAATCTCTTTTTACTTCCGGTCATAATGTATGGCAGGTGGGCGGGGTCCGGGAGAATATCGCTGCGATTAGCAATAAGCAACACGACCCAACTTCAAATGATCCAATCAGATCTCGATGGACAAATTCAAATCCAGCCCTGCCTTATTTCATTTCAGAGGCCTGTTTTACTCGGATACACTTCACCACGGGGGAAATTTAGCAATTGATACTTCCGTTTCATGGTGACTTTAAACACTAAATTCAAGAAAAATTAGCTTACCCCATTGGCAGATTTTTTTTGCTTGTTTTATGCACAAAATCACTTAAATTTGATATTTGGTCTAAAGCCTATACTTATTTTGCTGATCAGGAAAAAGCATCTTAATTTAAGAATATTTAGATATTTTTACTGAAAACAAGGCAAAAATAATAAGAATTTTTTTCTTGAAAATCTTTTTTTGAAGTGTATTTTTATTTTTATTTTCTTATCCCATTGGCAGATATTTTTGCTTGTTTAAAGCACAAATTCACTTAAATTTGATATATTTTGTCTAAAAACTAAACTTATTTTCTTGGGTCATTTTGCTCATCAAGAAAATACATCTTTATTTAAGAATTTGTACATATTTGTACTGAAAACAAGACAAAAATACTATGTAGGAAAGTAATTTTTTGCAGTGTGGGTAAGAGTCCCACCAATAGGATAATAGCGGAAATACGGATTGCCGAAAAAACTCGTCCTTGGCAGGGAAGCGTTTTCTCTTAATTGATGAGTTAACTTGTGCAAGCTACACACGGTGCGAGTTAACTCGTCAATAGCAGGGAAAGAGTTAAAGGTGCATTGTGTAATTTTTTGAAAGATCTCTTGACAGAAATGCAATATAATATACATAACTATATTATCAGTGGTGTATAAAGACCTTACATAATGAACTGTATTGTTTTTATCACCTTAGATAATAATAATAAACAAATAAGCATTGCTTCAGATGACAGCGTGACAAATATAGCCTAACACAGTCTATACAAGCCATTCTGATCATAATGTTTGGTGCTGATGCGACCTGCAGCTTATGGTCACCATGTATCTGTTTTAAAGCACTGCAGAGCCTTAAACCTTTATCCTTTGTCTAAATTAAAATTATTAAATAAAAATGAATAAACAAATCTATTTTAAGATCTATTTTTTTTTAGATCTATTTTAAGAGGCAAAATTCATAAAAATATACTAAAATATAAGGAAAAACTATCTAAATTAACTCTTTCCCCACCAGTGTTTTTTAAAAAAAAGTTGCCAGTCAGTGGGATTGCCTTCCAGAAAATGTCCTTCTTTAAATGTATAAACATACAATATATCAAATTAAAAAGAGACGCTCTGCTTTATAAAAATTCATGTGCCCTCATACTCTTTAATCAAAAATGCAAATCTCCTCCCCTCCTAAAAACAATCTCTTTTTACTTCCGGTCATAATGTATGGCAGGTGGGCGGGGTCCGGGAGAATATCGCTGCGATTAGCAATAAGCAACACGACCCAACTTCAAATGATCCAATCAGATCTCGATGGACAAATTCAAATCCAGCCCTGCCTTATTTCATTTCAGAGGCCTGTTTTACTCGGATACACTTCACCACGGGGGAAATTTAGCAATTGATACTTCCGTTTCATGGTGACTTTAAACACTAAATTCAAGAAAAATTAGCTTACCCCATTGGCAGATTTTTTTTGCTTGTTTTATGCACAAAATCACTTAAATTTGATATTTGGTCTAAAGCCTATACTTATTTTGCTGATCAGGAAAAAGCATCTTAATTTAAGAATATTTAGATATTTTTACTGAAAACAAGGCAAAAATAATAAGAATTTTTTTCTTGAAAATCTTTTTTTGAAGTGTATTTTTATTTTTATTTTCTTATCCCATTGGCAGATATTTTTGCTTGTTTAAAGCACAAATTCACTTAAATTTGATATATTTTGTCTAAAAACTAAACTTATTTTCTTGGGTCATTTTGCTCATCAAGAAAATACATCTTTATTTAAGAATTTGTACATATTTGTACTGAAAACAAGACAAAAATACTATGTAGGAAAGTAATTTTTTGCAGTGTGGGTAAGAGTCCCACCAATAGGATAATAGCGGAAATACGGATTGCCGAAAAAACTCGTCCTTGGCAGGGAAGCGTTTTCTCTTAATTGATGAGTTAACTTGTGCAAGCTACACACGGTGCGAGTTAACTCGTCAATAGCAGGGAAAGAGTTAAAGGTGCATTGTGTAATTTTTTGAAAGATCTCTTGACAGAAATGCAATATAATATACATAACTATATTATCAGTGGTGTATAAAGACGTTACATAATGAACTGTATTGTTTTTATCACCTTAGATAATAATAATAAACAAATAAGCATTGCTTCAGATGACAGCGTGACAAATATAGCCTAACACAGTCTATACAAGCCATTCTGATCATAATGTTTGGTGCTGATGCGACCTGCAGCTTATGGTCACCATGTATCTGTTTTAAAGCACTGCAGAGCCTTAAACCTTTATCCTTTGTCTAAATTAAAATTATTAAATAAAAATGAATAAACAAATAGGATATGTGTGATTTTTTCCCGATATGAACTGTATTGTGCATTTTTACAACCGTAACCTGTGACTTTCTGGTTTAATTTTAAACAATCATTTGCTTGTAAACAAAAAATGTGTATCATCGATTTTTTCAAGTGGCAGTGTGGCACATTACCTAAATCTGCTAAAAGCAACCAATAGCCACCACTGTGGAACAGCCACAAGCAGAATGGTGTTCAACAATATATGAAAAAACAGTACCAGATTTATTTCTCTAAACAGTGCACACTGCTACTGCTGCATCTTCTCATGAGTATAGCCACCATTTAAACTGGAGCTTCATTTCCCCCCTCAGGTCTTGTGCATCTAAGATCACGTCTCTGGCAAAAAGCCGATTTTACACCTCTTCAAAACAGTGTCAGAGCGAAGCTGTCGATAACTGATGTGCTCAAGGCTCACAGGAGATAAGCTGCCTGAGATAAGCAAGCTTTCTTCTACACAGGCAAAACATCAAAACATCTCACATCTCATGATGCTTTGGGTTCTGTAATGTTGAAGAAAAAGTTCAGGCTGCAAGGAAAATGTTTACAAAGACTGAATTATTGAACTTAAATGTATTATTTGTTTAATTTATTTTAAGCGTGTAATTTAATTTAAGGTAAAATGCATTTTGGTTGATCAGATCACAAGTGGACGATGCTAAATACAGATGTAAACGGGGTATAAAACGTTTTGTGCTCATCCACTTTCGACCATATTCAGAGGTAGTCGAAACACATTTGGCCAGATTGCTTTTGTGGTGGAGATTTTAATATAATTGAAAGGCCACAAAAGACCGCCTACTCTCCGCCTACTGACCTAATGTGTCATGTACCGAACATAATGTTTTTCATCAACCATGGGTGAAGCCTGTGTTAGGCTTTGCCTTCCCCTGGCCGCGGACTTAGTGGTTAAGGTACAAATCGCTGTAAAGTTTTTCCACGCATATTACTATCTGAAAGGCAGCTGTTTCTGCTGCTTTTAAAAATAGGGGTGCACGGGGCAAAAACTAATGCGGGGTTAGTTGTAACACAGACTGTTTACATTGTTGCACAAGGTTGAGCGTTTTGTTTTTCCGATATTTGTTTCACGCTGCCTAAAGACTTGGAAATGTATAATGTTTTTTTCCAGAGAGTTATTGATGAACGAGTGTTTTGGTTGCATGTAAGTAAATTTTTTATTATAGGTTTTTTTTTCGGTTTCTAAGTTGGGTGTGTATGATACCAAATCCAATGCTATGTCATATTAATCAGTGTCTTGTGGACTAAAACAAAACATAGCATTTTTTTGAAATATGACTGCAGCTCTTAGCAACTTTTTTGGTGGGCTTGAAAATATTTTGACCCAGCCGGGGTTAATTGTAGCACTTACAATATGAAAACCACTAACATTAGTGTAATTCTTGCCGTTTTTTTTTAAATAGGCTACACGGGAATGATTGCTGGCTGCCAACAAAATAAATGTGCCCTTCTTATCAAAAATCGTGTTTCAATTGTATTTTTGTTCATATCTTTAATATTGATTGAATAAGGTCACATCAAAGATTGAAATCATAAATGAAATGAATGACTAAAATCAATGGCTTTGATTCTCATTATCTCAGAATGTGATTTTTAAAACTGAAGTATGGTTATTACAGACTGGGTCACATATAAAAAATGTTTTGTCATAATTGATTGAGCCAAAACCTACTGCTCACAACTGTTGGTTCTCCATCCCAAAATCTAAACAAATGAGAAATCCTGGCTCGCTCTAAGGGGTTGTGTACACTAAAACTTTTACGCCCGCGGCCGGTGCATGTTTTCAATTGTTTCCAATGGAAGCTCGGCGTTTTTCAAATAAGCCAGCAGCTAGCGGGTTTTTTCCGCGCTGAAAACCGGCGCTCGGCGGTTTTTCCGCGCTCGTCGCTGAGCGTCGAGAGTTGAAAGAGATTCAACTTGGGGAGAAAAGCTTCGCTCGTCAATGTCAGTTCTCACACGGCCGCCCCAATCACAGTGGAGGAGGGGCGGGACATTACCACAGCAACCAACCGGCTCGCAGCTGAAGTATCACATACCAAAGCACTCAGCTGAAAAACAGCTGGCATTCGGCGTCCTCAAGGCTTTTCAGCCGCGTTTAAAAGTTTTGGTGTGTCCAGCCCCTAAACTCAGCTGTGGGAAGTTATTACTTTTTTAAATATTTTTCATAGACAAATACAATTAATAAATTATAGTGTTTTTAAATCTTACTGTGATTAAGTTAATAAAAAATGTATTCACATTAAAACTTTTTAAATTTATATTTTATGACATATCCGGTACACACTTTAAAAACTGTGGGGTAATGAGCGTAAGCTAGTATTAGGTTTTGCAGGCAGTCAACAAATGTACAAATATGGACATATGCACATATTTCAAGACCAAGACTTCATTAATTATGGATTAAAACAACAACACGTCAAATTCATATTTGCAGTCGACATAACAACAGCATTACACCGCATTCCAAATTATTATGCACATGCCATTTTTTCCAATACAGTCAGTACATTTTTATTTCACCCTTAACAGTTATATGACCGTGTAGATGTTATTCTATTTAAATGAAATAAAAATGTCAAAAGATAATCTAATACTTTAAAAAAATATGCTAAATATGCTGTTCCAAATTATTATGGTGGTCACACCTTCTTTCTTATTTTATGCCATATGAATTAAAATAGTCACTGATGGTTTTTGCAGCATGGAAGGGTGTATTATCCTCCATAAAAGTACATTTATTTCAGAAGACATAATTCCTTTTATATCCCATAGTGAAAAACCATCTTTTAGGAAATCTGCATATCTTCTAAGTGTCTTTTTGACACCCTCAGAGACCGTAAAGTGACATACCATCCTACTTCCCAGTATTCCAGTCCAAATACTCTGCCACCACTCCCATATGTAACAGTCTTGTTTGAATATAGTGGCTATTCACCAACAATCCAGAATGGCATTCATCTACATTATTCAGTGTATTATGGCATGTCTTTTTTCATACTAATATTGTATGAGAACTACAACTTGCATAATAGTTTGGAACAGCACATTTTGCATGTTTTTTTAAAGTATTAAATTATCTTTTGACATTTTTATTGCATTCAAATAGAATAACATCCATACACATCCATACTGTCATATAACTGTTGATGGTAAAATGAAATTTGTAAACTTACTGACTGTATTGGAACAATAAACAAACATTGCATGTGAATAATAATTTGAAACATGGTGTAAACATAGAAGACATCATTAAAGGCGTGGTGCATGATTTTTGAAAAACACTTTGGAAAAGAGAGTCGGGCCGAGTATCAAAACACACTTGTAGCCAATAAGCAGTAAGGGGCGTGTCTACTAACCGACATCACTGCCTGGGTTGTGTATGTGTTGGGTGGGTCTATCAAAGAAGGTCCAGATTCTATTGGGGTAGGGGCGTGTCGGTTTAGGTGATTTCAAATATCAACATTGGCTTTCAGAGATCATGCACCCCACCTTTAACACATATAATGCGAAGTTTTTGCTTTATTTTAAAATTAACATTAGTTTCTGAACGTATAGATGTTTTTTAAATAAATGTATGTAGAGAGTTTGTTCTTGAAGGTTTAGGTTGATTTAACGCGTGTAAATGTGAGACAATTGTGAATTGTTTTTAAAGCCTGCACAAAATGTGAAGATGCCTGAAAGAAAAGTTTCAACGCATGCCCCGCCTCCAGACTTTGCTGATTGGTCCACTGTACTAGAACTGACACTGATTAGCTTGACACTGCGAAAAGGGCTGCAAAAGACGAGTGCCAAACACGTTGAACTAGCTTGTGTTTATGAAGAAAAACGATGAAGTTCATGTTTCAACGAATGCAGAGGGACTCACCCATACCATTCCCTCGAAGGGGTCAAAAGAGACGGATTTAAACACCAGGTGTAAACGGGACTGTCTCTTTCTCATCCACTCGTGATACGATTGACCAAAACACATCTTAATACCAGGTGTTAACAGGGCCTTGGAGACTTTATTTATCTGAATGGGCTCAGGGTGCATTGAGTTGGCAATGAAGGGTTACCTTCAAACAAGCTCATAAACAGTACAGAGACCTTGCATCAGGCAGTCGAAGAAAGCACCTTACTCAGCAAAGACTCTACAAGGTCACTCGGCAAGAATTTCTGGCCCGCAAAAAACTTCGGCACCGAGCTACAAAACTTCAGAGGCTAAATAATTGCTGCGCATTAGAAGATAAGGGACAGAATTTACATCGCTCTTTCATCCTACTGACAGCGAGACCAGCGAGTCAGAAATAGAAAAGTTGTGACCCCACATCATAGTTTGACTCATTTTATTTCATGAACCGAGTCAGTGTTAAGCTAACCAGAAAGCGTAAAATACAACCAGATGTGAATTCAATCTCACACGTCAGGTTTAGAAATTAGTTTCAACTAAGCAAATGTTACAGTGATAAAATGTTTTACATGCTGTACGTGTACAGACAGTTTCTAAAGCATTTTTGTGATTATCAATTTGTATGCTTGGATTGCTTTAAGGTCAAACGCTCGATAATCTTCTTGGTGAACCGCGAGGAGAAAATATATCTGAAGCAATGCACATTTCACTGCGTGTGCCATTTTCCTCAAGCTACAATGATGAAACTGAAGTGATTATATTGTTATTAACCATAATTTCAATGTTTTTACACTGGAATCGTATAATTTATGTGCGTCTAGACAAAATTAGACGTTTGTGTCTATATATCGTGCGTGATTAATGACTGACTGTGCTTTTCTCCCCCCAAAAAATGATGCATGCAACTTATCAACGTCCTCTGATGCATTATGGAGCCACAGCTCTTTGGGATGCAAAACGAGCGACGTACTGCAAAAGCTCATAGCCCGCAGACACGTCCAGTCCAGACAGTCTATCTAACAGTGTCCTTTCGACTGTCATTCTCACTGTATTCAATATTCAGCATCGTCGTATTAAGCAAGCTCTCACGCTTTGCTGGAGCTTTATTGGAAACCATTGTTTTATGCGTATACCTTGTAAAACCCTATTAATCAGGTGGGTCACCTTTGCCGGGTTTTTTTTTCTTCAAACTTTTTACATCTTCCTGCCACATACAGGTATGCTTTCCTCTATGCATATTCTGTCATTGTTTGTTTGTTATTTATTTTCTTTAATATATACGCATACTGCATTTTTCTTCCCTCATTTTCTTTCTTGTCAACCTGTCCAAAATACACTCACCTAAAGGATTATTAGGAACATCTGTTAAATTTCTCATTAATGCAATTAATCAACCAATCACATGGCAGTTGCTTGAATGCATTTAGGGGTGTGGTCCTGGTCAAGACAATCTCCTGAACTCCAAACTGAATGTCAGAATGGGAAAGAAAGGTGATTTAAGCAATTTTGAGCGTGGCACGGTTGTTGGTGCCAGACGGGCCGGTCTGAGTATTTCACAATCTGCTCACAACCATTTCTAGGGTTTACAAAGAATGGTGTGAAAAGGGAAAAACATCCAGTATGCGGCAGTCCTGTGGGCGAAAATGCCTTGTTGATGCTAGAGGCCTACTGATTCAAGCTGGTAGAAGAGCAACTTTGACTGAAATAACCACTCGTTACAACCAAGGTATGCAGCAAAGCATTTGTGAAGCCACAACACGCACAACCTTGAAGCGGATGGGCTACAACAGCAGAATACCCCACCGGGTACCACTCATCTCCACTACAAACAGGAGAAAGAGGCTACAATTTCCACGAGCTCCCCAAAATTACACAGTTGAAGACTGGAAAAATGTTGCCTGGTCTGATAAGTCTCGATTTCTGTTGAGACATTCAGATGGTAGAGTCAGAATTTGGTGTAAACAGAATTAAAACATAGATCCATCATGCTTTGTTACCATGGTGCAGGCTCGTGGTGGTGGTGTAATGGTGTAATGGTGTGGGGGATGTTTTCTTGGCACACTTTAGGCCCCTTAGTGCCAATTGGGCATCATTTAAATGCCACGGCCTACCTGAGCATTGTTTCTAACCATGTCCATCCCTTTATGATCACCATGTACCCATCCTCTGATGGCTACTTCCAGCAGGATAATGCACCATGTCATAAAGCTCGAATCATTTCAAATTGGTTTCTTGAACATGACAATGAGTCCACTGTACTAAAATGGTGCAACGGGAGCTTCTCCATCAACTGCAAGATGCTATCCTATCAATATGGCCAACATTTCTAAAGAATGCTTTCAGCACTTTGTTAAATCAATGCCACGTAGAATTAAGGCAATTCTTAAGGCGAAAGGGGGTCAAACACAGTATTAGTATGGTGTTCCTAAAAATTCTTTAGGTGAGTGTATGTTTGCCTCAAGTTGCATACATCCAAGCCACCACACACATGCACATACACAGTGACTGGCAAGAATATTAAGAGTACATGTCTTCAGTGGAAACCGGCGCATGAATACAGATCACTTTGGATACCGCATGCCCAGGGGATCAAAGACTCTCCATAGTGACATCCTTTTTGGCCAGAGTTAGAAAGTGACGCTACTCGAACCAAGACAGCAATTTACAGAGATACCACCTTCCTGTTTCATCTTTTTTGTCTCCACCCTTCCCACGTCTTTCATTTTACTTTCCTTTACCTGTTCACCTCATTACGTCCCCTTGGCTTTCTTTGTGTCCGCAGTAGGGCGAGCCACACAAGAAGTGATTGTCTAACAGATGTCAGAGCTACAGTGCATATTTAATTTAAGCAACACTGGCGTGGGTTCAACCCGTTCCCATATCAACCTCACGGTTCATTGATAGCTACGGTGCGGGTGCTGTGTCCAAATATGCATTGACCCCATTTTCCTTTTGATTAATCTGGCAAAGGTAGCAAAAAACACAATGAGATTCTTTCGGTCATCAAAGCAATGCAAATATATTGAGTCTGATCTATTATGCTGCTTAAATCACTGAATGTCACTCATTTGCATAAAGACAATATAACTTTTCAACAGAGGACAAAAAGATGGCCCTTTGAACATTAAAAAGATGCAGAAAAATGATCCAGGAGGCATTTTATGGTTCTTGTGAGCGGAGAAAGATGATAATTCAAAAGCAAAGACTATAAATGGGGTTGAGTCCTTCAGGAACACATCACACAGAAACTTGTCATCATCGCTTACTAACGTCAACTTCATGTCGTTCCAAAACCCGAGTTTCTTTCACTTGTGGAACACAAAAGGAGGAATTCTGTTTTCCATACAATTATAATGGGGACTGAAGCTTTTAAAGCTTCAAAAAGATTGCAAAAGCACCATAAAAGTATTTAAAAAGTGGCTTAGACTCTTTGTTCCTAGTCTTCTGAAGCCACACAACAGACTTTATGTGAGAAACAAACTAAATTTTAAGTGACTGACAGGAAAATATTGAACTATTTTGCATGTTGAGAGTGGTAGCATTGTTCAAATCAACATCTCCAGTCTGGGTGGTCAGATGTTGTTATCTCATTGATTCATACAGCGGTTAACAGCTCACTGGAGGGGATTATTATTATTATTAACAGCGAATAATAACTATTGGTCCGTTTCTCACACAAAGCTCCAAAAGACCATTTTTACGATACTTTTATGATGCAGTTGTGTCCTTGTTGAAGCTTGAAGGACTTAGTTTTCGATCGTTGTAGATTGAGTGCATGGAAAGGCTTGACCTTCATAACTTTTCCTCTGGTGTTCCACTAAACAAAGAAAATGATGAGTTTGCAATGACATGAGGGTGAGTAAAGGTTTTCATTTTGGGGTACATTTTTTATTCCCACAGTAGCCTGGAATTGACCATGATATGCAGAGAGCTATTCAATAATCACAATCATGACAACAGGGCAAAAGAGAAGTGAACACTTTGTTCGAATAAAGAAACAAACACTTACCTTTCCTGATGCTGATGCTCCCTGGTCCAGAGAGAGTCTGTGGGAGAAAAGGTAAAGATGAAGAAATCAATAACGTATACATAAGGTACAACCCCTCCAGGCCAACACAAATAGATGTTGTATGAGAAAGATTTGTGCTACAGATGTTATGCTATAAGTTATGAATAATTGATGACGGGCCATTGAATAAAAAATAATGCACACCTGAGGTGGTACCGAGTCAATTATTCCGCTTATACCACGGTTACCACCGATTTTGCTCTGGTGGTTATTTTAATACATTTCATAATTTAGGTGTGTGTCCATCTAAATTAATCATTCAACAGCCCTTGTATACACAGTTAGGTCCATAATTATTTAGACAGAGGTACATTTTGTGTTATTTAAGCCGTTTACCAAAATGTATTCCAGTTACAGTCATAGTCTCAGCTTTATTTTGAAGGTATTCACATTCAAGTTGGCTGACCATCACTGTGGAAAATAAGTTTAAGGGTACACAATTTCAGTCACATGACCAACCAGTGGGGAAAGAGAGTGGCAGTTTACATTGGGCTCTCTATAGAGAGGCAGCACAAGCTGATCAATTTTCTGTCTGTTTCAAGCAGCGGTTATTTAAATTACTTCTTAATTACGATTATACACAGCCCCCAATTCAATAAAAAACGTCAAATTAATGCCAGACCTCCAAGTGAAAAGTTCCTCGCCTTATACTGCTGCCAGGATTATATTTACATTAATATCTGAGCTGCGAGGACCCTATTGTTCTTCAGGGAGTTATTATTATTTTATCACATTGTATTGCATTACAATTTATTAAATCATATTAATCAAAGTTCAGTCTGAGCATAAGTTTTATAATTTTTGTACAAATGGCGTAGTATCGACATGTCTGTTTGAAACATAAAGTTGCAGGAAACTTTTCATACTTTCAGTTACATGTGTTGAACAACAATTGATATTTCCTGTGAAATTCACCCTGAAAGCTCAGACTATCTTTATATTATTTAATTATTTATTATTAATAATGTTATAATTTATTTATTGTCACTTTAAATATGTATACTGCGCCGTGTCAGGTTTATTCTTTGATAAGAACATGCTTACCGGACGAGAAGCGCAGCGTCGCGTCTAAGACAACTCGGAGGTATCGTACACCGGAAGTGCACATTAAATGCAAATTATAAAACGGGCAGTTCTGGTTCTTCATTCTGATTGGTTGAAAACGCATTCTAAGCCGTGATAAAATACCCCGGTAAACCCACGGTTCAGACCGCATTACATAAGTATCACTGCGCCACTATTGCTGCATACTGATTTATGAAAATAAACATCAAAGTCTTTAATCATATTTTTAATTTGTCTACAAATGCACAATTAAAGGGGATATCCAGATAAAAGTCAATAAATATTGTTGAGTCATCTCGTCAATAAAGAGAAAACGTTGTCTGGGGAGTTTATAACTCAAATTCATATTTCCGCTATCCACTGGGTGGCGATCTTACCCAACTTAAACACTGACGCATTCACTCAACACTAAAAACACAGTGTTTTGAATCTGATCTCTGAGCTCTTCACAAAAATGGAATTATCTCTGAAAATTTCAGAGGTGATAAGAGAACAAATGAAGGTAGGATGAAACGTTTTTTTGTTGTTGTTGTTTGAAAGCGGATGATCTGTTCTTTCATTTAATAAGTTATGTTTATTTAAAGAAGATCATTTTTCTGTAAGGCATTAAACTAAAACTGGGTGGCAACTTTAAAAAACGCTGACGGGGAAAGAGTTCAGCATGCTTCCAAGCATATTTGATCATCACTTCAACAGTTGCAGGATATAAATGTTAATGTATAAATTAGATGAATGTTGATTTATAAAAATAAACACCACAGTCTTAAATCATATTTTCATTGTGTCTTTGCTGCGTGTTGGTTGGGAACTGCGCTCTGTATCAGCCACACTTGATTCTGAGGAACTACTTTGTTTGGCAGAAAAGTAATATTTGTACTTATATAATTACAACTTATTTGTGTTTTATTTTATGAAATTCTGCTATGCATTTGAAGTAACCGTTTTATAAAAGCAATAAGCCCCGCAAAGCAGTGGGGTTACAGTGCATTTTATAACAGCTAAGGGGGTTTTAGGCACTCTGCTTCGTGTCGTGGCTAACAACACCCCTTAGCTGTTATAAAATGCACTGGTAACCCACTGCTTCGCGGGGCTTATTGCTTTAATATACGCTAGCAGCCAAGGTTAATCACTAACGATTTGGGACAAATATGATGTTATTTAATGTTAAACTATGTTAGTGGTGCCCTGTGGCGCGACAGGGATTTGAGCAGTGTCTTGAGTCACAGCGGATAGCCGCCGACAGCCGTCGTGCATACATTCATAGAAAATAATGTGTTCTGTTTTTAGATTCATGGCGCGACGCTTCTCATCCGGTTTGCGACCCCCTTTATAGGGCGGCAGTGGCTCAGTGGTTCATGTAGGTTGTCTACAAACTGGAAGGTTGGTGGTTCAATCCCAGGCTCCACCTGACCAAGTGTCAAGGTGTCCATGAGAAAGATACGTAATCGCAGCTGCTCCCGATGAGCAGGATGGCGCCTTGCATGGCTGACACTGCTATCAGTGTATGAATGAGTGAGTGAATGTGAGGCAAATTGTAAAGCGCTTTGGATGGCCATGGGTCTATGAAAGCGTTATATATACTGTAAATGCAGTCCATTTACCATTTTATACCATGGGGCTATTGAATGCTTTATTTTTCTAATGGCTTAGAAAAGCTCCAGAGGTATGCATTAGTTTTCAATAAACACATATCTGACCTGTCAAATGTTTTAAAATAAACACCAGAGCAATGTCTGTGGTAACCGTGGTATAAGCAGAATAATTGATTGAAAATAATGCACACCTGTAAGGTGGCATTACCACCTTAAGTGTGCAATATTTTCAAATAATTCAATGGCCCGGCATCAATTATTCCTTACATATATCACATCCTAACAACCACTCATATATCACATCCTAACAAAACCGTAATCATCAAGTAATCATTAAATGATCGAGTCCATCAGTAGCAGTAAAAGTTACAAACACATTCCTCTGCCAGTTGTCCTTGGTTTTTTACACGTTTAGCTTGATGAAAAGCTGTTTCATAAAATACCACCTTGCATTTTTGCTCCAGCATGAGCTCATCAGCTAACCTCCATTAAAAAGCAGGACCCAGAGTGCTGGCGCAGGACACACCTGAGATGTTTTATGATGCTGTTACAATCCGCACACACACACAGCACAGTCCAGACACAGATTCACATTCTGCAAACAGGCCACAAAACACCAGCAGCATCTATAATAATCTCCTACAGCCCTCTGCGATTTGGACTTGGTGAGAAGAGGCTGATATTTGATACTAAACAATTCAGACAATTCAGGGCAAATACGCAGAGGATGCTGGAAAAGAAAAAAATGTGCAGGACCTGGAGGATTTTTCCAGTGTTGTGAAAATAACACTGTTGGAAAAGCAACAAACTTGGGCATCATTTGTTAACAAAACAAAAATCGCTCGATTATTTATTTCTAACTTGACAGTGATGTTAGAAAAGTTGTGAATCTGAAGACCTAACATCACAATTCTTCAAAAATATACAGTAAGTTTAACATGCTGTCTGTTCATTCATTCAACACATCGGTATGGGTTTTGCCCCATTTAATCTTCTACTCACCCTGTAACACTGCTGCTAGCAGAACTTTCTGTGATCTGTGAGCTTGCAATCCACTTGGTCTCGCCCACTACGGTGCGGGCATGCGGCAGTCGCCCGACATCCTTAACCGTCATCATCAGGTGGTGAGAAGACTTCAGCACTCGCACGGCCTCGTCATGCGGGATGCCCAGGAAACTTCGTCCGTTGACCTCCAGGATCTGGTCCCCCACCTGTGGAGACGATGGGGAAGAGAGAGGAGAGGGTGGGTGGTCTGGTGCAGGCAGAGCGGGGCAGCGGGTAGAGCGAAGCGGTGATGGGGGCGGAGAGAGGTGCGGGGCATCCTGGAAGGTTCAATGTTTGGTTCAATAAAAATGATGTGGTAGGATCAAATTTGTGGAAGAACAGAAATATTTGGTTTTTTATTAAATGTATACATATAGACAGTAAATTTAATGTGGAAAACTGGGCCCCAAACATCTATGGACAAACATAGACACACTCGCAAAGTAATGTGGACTCATCTTAATCATACTTTCATCTTCCTACGCGTTCAATCTGCACTTTTCAATTCTTTTTCCCATAATCCCTTTGCTTGTCACTCATTTCTCACTCATTTTCACTTCTTTTGGTTTCTTCTTTCACACCAAAGTTATTTTCAGATAGGATTAGTTATATAAGCAGGTACATGGAAAAAATACTATTCTGTGGTTTTTATCCAGTCCATATCAGTAATTCTTCTTGACTTTTTATATAAATGCATAAAATTGTGTTTGGCAGGTCAATAAGTGTGTTTATATGCACAAAATAAGTGGATATCTATCAAAAATCAGCTTATTATAGAAACCCGTTCCCTTCAAGGGAACTTCACGCTGCATCAGAGAGCTGACGCTTTGGGAACGCCTTCAGTGTGACCGCATCTGAGTATGTATATCAAATTTGACCAATGGGTGGGCGTGACATCATAGACGGAAGCCAGAGAGCATAAAAGTGACGAAAATAAAGAAATGGCCACTTTATCTGGCATATGCCAAAGTGGAT
Source organism: Paramisgurnus dabryanus (assembly GCF_030506205.2). NCBI lineage: Eukaryota > Metazoa > Chordata > Actinopteri > Cypriniformes > Cobitidae > Paramisgurnus > Paramisgurnus dabryanus. The sequence continues at coordinate 9,893,890 of NC_133354.1, forward strand.
GTACATGTATGCTGGAAGTATGGCAAAGGAGATGCAGCGTTTTGTTCCCTTTTCAGGGAACAGAGGTTACATACGTAACCTGAGATGTTTTCAAGCGTTTAAATGCAAATCAATAAACCAGCTATACACAGAAAGCTACGTTTTCACAGGATTTGGAGATTTGTATGTAAATAGTGTAATTACCAGAACTTTTCAGTGTTTTTAATCCTGTCCATGTCAGTAATTCTTCTTGACTTTTTATATAAATGCATACAATTGTGTCGACAAGGCAATAAGTGCGTTTACATGCACAAAATAAGCGGATATCTATCAAAAATCAGCTTATTATAGAAACCCGTTCCCTTTTAAGGGAACTTCACGCTGCATCAGAGAACTGACGCTTTGGAAACGCCTACAACGTGACGTTTTCTGAGTATGTAGGCTTCATCAAATTCGACCAATGGTTGGGCGTGACGTCATAGACAGATGCCAGAGAGCATAAAAGGAATGAAAAGAAATGCCCACTTTATCTGGCATATGCCGAAGCGGGTATACACGTACGCCGGAAGTATTGCAAATGAGACGCAGCGTCTTGTTCCCTTCTCAGGGAACAGAGGTTACATACGTAACCTGAGATGTTTTCATGCGTTTACATGCAAATCAATAAACCAGCTATAAACAGAAAGTTAAGTTTTCACAGGATTTGGAGATTTGTATCTAAATAGTGTAATTACCAGAACTTTTACTGTGATTTTTATCCAGTCCATGTCAGTAATTCTTCTTGACTTTTTATATAAATGCATACAATTGTGTCTGACAAGGCAATAAGTGCGTTTACATGCACAAAATAAGCGGATATCTATCAAAAATCAGCTTATTATAGAAACCTGTTCCCTTTCAAGGGAACTTCACGCTGCATCAGAGAACTGATGCTTTGGAAACGCCTACAGCGTGACGTTTTCTTAGTATGTAGGCTTTATCAAATTCGACCAATGGTTGGGCGTGACGTCATAGACAGATGCCAGAGAGCATAAAAGGGATGAAAAGAAATGCCCACTTTATCTGGCATATGCCGAAGCAGGTATGGAAGTATGGCAAATGAGACGCAGCATCTTGTTCCCTTCTCAGGGATCAGAGGTTACATACGTAACCTGAGATGTTTTCATGCATTTACATGCAAATCAATAAACCAGCTATAAACAGAAAGTTAAGTTTTCACAGGATTTGGAGATTTGTATGTAAATAGTGTAATTACCAGAACTTTTCTGTGATTTTAATCCAGTCCATGTCAGTAATTCTTCTTGACTTTTTATATAAATGCATACAATTGTGTCTGACAAGGCAATAAGTGCGTTTACATGCACAAAATAAGCAGATATCTATGAAAAATCAGCTTATTATAGAAACCTGTTCCCTTTCAAGGGAACTTCACGCTGCATCAGAGAACTGACGCTTTGGAAACGCCTACAGCGTGATGTTTTCTGAGTATGTAGGCTTTATCAAATTCGACCAATGGTTGGGCGTGACGTCATAGACAGATGCCAGAGAGCATAAAAGGGATGAAAAGAAATGCCCACTTTATCTGGCATATGCCGAAGCAGGTATGGAAGTATGGCAAATGAGACGCAGCATCTTGTTCCCTTCTCAGGGATCAGAGGTTACATACGTAACCTGAGATGTTTTCATGCATTTACATGCAAATCAATAAACCAGCTATAAACAGAAAGTTAAGTTTTCACAGGATTTGGAGATTTGTATGTAAATAGTGTAATTACCAGAACTTTTCTGTGATTTTAATCCAGTCCATGTCAGTAATTCTTCTTGACTTTTTATATAAATGCATACAATTGTGTCTGACAAGGCAATAAGTGCGTTTACATGCACAAAATAAGCAGATATCTATGAAAAATCAGCTTATTATAGAAACCTGTTCCCTTTCAAGGGAACTTCACGCTGCATCAGAGAACTGACGCTTTGGAAACGCCTACAGCGTGATGTTTTCTGAGTATGTAGGCTTTATCAAATTCGACCAATGGTTGGGCATGACATGATAGACAGATGCCAGAGAGCATAAAAGGGATGAAAAGAAATGCCCACTTTATATGGCATATGCTGAAGCGGGTATACATGTACCCCCGGAAGTATGGCAAAGAAGACGCAGCGTCTTGTTCCCTTCTCAGGAAACAGAGATTACATACGCAACCTGAGATGTTTACATGCAAATCAATAAACCAGCTATACACAGAAAACTAGATATTTGCAGATTTGTCACCAATAGTCTGCCTAGTTATTTAAATAGCTGGTGGGAAATCTGTCAAAAGCTTTACTGTTGTATTTCATGTCTGCAGGACCTGTACATGTAAAACAAGTTTTAAATTTTGCAGTTTCTCCGACATCTAATAGTCTACATCTAATGTGAAATCAATGTAAGGTGCAGAAATCTACCTATGGCGAGCGGATTTAGCTTCAGCCGTCCATGAGCTTTCTCTGATATAACAGTTTTATACGTTAAGATAACATTAACATGTTATCAGTTTATTAAGCATAATCGGAGTAACTGTGCATTCACACCAGACACAGTAGAGACAGCAAAAACACGATATTCGCACGTAGATGGACGCTTAAACATTTTGAGTTAACTCGCTTCATTCGCGTGTGAAAGCCGTGAGTTAAATTCTAGTCATTCGAGACATTCACCCAGAAATTTAAGTCATGGGAGGGGCTTCTACGACTTCGCTCTCTTCCTGTAATCGAGTCACTAATAGAGCAAGCTCCAGACTGGTTAACTCGGCTGAATATTCGCCAAAGTTCAGATTTTTCAACTTGCGCGTTTCCTTCGGCAACACTTAATTTGTGTGAAACGCACCATCCGCGCTGCGCATTCCACAACATTCCTTGCCGCAGGATGCCTATTCGCATCTTTGCATTGACTTAACATGTAAATCACTTGCGCTTGCCGCCTCTTCCGCGCCTGGTATGAACACACAGTAAGATCCTAAGCCTGAATCATAAAGTTATAGTCAGGGCACCGTTCTGTAATGTGACCTTTTTGCAGTGTCTTACCTTAAAAATATCAACATACAAAACCTACAACAATATCACAGAGTAAAAGTTGTTGCACAGCTAATAATTTGTGTAATAGATAATTGCGATTAACTGAGTGTACATTTTCAGCCATAAAGAATTTAATTATCCTATGCAACCTGGCAATAAACACCACAGATGTCCACATAAACAATAAATTTACAGACATGTCCTGAATAATAACACCATCTGAATATTTCCGTTTGTGAGGCCATTACTGTGGGATCTTTCTATCTCTCTACTTCTCACCCTCTCTTATTTTGGATCAATACCTCCCCTCTAAAGACTATTGAGGTTAATTAGGAAGACTCTGAGGTAATCACAATATTAATAAATTATTGAGTTGATCAATTCAGACACAATACAGCTTTGTTTTTCAAATGAAACACAAGAGAGACTTCAACGGTTCGAAATCGATGCAGCAGATAACAGAACGCTTGCTTCCCCAGTGATACACCAGATTATTAATTTATAGCTTCATCTCACTGCATTAATCATACTGTATGTGTTCGTACATTGTGTGGGATTTCACATATGGTGACTATAAAGTAGGAAACACATCAAGCTGCTGAAAAAAATAAGGGGTTATTTCATTAAAGTTTTACATGCGTATTTCAGCCAAAAATGAAAATTCTGTCATCATCATAACACAAAAGAATATTCACATTGGCACAAAAGATTCACATTGGATTTTTCTTCACAATGAAAGCATACTGTAAAGTACTTCAGGTACACATGGTTCTGTCTGAAGGTTATAAGATCTTAGACTTAAAGAATAGTCAAACTATTATAGAAAAAGGAAATTACAAACTATGACAGGCTGAGAAGTTTCAGCTGTCATTGAGAGTAATAGTACTGCATATACTGAATACCATACAGCCACTATCTGCTGAATATATGAAAAAAAGTTATTTATGCAGGTGATGATGATAAGTTGAAAATGTCATGTGACTCACAGGGCAAAACAAACACATTTCTAGATAACACTTTTTGTTACACTCTTAAAATAAATGTGCATGTGTAAATAGGAACTGTTTAATTTCTCATTAATGCAAAAATCTAATCAACCATTCACATGCCAGTTGCTTCAATGCATTTAAGGGGTGTGCTCCTAGTCAAGACAATCTCCTGAACTCCAAACTGAATTTCAGAATAGGAAAGAAAGGTGATTTAAGCAATTTTGAGCGTGGTATAGTTGTTGGTGTCAGAAGAACTGGTCTGAGTTTTTCACAATCTGCTCAGTTACTGGGATTTTCACGCACAACCATTTCTTGGGTTTACAAAGAATGGTGTGAAAAGGGAAAAACATCCAGTATGCGGCAGTCCTATGGGCGAAAATGCCTTGTTGATGCTAGAGGTCAGAGGAGAATTGGCCGACTGATTCAAGCTGAAAGAAGAGCAACGTTGACTGAAATAACTACTCGTTACAACCGAGGTATGCGGCAAAGCATTTGTGAAGCCACAACGCGCACAACCATAAGGCTTAAACAGCAGAAGACCCCAACGGGTACCACTCATCTCCACTACAAAGAGGAAAAAGAGGCTACAATTTGCACGATCTCTCCAAAATTGGACAGTTGAAGACTGGAAAAATGTTGCCTGGTCTGATGAGTCTCGATTTCTGTTGAGTCAGAATTTGGCGTAAACAGAATGAGAACATGGATCCATCATGCCTTGTTACCACTGTGCAGGCTGGTGGTGGTGGTGGAATGGTGTGGGGGATGTTTTCTTGGCACACTTTAGGCCCCTTAGTGCCAACTGGGCATCGTTTAAATGCCACAGCCTACCTGAGCATTGTTTCTGACCATGTCCATCCCTTTATGACAACCATGTACCCATCCTATGATGGCTAATTCCAGCAGGATAATGCACCATGTCACAAAGCTCGAATCGTTTCAAATTGGTTTCTTGAACTGGACAATGAGTTCACTGTACTAAAATGGCCCCCACAGTCACCAGATCTCAACCCAATAGAGCATCTTTGGGATGTGGTGTAACGGGTGCTTCGTGCCCTGGATGTGCATCCCACAAATCTCCATCAACTGCAAGATGCTATCCTATCAATATGGGCCAACATTTCTAAAGAATGCTTTCAGCACCTTGTTGAATCAATGCGATGTAGAATTAAGGCAGTTCTGAAGGCGAAAGGGGGTCCAACACAGTATTAGTATGGTGTTCCTAATAATCCTTTAGGTGAGTGTATATATATCAGTATATCAGTTAAAATTATATTTTATTAGAAAACTTTTGATGGTTTGATAGGTCTGGTAAGTTTTAAGTATCTTATAAAAAGACTACCCTTTGACTTTTTTAATTTTTAATTTCTTCAATCTTCTTCCCACTTTTAATCACCGTTTTCCTTCCCTTTTCTCTCTATCTTTTAGTTTTCTCATTCTCTCTAATGAATGGTTGTGCTTTAAATGTGGACACTGCCTGACCCATACAGCCATTTATTCATCATTGTACTTAATGAGCATTTAAGACTTATGGCTACAGCATGAGTACTCAAGGTTGGAGTAATACTAACTCAGTGACAGGAAAAGCAATACAGACGACTAAACTACATACCCCTCCACCACAGACAGAGGTGTGGCCGTGTCAAAATGGATTACAATTGAGCAGAAGTGGTCAGGTTCACAGTCTAAAAGGCTTTTATAAGTCCAGAGGGATTTTTCACAGCTTCCTCTTCTAGGACTTTATAAGTCCGTGGAAGTCTGTGCCTCCTGGTAAAGAAGGAAGGCAATCAAAAGAATTGACATTTTTTGGCTAATTTATTTTACATTTCACAGTAATGTGATACCAAGCTCTGCCAAGCGAACTGTACCAAGTGAAAGTTTTCAGGGCAAACGACTTTCTGCTCAAGGACTAAAGTAAATTGGCTTTATTTGACACGGCAGCAATAGGGAAGGTCCCGGCACTCAATGTGACTGATAAGGATCCTGACAGCTCCCAATTTCAAACGCATGTGCTGTAAAATATTAATAGGGTGAAAAATCACATTCCATAGATCTAGCTGCAAGCCACAGTATCAGTGGTGGCCATTGACTTCATTTTTCGAGGGCACTCGATGCAAAGTTCGTCACAACATGTATGTAGCCCGTTTTTGTGTGGTTCGAAATTGCACATAGTTCACATGAAGCAACAAACACATATTTTGAAAACACAAGCAACACACATGACACCCCGAACACATATTTTTAATTTGTGCCCCTCGGATGAGCAGTCACGGCCGCCACTGCACAGTATACAAGCATATAAGGGTAATTTACATATAATACAAAGCACTACTTTATAAAGTTATGTTTGAAGAATATCTATAAACATTGCTGTGAAAAAAAAAGAAAGAAAGAAGGGAAAGGAATGGAAAGGAAAAGAGGGGAAAAGAAAGGAGGGGAAAGAAAAGTAAAGAAGGGGAAAGGGAAAGGAAAGAGGAAAGGAAATGAGGGGAAAGGGAAAGAAAATGAGAAAGGAAAATGGTAAGGAAAAAGGGAAAGAAAAGGGGAAAGGTGAAAGGAAAGGGAAGACATTTTTCACGAAGAAGCAAATTTATATCATGATAGAGTAGATACAGTACTTCAAATGTAATAGTGTGTCTCAGGTTGTGTACAATGTGAGCTAATGGATAAGCAGTTTTTCAGAATGCTGAGTTTCAGTAAAATCTCTCAGTAAAATAAATGAAGTACTAAAGCCTTTATCCATTTAGGGTTTTAGTAATTTGACCAGTACAAACTACATCGCCACTCCCATTAAATTGTTTTATCGTCCTGCGGCCAAGACGTGCCCTAATTGTATTGCACATTCCCCATTCAGCAAGTTATGGAAGAAGAGGCCGAGTTTAGAGTAAGGCTACAATAAATTATCCAGAGTAATATATTCACATACACATAACTGTGGAAAAACCTGCCCAATATGTGTAGGAAAAAATCAAAGGCTTCAATTAGTGCACAATAATTAACTCTTAGCTCTTCTGGGGTCAGCAGACATTTTATGTTTTGTAACACTTTCACACAGACACTAAGAAGTAGAGATGTCAATGAGCAATCCATTTATTTTATTCAAATAAAACTACACAGTTTAAATCTTGCTTTAAAGAAGCGGTGAATCAAAGAATCAATTTTAACTTGATATTTTGGTACATAAGAGGTCATCATACTTAAATGAACATCCTGCAAGTTTCAGAACTGAAAACGTCCTCTTTACTGAAATATAACCAAGCCAAAAAAACAGTCAGTTCAGGAATGTGCCAATGTATGAAGTTTTTAATCACCACCTTCAAATTCAAATGGCAACATTTACTTTTGACACATGTGGGGGCCAGGGGTGAAGCAAACCATATGCAGTGTCCCAACAATCAGGAAACATGCACTTAAAGATTGCCACAAGTTTGTACAGTGTTTGGTTGTGGAAGAACATAGTCGCTGTATAACCTTCTCTCAAACCTAACATTAGAATGCGCGGTTGATATTTGTTTTTAAAGAAGTTCAAGCTGGCGTGGGGAGTATTTGTTTACTTCATTGTGTACCGCGGATTCATTTTTGAATAAGTCGATGCTGGATTTGCAGAGAGACTGTGATTAAAAAGGCATGTTGTACCATCAATATTGGATCTGACAGGAATGGCACAGCAGTATTACAGTATGTCAGTAAAAAATTTTAGTATGTTACCACATTTCACTATTGCTTTGTTAGAGATTGATATGTCCTGATTGAATGTAACATCCGTGTTTAAACACGTGTTTTTGACTGTTTTTAAATTACTAAAAACCTTAAACTATTAATAAAGGTTCAACACTCAACAAAACAAGTGTAATATACACTGCAAAAAAAAAAAATCTTAGTATTTTTGTCTTGTTTTCAGTAAAATATCAAAAAATTCTTAAATTAAGATGCTTGTTCTTGATGAGCAAAACGACCCAAGAAAATAAGTCTCGTTTTACGACCAAAAATATCAAATTTAAGTGATTTTGTGCATAAAACAAGCAAAAAATCTGCCAATGGTGTAAGCAAATTTTTACTGATTTTTTCTTGAATTTAGTGTTTAAGAAAAATGTTTAAGATTTTTTTGCTTACCCCATTGGCAGATTTTTTTGCTAGTTTCATGCACAAAATCACTTAATTTTTCTTTTTGGTCATAAAACCGGACTTATTTTCTTGGGTCGTTTTGCTCATCAAGAAAAAGCATCTTAATGTAAGAACTTTTAGATATTTTCACTGAAAACAAGACAAAAATACTAAGAATTTTTTTTCTTGAAAATAATTTTTTGCAGTGTATAGAAATATAAAAAGTTTGATAAGGACTTATTTAGATACTGTTGCGTGCTTACTGTGTTGTATACGTTAATTTAGTCACGTCGGGTCTGAAGTTTTGTTTCTACTTTACTATACGTATTGTCATTTATGTGTATCATCTTTAGCACCCAGAAGCTTTTGTGGCTCAAAAATATATATGTTCGGCTGCTTTTTTACACATTTAGGTTTTCAAAACAATTCCCCATATGTAATGAAGGGTAATGAAGCTATCCAATCCTAGCAGTGGGCGTTAACGTCCAGGTCTTCAATGCGGCCCGCCCATCAAAATTGAGCTTTTCTCCAGACAGCCTCAAAACCAGGTTACAAAATAGCCTATTACTTATTGCTTTTGATGTTTTTGAATGTAAAAACCATGCAAACATCATAACTAGACCTCAGACAGCAGTATAAAACAATAAAGACAACAGATTCATTGCCCCTTTAAGAACCCATCTCAAACCAGTTTTGCGTTTCTATTCTTCCGAGTCAGAGATAAAAATCAAATTGAGAAAGGACAACAAATGTTGTCTGTAAATTGCTAGTGTGCTTGTGGGAGAAAATGTTAATGCGGTCATAATCGTTTCAGAAATGGAATTAAATTCATCCATCACTGTTGTGCTGAATGTGTGATAAGCACATTTCTCGGAGGCACCGCTGAATAATCGTCAGTCTCACCTGATATTCAATGAAATTCATTCATGTTTCCAGTCCATTTTTTACGGCTGAAGCATCTGAAAGTGAAACTTTTAAGTTCTTTGCCAATAACTTATTGCATCAAATAGTCAGGATATGAAAGACCAGACCAACTTTAAATACGCCAGTTTTTTTTTTACACTGCTCTGATCACCTGTTATACAGCAAATTAAACGAATAACACTCTTGAAAATAAAGCGTTCATCACAGTGATGCCGTAGATGAACCATTTTTGGTTCCACAAATAAGTTTTTCCTCTTCTATTTGTCTATATTTGGCATTGGGGTCAAGGGTCACAGGCTGCAAGCAGTCTAATAACACAATCGCTCCGAGTGTCAGACAATCTGGAATAAAGTTTTTTCTTTACTCTGCAATAGTGGATTATTTTTAAAGGCAAAACCATGCTCGTACAGTACAAGTGGGCACAGCTGTCAAACCATAAACATGACCGTAAAAACACTCGTATGACCTGCCTGCTATACTTCAGGTTTTCTAAAGGCATGCAATAACTTTTGGTTATTTATTCAAAACCATGCCATTGCTCATTATGACATATCACGCAAGTTTGATGAATTATGAATAAATATTGAATAATTTAATAAAAAAAAAAAATTTTTCACAAAAGCTGTCTTCTGACTTAAGACGACTTGGAATGGGAGAAAAGTTATTTTATTTTGTATTTTTGTGTTTCCTTTGTGAAGTGTAGATTTATTACAACACAACCTTACACTTACAATAAAGGTGCCATATATCCATGATGTCATAGAAGAAGCATTTTTGGCTAGACCTGTCCTTAAAGAACCTGCCTGCTTTATTTATAAAAATGACATTTCTTTGAAAAATCCTTGTAGCACCTTTATTTTTAAGAGTGCACACTATATGCTCATAAATAATATTTTTCCAACACTTTTCTAACTTAAATTTAATTATGATTTCCAAACAAAGTGCACCTATTACTGTTTTGCTTTAAGATATATTTTTTCCATGCTCATGTGCAAGTTCCACAGCATTCATAAGGTTGTTTATCACATACGTGACATGATAAATGCTGGTGAAGTTGCTTTCATGTTTGTGGACCTCAGTGCAGAGAATCGGGGCATTGTAAACAGAGTCTGCTGCCAAACAGGCACCCAGAAACCCATCTCTCATCTTTTTTTCAAAACTAGCGTATGGCCTGAAGATAAAACACCCAACTCTCTCTCACTCCACGTACTGTGTCTGGATCGCTCTTCTTTTAAACTGTCATCTCTCAATCCAACCATAAATCTAACGGCGGTGCACAATGCAAACTGCAAGCGTGAAAAGAGTTCCTCTGATGATAATAATAATAAATGGTATTTATATCAAATTGTTGCAAATATGAAAAATGGAACTGAATAAAGGATTAAATGCAGAATGTGCAGGCGAATTATTCAGCGATGCATTAGGGTAGCTGGAGAAATTCACAGTGGATTTTGTAAAGTCCTCCTTTGCTTTCATACACACAAGTTGAAGAAAATATCAAAATGTGAAGCAATATTAAAATCACTGGAGATGTTATTCAAACAGTCTTTGATTCATGATGTGGGATGCAGAAACAATCTGTCTTTTAATTGCTAATTTTCAGCCAAATCTTCCTTATTCACTCTAAAGCCTGCAGTATAGTCTGTTTTTTACATGTACGTGAACATGCGTGCACAGAGCATAGTTTATTTGACTCATACATGTATGCAGAAATTCGATGCATGTGGATTAGGACAAACTGAAACATATCTCCTGGGCTACATAATACATTTTCCTGTGCAACCTATGAGTACAATGGATGCAGGATTTTAAAAATTTGGCAGTGTGCGAACAGTACAGTACTTTCTAATAATGAAAATTGCGTCACACGCATTGTACGCGAGTACTTGTTAAAGGGGCCATGACATGTAAATTTAGACTTTTTCCATGTTTTAGTGCTATAATTGGTTTCCCAGTGCTTCTATCAAACTAAAAAATGTGAAAAAGATCAACCCAGTAATTTAGTTTTGGTAAATTATTCTCTGCAAGCACGTGAAAAATTAGGTAATGGAAATTTGGCCCTCCTTATGATGTCATAAGGAGATCTTATTATAATAATACCGCCCCTTAATCTGCACTATCCAACATTGGCACTGCCATGAAGTGCAGAGAGAAAGAGAGAGAGAAAAAACTGTTCACAGCACAACTGAGTTTCAATTGCAACAAACCACCATCATTGTGATCAGTGTTTGCGCTTCATTTGCTCATTTGCATTTTAAAGGACACACCCAAAGCGCCACATTTTTGCTCACACCTACAAAGTGGGAAATTTAACATGCTATAAGAAATGATCTATATGGTATTTTGAGCTAAAACTTCATATATGTGCTCTGGGGACATCAAAGATTTATTTGACAGCACAAAAAATTGTGACATGGCCCTTTAAAAATTGACCATACTTCAGCTTTAAGCTAACAAAAACAAAAAGAGTGACAGTAAAATTCTTAACCACAAAAACTTTGCTGGCACAGAAGCAAAGACACAAAAACCTCCCATGATGCACGTCATGGTGCTGGTTGAGATAATGCCTAATGTGGAGCTATAATCTTGGCTACTTTAAAGAAGATAAAATATATATTAAAACTGCAAGCAGTGATGGAAGGGCCCTCGCACACCTGACACCGCCACGCCGTGGCATGAGAAGAATTAAAGGGAACAGTAGTAAATAGGCATTTAAGCATGTAAACATAGGTGAACCATTTAAAAGTGTAGTATAATGTGCCACATTTCCTGTTGCTAATTACAAATGACAGCGAGGTAGCATCGTGTAAGATAGCATGAGAGAGAGAGAGTGAGTGAGCGAGTGTGTGTGTGTATGAGTGACTACATGTAAATATTGGCACGTAGATGTGTTCTGTCCAGGACTCTTATCAATCATGTGAAGTTTGGGACAAATCCGACATTGCATTATCATTGTAAACATGTTACTTCCTGTTACCAGCTGGTGGCGCTATGACCGTAACTGACTATTGGCATCATAAGTGACTATCAGTGATGGGAGTAACGCGTTACTGTAACTCCACTATTTTTTTAAATCAAGTAACGCAATTACAATTACTGAAATTTAAATGAGTTCGTTACGCGCGTTACTCTATTTTGTAAAAAATAGACAAGACATATCTGACGTCGCAGGACTGTAGTTGGCGGCGCAATGATTCATTACACTTCATCATAGCTGACAGTGCATATAAAATGAACATGAAAAATCTAAACGGGACAACATACCTTTGTTTAAAAATTGTGCGCAAGTCATAATCCATCCGGTCTCATGTTTGTAAATTATCTTCACCAAGCAATCGCAGTATGACATCAACTTGCATTTGTAGTCCACAAAGGTAATAAATCTAAGAAATGATCATATATTCTTAGATGTTTACATCGGCTTCATGGAAGAGAACTATCCGCGATTGTTGTTTCCACTAAAATATTCACACTGCGGTGTACACCCGTGTTAAAACTCCATAGTATGTGTGAGCTCGCTTTTAGTTTTAGTTTCAGTCTCTCCGTATCCGAACAAAAAATCCACTCGCTCTGTGTCCATCTGACAAAACAATCCACTCGCTCTGTGTCCGTCCGACAAAACAATCCACGTAGCCTACTCGGTTTTAGGAATAAATATCTTCCTTTAATCCTGTGTATCATTTAAATCCAACAGAAAACAAACAATATATGACCAAAGAGCGCAGTCCCTGTGGCAAGCTTCACAAGCTGTGTTCCAATTCAAGTGCTGCACACTACTAAGCATGCAATAAAAGGTGAGCACTTGCCCATTCAAGGCGCTCAGAAGTTCGCGAAGAGAACTGAAATGAGACGGTCTAACCTTCGGAGGACCCATAATTTGCCTCATCTGCTGCACACGGATCGTGCCTGTCAGCAGGACACAGCGGAGACGTTTCTAACTTATTAAAATAAATATGAAATCAGAAAAATTATAATTTATTTTAGAAAATTTGACATGTTGACACAATTGTCTCCAAATTTTTAAAGAGACACTACACAATTTTAACACATTTTATATTTTTGTAAACATGCAGAATATTTGTCTAAATGGTCTAAATGATATACATAAATAAACTAAGTTTAAATATTAAGATAATTTCTAACAAAAATATTCAAAGGTTGAATCTAAAGCAAAATAGGCTCCTACAGTATGTGATATATTAGAGTCTTACGTGTAAATAGCCCATCCATATCATTTTACTGTTTGACTGTTCAGTACTGTTCATATTTACATTTAAAAAGCAGACATAAAAGTAACTTAAAAGTTACTTTTCTAAGTAACTAATTACTTTTGATATACAGTAACCGGTAGAGTAATTCAGTTACTTTTAAAAGAAGTAATTAGTAACTATAACTAATTACAAATTTTTTAGTAACTTGCCCAACACTGGTGACTATTGACATGTAGATGTGTTCAGTCCAGGACTCTTATTAATCATGTGAAGTTAGGGAAAGATCGGACATTGCATAATCAGTGTAAACATGTCACTTCCTGTTGTCAGCTGGTGGTGCTATAACCATAAGTGACTATTGACATGTAGATGTGTTCAGTCCAGGACTCTTATTAATCATGTGAAGTTTGGGACAGATCAGACATTGCATAATCAGTGTAAACATGTCACTTCCTGTTGTCAGCTGGTGGCCCTATAACCATAAGTGACTATTGACATGTAGATGTGTTCAGTCCAGGACTCTTATTAATCATGTGAAGTTAGGGAAAGATCGGACATTGCATAATCAGTGTAAACATGTCACTTCCTGTTGCCAGCTGGTGGCGCTATAACCATAAGTGACTATTGACATGTAGATGTGTTCACTCCAGGACTCTTATTAATCATGTGAAGTTTGGGACAGATCAGACATTGGATAATCATTGTAAACATGTCACTTCCTGTTGCCAGCTGGTGGCGCTATAACCATAAGTGACTAATGACATGTAGATGTGTTCACTCCAGGACTCTTATTAATCATGTGAAGTTTGGGACAGATCAGACATTGGATAATCATTGTAAACATGTCACTTCCTGTTGCCAGCTGGTGGCGCTATAACCATAAGTGACTATTGACATGTAGATGTGTTCAGTCCAGGACTCTTATTAATCATGTGAAGTTTGGGACAGATCAGACATTGGATAATCATTGTAAACATGTCACTTCCTGTTGCCAGCTGGTGGCGCTATAACCATAAGTGACTATTGACATGTAGATGTGTTCAGGTCATGACTCTTAGCAATCATGTGAAGTTTGGGACAGATCGGACACTGTATGCCTGAGTTCCAGCAACCTGTTTCATAGCGAAACATCAAACTTTGGCTGGCCGAAATAGACACAAATTTTAATATAGAATCAAATCCTTCGCAATTTAGCATCACAAAGGCCTTAAGATGACACTCGCCAAATATGATGATGATTCGACGAAAACTGTAGGAGGAGTTAGTTAAAGTATGACTGCTGGAAATGAGAAAAACTGAGCCAAAATCTGAGAAATAATTCAAAATAGCTGACTTCCTGTTTGGTTTAGGGCGTTGCTCCAAGAGACTTTTTTGTAGGGCTTGTAATAATACATGAGCATACCGAAATTCGTACATGTAAGTTAAACACAGTCCAAGGGCTGCTTCATTCAATATTTGAAAGTGGCGCTAAAACATGTTCCTTCAGGTTGCCAGCTGGTGGCGCTATGGCTTTAAATGAAAATTGTTATGTAGATGTGTTCAGGTCAGGACTCTTAGCAATCATGTGAAATTTGGGACAGATCGGACACTGTATGCATGAGTTCCAGCAACTTCCTGTTTCATTGGAAAACATCAAACTTTGTCGGGCCAGAACCGACACAAATTTTTACGTAGAGTCAAATCCTTCGCAATTTAGCATCACAAAGGCCTTAAGATGACACTCACCAAATATGAAGATGATCCGACGAAAACTGTAGGAGGAGTTAGTTAAAGTATGACGCCTGGAAATGACAAAAACTGCGCCCAAATCACAAAAATAACTCAGAATAGCTGACTTCCTGTTTGGTTTACGGCTTCGCTCCAAGGGACTTTTTTGTAGGTCTTGTCATGCTACAGACGCGTACCGAATTTCGTAATTGTACGTCAAACACAGTCCGAGGGCTGCTTCGTTGAAAATTTGTAGGTGGCGCTATAGAGCCATTTTCTCACGCCTAATTCTAAAGCATACACCACATGTAAATTTTCATCACTCTTGACATCTGTGCAAAATTTCATGAGTTTTCGAGTATGTTTAGGCCCTCTAAAGTCCCGCTGAAGTCGGAGAAAAAGAAAAAAAATAATAAATATAGCTGCAAGCAGCAATGGCGGGCCCTCGCACGTTTTTTTTACCGCTACACGGTGCGTCCGAGAAAACGATGCACGGTGGGCAAGGGCATAAAGTGGGTAAATATCAGTGGGCTATTTAATGTTGTTACTGAGCCATTAGGGGACTGTAGGTAAAAGAAACTCCACATTTTAGACAAACGGGGGCACTAGTGAGCCACTTAAGAGACACGCCTATGTCTGACCTTTTTGTGCACACTTAACAGCCAACAACTCTAATGTGTGTGCCACATTTAAAGTTCAACTAAGCACGCCAAGAGCCTTAAACATGCCTAAAATTAAAGTAAAGTTTGACGCGTTGCCATGGGAACAGCGTTCAAGATGTCAAAAATTCCTTCGCAATTTATCATCTACTATGCCTCAGCATCATGTTGACCACTTCTGGAGTCAATCGCATGAATATCCTAGAAGGAGTATTTAAAAGAACATCGGCGTCTACTGAAAGGCTTAAATATGCCTTTAAAATTAAAGTAAAGTTTGACACGTTGCCATGGGAACAGCGTTCAAGATATCAAAAATTCTCTCGCAATTTATCATCTACAATGTCTCAGCATTATGTTGACCACTTCTGGAGTCAATCACATTATTTCCTCAGGAGGAGTATTTAAAAGTTTACCGCATGCAGCTGTAAGGTTTAAATATGCCTTAAAAATGAAAGTAAAGTTTGACACGTTGCCATGGGAACAGCGTTCGAGATATCAAAAATCCCTTCGCAATTTATCATCTACAATGTCTCGCCATCATGTTGACCACTTCTGGTGTCAATCGCATGAATATCCTAGAAGGAGTATTTAAAGGAACATCGGCGTCAACTGAAAGGCTTAAAAATGCCTTTAAAATGAATGTAAAGTTTGACGCGTTGCCATGGAAACAGCGTTTGAGATATCAAAAATCCCTTCGCAATTTATCATCTACAATGTCTCGCCATCATGTTGACCACTTTTGGTGTTAATCGCATGAATATCCTAGAAGGAGTATTTAAAGGAACATCAGCGTCAACTGAAAGGCTTAAATATGCCTTTAAAATGAAAGTAAAGTTTGACGCGTTGCCATGGAAACAGCGTTTGAGATATCAAAAATCCCTTCGCAATTTATCATCTACAATCTCTCGGCATCATGTTGACCACTTTTGGTGTCAATTGCATGATTTTTCTAGAAGGAGTATTTAAAGGAACATCGGCGTCAACTGAAAGGCTTAAATATGCCTTTAAAATGAAAGTAAAATTTGACGCGTTGCCATGGGAACAGCGTTTGAGATATCAAAAATCCCTTCGCAATTTATCATCTACAATCTCTCGGCTTCATGTTGACCACTTTTGGTGTCAATTGCATGATTTTTCTAGAAGGAGTATTTAAAAGAACATAGCATAGAACTGTAAAAAAAAATCCAGCTTTGTGACTGACGCACTTCCTGGCGCCTGGTGGTGGTGCTATACCCGGGAGTCACAATAGGCACATCGATGCGATCGGAATCTTCAGACGAACAAACACTCCGCATGGCATCACAATAAGATATTTTTTGCCCTAGATATTAGACACTTCCTGTTTCTCTGAATTCGCCACAACTTTGTCGCCTCGCCATGGCAGAACCGTTCGAGATATCAAAAATCCCTTCGCAATTTAGCAAGTCCAATGTCTCGACATCATGTTCACCACGTTTGGTGTCAATCGCATGAATCCCCTGGGAGGAGTATATAAAAGTTCAACGCATGCATTTTTTAAACAATCCAAAATAGCTGACTTCCTGTTGGGCGGAGCTTAAATGTTAGAGGGCGAAAGTTGTTCGGGTCGATGAGATCTATAAGCGTACCAAGTCCCGTACATGTGCGTGAATTTTTGCCCGATCTGTGCATCAATGTTTTTTTTTGCATTACAGGGGGCGCTACAGAGCCCCTGTGCCACGCCCGTGTTCCAGCCTTTGGATTTCTGCGATGACGGACGACTCTGACGTCTGTGCCAATTTTCAAGAGTTTTCGAGTATGTTAAGGCCCCCAAAAAGTCCAAAAGTGTTAAAAAAAATAAAAAAAAAAAAAAAAAAAAAAATAATAATAATAAAAATAATAATCCGAGCAAAAACAATAGGGCTTCGCACCTTTCGGTGCAGGCCATTCTGGCCTGCTCCTCGGTGCTCGAGCCCTAATAATAACTCCTTGAAGAACAATAGGGTCCTCACACCCCGGTGTGCTCGGGCCCTAATAATAGAACTTAACATTTACTCAATCACTACACACTTTAAATACTTAAAATAATTGTATTAGTTATGTGGAAAAAAGTACTAATAAAGATTAAGTGAGAGTGTCAAAAAGTTGGCAGCATAAAATAATCACAAAATTAAAGAAAGCTTCTCTCATTAAAAAAATGAGCAAGTCAAAAAGAGAGAAAAGATGGCAACAGTGGGCCAAAAAACCAAGAGGGAAAATAGGGTCGTAAATAGTACCTTTAATCCACCACACTCTGCTGCAGACCCTCTGTCCACTCCTGTGATGTAGATGCCCAGAGAGTATTCAGCCCCACCACGAATCATGAGACCCAAAGACCGTCCATCATCCAACACCAAATTCACCTGATAAGAAGACAAGAAGTGTAAAGATAAATAATGCGCGACGCAAGTGTCTTTTGCTAGTTTCAACACAGCGCAATGATCATTTTCACGTTTAGCCCCACGTTGTTTAAACAGCAAATGTATTTACGCCCATGGGCGTTCTGGTCTGAAAACGAGGTGTGTTTAGGCGCATTGTTGGTGCGTTGCTATTTTGAGGCAAGTAAAATGGACTACGCCATTGACCAACTAAAATCTGGTCTAAAGTCTACAGCGCCATAGTGTTTTTGTTATTTAATGAACACGTTAGAAATATGCGCCTAAAATGGGACAAAAACGTGAGTTTGCTTATCACACACATGGATGCACAGCAGCACAAAAACGCTTTTAAATATGAAAAATTAAAGATTTCAAATGTAAAAGATTATTATGGAGTTTTTTGGACATAAATGAGGATCGATTATTAGATGTTAGAAGGCATACAGAGCAGCTTCACCTGTAGCCTGGTAAGTAAATAAATAAAACTTCCATGACTGAAAGAAAATGGCTTTTAAAGGTTTTAATCGAAAAAAAAATTATAATTTCAATACAAATAAAACCAACACATTTTTTAAACATTATTCTTAAACTGGTGGTCTTCTTCCTTCGCTTAGTTTTTCAGTTTACAAATTCCGCTTTCTAAATAGGGATTAGGCTTGGCACTAGGCATGGGCCGGTTACCGGTTTCAAGGTATACCGAGGTTTAAAACAGTCAAAGTTTCAAAACCACTAAAATGTTCTGTGATACCGTCTCCAAGGTATGAGCTGTGCTTATACAAAATTCATTAAATCATGAAGTCATGTGATTGATTTGATGTTTACATTTAATATACATTACGAAAATATTATATATGTTTTAAAAGCATATTATAATTTAAAGGCTTGATTGTACCTGGCATTTGAAAATAACACATTTTAGTGTTGCAATGGCAATACCGCAACACCGTTAAACCGTGGTATTTTTGCTAAAGGTTATCATACCGCCAGAATCTTATACCGGCCCATGCGCTAGCCGCAACTGGCTTTTAAAGGGGATGAGAGCTGATACTCTCATTGGTTTATTGCACATTAAGCCCAAAACACACCCATTACTCATTACAAAAATAGGAACAACCCTTTAAGGCCATGCGCTTGGCGCATAAACGATTTTCCTGTCCTTAAATTAGCAAAAGTGGGTTCGGACACGCCCATTAAGACCATGCGCTTTAGACAATGCGCTTAGATCGTTAAAATAGGGCCCAATAGGTAATTAGGCATTGTTTGGTGATGCTCTGAAGGAGCCTGGAATAAGGGTAATTGTAGTCTTCACCTCTTGCCAATGGGAATCGATCCGACTGGACTCACAAATCATGTTCACGGATGATGTCATGAAAAGTTTTATAATCGTTACATTATAATGTAAGGCAACACAGTGGCATGTTAACCCGACAGCTGTGTTGTCCCTTTTATTTAAATTTTAACATTTCCCAACTGCATGAACAATGGAGAGCAGCTATTACATTGCATCTAAACATCTGTACCAAGTAACGGTGAGCTGGCAAACCAACTAACGTGACTCACCCTCGACCTCTTCAACACCCTCCACAAAACGCAACAATGGTCCTGTGATTAAAAGCATTATGGGATTCAAACAGGTCGCCACCAACCCCGTGCACTCTAGGAAATCAAAGCACCTGACGCCCACCAGCACGCTGCTTGAAGGTTACCACCAGCCATCCCTGAAAGTTCAGGGTGCGTAGGGCCGTACAGCATTTGGTGTTTGTCATCCTTCGTAATGTTACACATTTATAAACGTCACCGCTGTGAACAGGTGTTTATATACCCTTGGCTGATTTATACCTGCAGGAAGGACTCATAAAACTCTCCATATAATCATATTTAACAAAAAAAGAACAGGAAAATAAAGTTGGATAAGGAGGAATAATAGTGGGTCAAATTAATAAAACAGGGACTGAAGGACAAGCTTAAGACTGTGACGGTTATAATGAAAGATTAACAAAAAGACAAATAGGTTTTCACATTTAAACGACTGCAGAATTTATATAGTTTGTTTCCTGTGGTCTAAAACAACATAGTGATTGATTGTTTAATTTGTCTGACCAACACTGAGCGCGTACAGGACCCTAGGCAAATAGAAAATAATATGCAAACATTTTTTTTCCTTACTTTTTAATTATTTCATATATATTGTTTGAAATTCATAACGTTACACTTGCGTGACTGCAGCAGTGTCGGCTCGCTCAGGTTTGATGAAGTAATTGTGGAACAGACTGCCTCTTAATGTTTCATACATATTCAATAATAGTCTGATTAAACAAAACCAAGCTTAAAACATGAATGCTCAGGTTTGGACTTGCTCCGTATAGACAGCATTTTTCTAAACTGATACTGGATCAGAATGGAAATGCATCGATTCAACAGTTGCTGTCGGATGTGGCATTCAAGGAAACAACTTTTTAGTATAGCATTCTAAATTTGTTTCAATATACAACAAATTGACTATTGTTACTATTGAATTTAAAGTTAGACTATGGCTAGAGTTAGGGTTGGGCAAAGACAAGGGTGTGAGAAGTGGGGGGGACACAAATGTTTTAGATTTGAATCCCATTCCTGCATTTATTTACGTTTAGGGACTATAGTGATACAAAATCCTGGAAATAATTACTTTTATTTTAATTAATTCTGCCAAAAATAATAATAGGCTACTTATGTATAAGAAAAAGATGTCTTACTTACGTTATTGTTTAGTAGGGACTGTTCACCAAGACTAGAGAATCATTTTATAAAGTCAAAAATGTTAACTATTAGTGAAGAGCAGGGGTAAAAGTAATCATTTTCAGAAAAACAAGATATCTCGTCAATCAAAAAAAAAAAGCGCTTCCCTGCCAATGACGAGTATTTCTGGCTTTCCGCAATACCGCTATTATCCACCAGGTAGCACCTTTCCGCAACTTTTTAAACCCGGAACTATTGCCCTATTGCAAGCGGCTGCATGTCCGTGTCTGTTTTAAAGATCGCTCTGAATGGGATCTCTATGAAAAGTCTGTCACAAAAATTTACTTATCTCTGCTTTTTGCTCAAAATGTGGTGTTTTTGCAGAAACCTACCCATATTCAAAAGCTGATTACAAAAAGAAAAAGGTTTTTTTTTTTTTTTTTTTTGAAAGCAGAGGGTCTGTTCTTTCATTTGGTATATTGTATGTTTATATATTTAAAGAAGAACATTTTCTGGAAGGCATTAAACTTTTATTAAAACCACGAAAAACGCTGGCTCTGGCTGGCAACTTGTTTAAAAAATGCTGGCAGCGAAAGAGTTAACCTTGTCAGCAGGGACGAAAGTAACACACAGGTGGGTCAAAAGTAACACAACAGAACAAGATAGATTTTTGTGTTACACTTGTTTTTAGTAAATATACATGACTATGACTTGTTAATATGTAACTGCTAAAATATTTTGTAGTTAATCTTTGCAAAAAATTATAAAATAATAAATCAAATAGTTTCATCAGATGTTTCAAAAGAAACTCGACGGTACAAACTTGAATTGTTTAGAATAAAAAAAATTTCAACAGTTTGAACAATGAAAATTAAACTAAATCAAATTAGAAATATAGCTGCAAGCAGCAATGGTGGGCCCTCGCACGTTTTTTTACCGCTACACAGTGCGTCCGAGAAAACGATGCACGGTGGGCAAGGGCATCAAGTGGGTAAATATCAGTGGGCTATTTAATGTTGTTACTGAGCCATTTGGGGACTGTAGGTAAAAGAAACCCCACATTTTAGACAAACGGGGGCACTAGTGAGCCACTTGAGAGACACGCCTATGTCTGACCTGTTTTTGCACACTTAACAGCCGACAACTCTGATGTGTGTGCCGACTTTTAGGTTAATATAAGCACGCCAAGAGCCCTAAATATGCCTGAAATAAAAGTAAAGTTTGGGGCGTTGCCATGGGAACAGCATTTGAGATATCAAAAATCCCTTCGCAATTTATTATCTACTATGTCTCGGCATCATGTTGACCACTTCTGGTGTCAATCGCATGAATATCCTAGAAGGAGTATTTAAAAGAACATCGGCGTCAACTGAAAGGCTTAAATATGCCTTCAAAATGAAAGTAAAGTTTGACGCGTTGCCATGGCAACAGCGTTCGAGATATCAAAAATCCCTTCGCAATTTATCATCTACAATGTCTCGGCATCATGTTGACCACTTTTGGTGTCAATCGCATGAATATCCTAGAAGGAGTATTTAAAAGAACATCGGATGGAACTGTCAAAAAAATCCACCTTGGTTACTGACAGGCTTCCTGGCGCCTGGTGGTGGCGCTATACCCGAGACTCACAATAGGCACATTGTTGCGATCGGAATCTTCAGGCGAACAAACACTCTGCTTGGCATCACAATAAGAATTTTTTTGCATTAGATATTAGACACTTCCTGTTTCTCTGATTTCGCCACAACTTTGTCGACTCGCCATGGCAGAACCGTTCGAGATATCAAAAATCCCTTCGCAATTTAGCAAGTCCAATGTCTCGACATCATGTTCACCACGTTTGGTGTCAATCCCATGAATCCACTAGGAGGAGTATTTAAAAGTTCAACACATTCATTTTTTAAACAATCCAAAATAGCCGACTTCCTGTTGGGCGGAGCTTAAAACTTAGAGTGCTAAAGTTGTTCGGGTCGATGAGATCTATATGCGTACCAACTCCCGTACATGTGCGTACATTTTTGCCCGATCTGTGCATCAATGTTATTTTTTTGCATTACAGGGGGCGCTACAGAGCTCCCTTGCCACGCCCATATTCCAGCCTTTGCATGAGCCTAGTGGCACGTGACTTTGATATCTGTGCCAAATTTCCGTTGTTTTCGAGCATGTTAAGGCACCCAAAGTGCACGCCAAGAGCTTAAATATGCCTGAAAATGAAAGTAAAGTTTGACGTGTTGCCATGGGAACAGCGTTCGAGATATCAAAAATCCCTTCGCAATTTATCATCTACAATGTCTCAGCATCATGTTGACCACTTTTGGTGTCAATCGCATGAAAATCCTAGGAGGAGTATTTAAAAGTTCACCATATGCAACTGTCAAGAAATCCACCTTTTGTGACTGCCACACTTCCTGGTGCCTGTTGGTGGCGCTATACCCGAGACTCAAAATAGGCACATCGATGTGATCGGAATCCTTGGCCGAACATACACACTGCGTTTCATCCCAATAAGACATTTTTTGCTTTAGATATTAGACACTTCCTGTTTCATTGAATTCGCCATAAATTTGTCGCCTCGCCATGGCAACACCGTTTGAGATATCAAAAATCCCTTCGCAATTTAGCAAGTCCAATGTCTCAGCATCATGTTCACCACGTTTGGTGTCAATCGTATGAAATCCCTAGGAGAAGTATTTAAAAGTTCATGACTGACACACTTCCTGGCGCCTGGTGGTGGCGCTATACCCGGGAGTCACAATAGGCACATCGATGCGATCGGAATCTTCAGACGAACAAACGACCCGCATGGCATCACAATAAGATATTTTTTGCCTTAGAAATTAGACACTTCCTGTTTCTCTAAATTCGCCATAAATTCGTCGCCTCGCCATGGCAGAACCGTTCGAGATATCAAAAATCCCTTCGCAATTTAGCAAGTACAATGTCTCGACATCATGATCACCACGTTTGGTGTCAATCCCATGAATCCACTAGGAGGAGTATTTAAAAGTTCAACGAATGCATTTTTTAAACAATCCAAAATAGCCGACTTCCTGTTGGGCGGAGCTTAAATGTTAGAGGGCGAAAGTTGTTCGGGTCGATGAGATCTATATGCGTACCAACTCTCGTACATGTGCGTAAATTTTTGCCCGATCTGTGCATCAATGTTTTTTTTTGCATTACAGGGGGCGCTATAGAGCCCCCGTGCCACGCCCGTGTTCCAGCCTTTGGATTTCTGCGATGACGGACGACTCTGACATCTGTGCCAAATTTCAAGAGTTTTCGAGTATGTTAAGGCCCCCAAAAAGTCCAAAAGTGTTAAAAAAAATAAAAAAAAAAAAAAAAATAAAAATAATAATCCGAGCAAAAACAATAGGGCTTCGCACCTACGGTGCAGGCCATTCTGGCCTGCTCCTCGGTGCTCGGGCCCTAATAATATAAATTTTCAACATAATGCAACAGTATAAGCAGCGGGACAAAAGTAACAAGTGTTACTTTCGTCCGGACAGGAACTCCTGACATTTAAACCCAATTTACTTTTATTTTGAAAAACTCTGAGAAGTCAAACTTCAAGATGTGTTACAGCACTTAATGACCTGTAGATTGATCAGTACTGTGACACATGAAATGAGAAACCCAACACGATACACAAAAAAATAACAGCTTTAGAAATCTACTTATCATGGCTGAAAACAGTTTTCCTGACCTACATGCGAAAAGCGGTGACTAAATAACACAATATTTGTCAGCTCTGTCAAGGATTGTGTGCTAAAGATGCTTATAGTTTGAAAATGATAAAGATGCCATAGTTTGAAATGCAAATGTAATCAGGGCTCGGAGAAATTCGCTTTGTTACTTTCATCACGCGCTACTTTCACCCTGGTTCTCCCCTAATGTTTTGTGTGTGAATAAAATTTCCACTGTTAAACAAATTTGATGATGTGACAATGTTAACAAAATATTCTAAACATCTTAACAATTTATGACACAAGCCTCATTTATTTACCTCTTTGCATTGACGTGCGGTTAAAAAAAATAATAACAACCTACTTTGAAAGTGGGGGACATGACCTCCCTGTCCCCAGTTGAAATGACACCCCTGGGCATAGAGCTCTCTCTCTCTCTCTCTCTCTCTCTCTCTCTCTCTCTCTCTCTCTCTCTCTCTCTCTCTCTCTCTCTCTCTCTCTCTCTCTCTCTCTCTCTCTCTCTCTCTCTCATACACACACACACACACACACACACACACTATATTGCAAAAAGTTTTGGGATCCCCTCCAAATCATTCAGGTGTTCAAACCACTTCCATGGCCTCAGGTGTATAAAATCAATCACTTTAGCATGCAGACAGCTGTTACAAACATTTGTGAAAGAATGGGTTGTTCTCAGGAGCTCAGGGAATTCAAGCATGGAACAGTGATAGGCTGCCACCTTTGCAATAAGTCCACTCATGAAATTTCCACACTGCTGAATATTCCACAGTCAACTGTTTTGTAATATTATAACAAAATGAAAGCATATGGGAACAACACCAGCCTACGGAATAAAACCACGGAGCGGGGTCAGCGCATGCTAAGGCGCACAGTGCACAGAAGTCGGCAACTTTCTGTAGAGTCAATAACTTCAGACCTCCAAACTTCGTGTGGCCTTCAGATTAGCTCAAGAACAGTGCATAGAGAGCATCATGGAATGGGTTTCCATGGACGAGCAGCTGCATCCAATCCTTACATTACCAAGGTTAAAGCGTCGGATGCAGTGGCGTAAAGCACGCCGCCACTGGACTCTAGAGCAGTGGAGACGTGTTCTCTGGAGCGACAAATCTCACTTCTCTGTCTGGGAATCCGATGGACGAGTCTGGGTTTAGTGGAAGAACGTACTTGCCTGACTGCATTGTGCCAAGTGTAAAGTTTGGTGGAGGGGGATTATGGTGTGGGGTTGATTTTTTTATGCTCCCAACTTTGTGGGAACAGTTTGGCCCCTTCCTGTTCTAACAGGTAACTGTGCACCAGTTCACAAAGCAAGGTCCATAAAAACATGGATGAGCGGGTTTGGTGTGGAGGAACTTGACTGTCCCGACCTCAACCCAATAAAACCCAATCTTTTGATGAAAGAGACTACATGCGAGGCCTTCTCACTGTCTTTGATGTTTTACGATGGCGTTTACATTTTTGATTTTGTTCTTCATATTTGGATTATTAAACTTAATATCTGCACTCAGATCTATATCTTCATTTCATGTTTTGTACAGCTTTCACACTTTCAGTTTATTGCAAAGGCAACATTTCTAATAAAAAACGTTTTTTTTTTCAACCCAGCACTGGGTCAAAAAGGGACAAATGCAGCCAATGGGTTAAAGTAACCAAGAAATTTTTTATATTTGACCAAACAAACAGCATTTTGGTTTGAAACAACCCAGCATAGGTTAAATTACAATCCATTGGGTTGGGTTTGTCCATTTTTGACCCAACACTGGGTAGAAAATAACCAAGCTTTTTTGAGGGTAAGATTTTAAACAAAATTGTAGGATAATATTTTATTTGATTTCACTTAACAGACGTGTTTAATAGTTTTAGTTAACAATGAAACCCCTGTTGCCTAAAAGTAAAAGTTTCCTAAAAACTAAATTTTAGGGATATATCTGTGACAATGTAAGACAATAAACATAGGAATAATAATGTTACTAGATGCAGTTTATTAATCTCTGTCTTAAAAACGCTCTGCTGTCCATTAGCCACTGTAGATGATCAGATACTGTAGTATAACCCAGAGGTATGTGCAGTGACAGTGGATAAATTATGATTTACAGAAAGTGGCATCAGTCCAACGGCCCTCTGATCTCAAACACATTGTCAACGGCTGGCACAGATACAGAGTGATGGAGAGCCTTGGTTTATGGAAATAACAGCATAGACTGCATTTCATAAAAGACAAGGCTAATCTTTCATCTGCATCTCTCTTACGCACCAGTGAAATCTCATTTCCGTAATAACACACCGCTCAACCTATACCGAAGCATTTAAAGAACTCCAAATCGACATCCGTAATTAAAGCTGATGAGCTGTAAACAACACAAACTTTCACACCGAGTGTTTAAAAACTCCTTAGCGTTTTCTTTTATTATAAGAGCTAAACTACTAATTCTGGCCTGAAGGGAAAACATGACTAATAATCAGACACGCTTCATCCGCGCACCAGTCTCTCCCACTCAAGAAGCCTCTCTCAAGTGTCGATTCATTTGTACTTATATACTGGGATAAAGTTGCTTTGTACAATATTTGTTTACTAAAAACGTAATTCAAGTGCTGCAACACTGTCAGGAAAAATGGTCCCTAAAGCTGTCACTGGAGCGGTACCCTTTTAAAAAATACACCTTTGTCTCGTACACACTGCAAACTTTCGGGAGTGACAACTGCATTTAAATGCGGGAGTGAATCCCCTAAATATTCGTTTCATGTCTGTACGGAACAAGACTCACTCCCGAACATGTGATGATTGACACAGAAATAACCCTAGCAACGTTCAGCCATCTCGCGTGCTTATCACTCACAGCATTGACCAAAATAATCTAACAGCATTGTGTTATGCAATAAACCTCCGTCCTGGCGTTGTGTATTGTACGGTTCTTTTGTGAGGCTGCAGCACAGCGCGCAGTGTTGCCAGGTCTTCGGCTTTTTTGTACGTAAATACTGTTTTGGCGCTTAACCGTTTATGGCTTTTGGCTCATGAAGCGATCAAGTTTTTGGTGTTAATAAAGTGTGAATGCGCCGGTCCCAATATTTTGATCTTTGAAGTAAAGCATTTAGATTTATTTTGGTTTATTATCGGATTTTTCTTGTTCGCTGTCTTTTTTTAGTACAAGATTAGGCAACACTAGTCAGCAAACCTCATGCCTCATGTCATTTTCTGAACCGCACATACAGAAGACTTTTTCCCCTTCTAGAAATTAATTTTTTCAGAAGAGAGATCTGTCATGTTTATGATGCACGTTTAAACACATGACACCTCATAAGTCTAATTTCGCGAGAATCACCCTTATATATATATAAAACCCAGATAGATAGAATATCCCAGATATTCTCCTGCAGATATAATGCTTAACTTTAATCTCATTCAACTGATATACCACTGAGACATGACAGGTTGACAAATTAGTAAAAGCTTATTGTAGCAGACATACAGTAAAGCAGCTTGAAAATGTACCTTTTTCTCATCGCCGTCCTGCAGGAGTTGCATGTGACTCCGGCCCTGACTGTTAGTCCGGCGCAGTGTGGCGCTGCGATGCTCCACCAGCAGGTCAGGGGGAGGTGACACGCTGCGGCCCTGTGGATCGACCCAAGTATAAACGTGATTTGTGACATAACCACCTGGGATCCGCCCCACGGACCGCACCGACATGGAAAGCTTTTTGCTTCCCTTCAGCACCTGTGAGGATGAAGAAGTACAATCAGTCTACAGTGACTGTTTAGTGAGATGAAGACGAGACAGTTATGGGAATGTACGTTATGTATGAGTATGACATAATTATAAACCAGACACATTTAATCATTTAATTCAATTCAGAATTATTTCTATAGCATCCTTTACAATGTGCATTGTTGCAAAGAAAATGCACATTACATTAACTATTAACAAATCTTTAAACCTAAACAGAATTAGCCTTTTAATACAAATATGTAGTAGTTAGGCCCACTAATGGTTGTTTGAACCCCTTTAAAACAAAACACACACAAGGGTGACTTAATAGGACAGATAGAGGAACGTTAAAATAAACTAAAACCTCCTGCGGTGTTTGGCTTATTGGTCTCTGATGGCCTGCTATGCCCACTATCATTGTGCAGATCAAATATAGTGCCATTCTCACTGCGGGACACAGCAGATTCAGCTAAGTGTGAAATGACACAGTTTTTACTTTTAAAACACACACACACAACACGCTGGTATATTCAAACACATCTCAACGCAGCCCCTGCTGTACGTCATGTTTTCTAAGCGGCTTCATGATATCTACTTCCCATGCAGTTCAGTCCTCAGGCATTTCTTTCTGTTGACTCTGACCTAGTTCTGCTAAATGTCTATTGACTTTTTTGGGTGCCAAACCGTTACGGCCCAGATTTGAAGTGTAACAAAATAAAATTGCTTATTTTTTGAGTCATTCCCCAAAACGGCAACCTTCAAACGGTACACCAATAAGACGCTTCTTGAAAATCTTTTAAAGTTTGGATTTTTTAGGATTTAATCTGTACTGCAAGCAGCTGGTTTCGTCTCTTGGATACGCCAGGTTATTAAATGAGGCGATGAGTTGTTTTTTGGGGAGTTTAGAGCAAAGATAAACATTATCCAGGTGGATTGGAATGACAGTGAAATAAAGCATATGAGATAGGAAGATAAAAAGGAAAATGTAGAGAATGAGGGTCAAGAGGTAAAAACAACAGCTCGGTACCTGCTGTGAATACTAACAAATAAAAACCCGCCTGGCAGTGAAGATCTAAATGCGTCTCTGCACTAAAGTGCTGACTGTGACACTGTCTGATGGAGTGTGTCAACAAATGAGGAGAGGGAGGGAGAGAAAAAGAGAGGAAGGGCATGGATAAAAGAGAAAGGAAAAGTAGAAGCACTTGACATTAACTAAACTAAACTAAACTAAACTGAAGTTAATTTAATCAAGAAAACTGTGCTAAAAAGCATAGTGACCTGAATTTTTTTTACTATATCTACATCTTAAAGTTAATTCAGTTATCTGGATTACATAGGAGTGATGCACATTTTCAATAGAGTACAACTGTACTGCAAGATCAGGAACTCTTCATGCACACTGATAACATGATTTGCTTAACTTGTATAGTGCAAGAATTCTAGTTATTATGTAATCACTTTCATATATCTCCCTTAACATGATACATTAATAAGTTAAACTAGTTATTCAAAAAGATGAAAGCAGGTTAGGACTTAATCCATCAAGCCTCAATTGGATCATAAAAAAGAAGAGTTATATATCAGATTGGAGCTGAGCCTATGTGAATTTGCTACAACAATAACTAAATAGTTATATGCTACTGTTTAACATGAAAAAAATTGTAATTAATAATACCATGAATAGAACTATGAACATTTGCTGTCATACTTTGTATTGCTAATGTACATGTATTTTTCAAAAATATTATGTATTTTATATATTTTATAAGCCTCTTTTTTATGTAACCCTGTCTGTGAAATCCAGGTTTAACTCTCATAATCTAATAATAAGATTTGAAGCATCAAAGTTTGATTTCAATAATTGATTTCGCAATGATTTCAATCTTTGACACAAATATTAACTGAGTAAATATTAAAGATATCAAGGTTATATTTTCACAGAATTTACTTAACCTATAAAGAGTATAAGGGGCTGTCCACACGGAGACGCGCATCACTGCATACGTATAAATTTGTTATCGTATTGGCGTTTCATCCACACGGATCCGGCGTTTTGGGAGACTGAATCCGCTATTTTTTGAAACCGGGTCCTAAAGTGGATAAATCTGAAACCGACACCCTTGCGGTTTCGTCTGTACAGCCAATCCGTATATTTTGTGAAGCGAAAACGTCATCACATCACGTGTCGGAAGCGTCACACGTAACAGCAACAACAATAACGGCGGATTACGTGATTGTGTTCGTGCTACAGAAGCTACTAAAGCCTACTAGCTTTATTACAGCAAAATCTATTGCTTATGCAATTGTGGTGACCAACAAGCGATAATGGACAACACCATACGTTGGTTATGCGCATGCTCAAAGTCTTCTTCTCCGTGTATAGTGTATATCTGTGGCAGAATTACAGCGCCCCATACTGGTCCGGCATATATACTACACCACTTTCAGTCGGTTTCAGTGGTTTCGTGTTTACGGATTATTTTTTTAGAGCAAGGAAAAAAAATGATCGGATAGGGAATGCACCGGCTTCGTGTGGATATAGCCTAAATGTGGTAAACGGCATATAAAAAAAATGTGTTACAGTACCGCCAAAATCAGTATTGTGTCAGGTCAGTATTAAAAAGTAAATTCTTAATTTTACGCAAAATCTAATATCCGCCTTGTTTCTGTCATCTTTTCTCCCTTTTTTTTCAAAACGCCAGTCCTCCTTTTCTGCAGAATGTAAATCTGCTCAACAAATCACAACGCACCATTCCAAGCACTGTAATCAACAACAGTGGCGCCTTGAATACACAAGGAATCCTAGTTTTCCTCATCTACTTCGTAATTTGTGATCAACAAACAAACAAAAACAAAATAATACTTTGATGGCATTGATAAACCTGTGGTGGCTTTCTGTGATGGGAAAGAAACGTAAGCCATCAAAATCTTACGCAAGGCACTCAAGAGACGAAAAAATGCGGGTTGCTTGTTTTCCCGACAACATCAAGCTTCTATCATGCTAACACATTGACCCCAGGAGATCTTATGAAAAACTTTCCATTATTTTACGCGAAGCCAACGGAAATCGAGTAGGACCAAAACATTTTACAATTGATCGCTGTGAAAAACGTTCAGTGACGACGTCCCAAGTATGACAACAGCAATGACAGTGTTTTTAAATCTTTAGCCGCCATTGACGAGATATCTCGTCAATCAAGAGGAAACGCTTCCCTGCCAATGACGAAATTTTCCGTCTTTCCGCAATCCGGATATTATCCACCAGGATTATTCTTCCGCAACTTTTAAAACCCGGAAGTATTGCCCTATGGCAAGCGGCTGCATGTCCATGTCTGTTTTAAAGATCGCTCTGAATGGGATCTCTATGAAAAGTCCGTCACAAAAATTGAATTATCTCTGCTTTTTGCTCAAAATGTGGTGTTTTTGCAGAAACCTACCCATATTCAAAAGCTGATCACAAAAGAACCACTGAAGGTAGGATGAAACATTTTTTTTTGTTTGAAAGCAGAGGGTCTGTTCTTTCATTTGGTATATTGTATGTTTATATATTTAAAGAAGAACATTTTCTGGAAGGCATTAAACTTTGGTGAAAATCATGAAAAACTCCGGCGCTGGCTGGCTGGCAACTTTTTTAAAACGCTGGCAGGGAAAGAGTTAATATGACAAAGTAAGTGTTTTGATTAATGCCATTAATGTTTTTTATCAGTGTATATGTTATGAGAGCCAGATTGGCTCCCTCTGCTGGCCAATAGTGGTTTCTCTCATCTGTCACTATCCGGACTGCATTACCCATCATCCCTTGCACTACCAGTTCCTCACCACACCTGTCTCCTGTTAGTAATCACCTGGACTATTTAATCCATTCACACACACACTCACACTGCGAAGTCTTGTTAGGCTAATCTACAGTTCTGAGCATGTTCATCATGTCATTCTGTTCTGCCTTGTGTTTTGACCTGTGCCTGTTTATTGTTCTGTGATTGTTTTCTGCCTGACCTGACCCACACCTGGATATTTGACTACTGATTTGGATTGCCTTTGATGTTGTTGTTTGCCTGGTGTGTGACCCTTGCCTGTATTGTGGATTACCCTTCAATAAAACCAGCATTTGGATCTAACCGGTATCACGGTCATTACAGTATACCACTAGTTAACTAAATAAATATAGCATAGCAAAGACGAATGCACATTTATATATTGATTCAATAGATTTATAGCATTTTGAAAAAAAAACTTTGCATTTTGTGGAAAAATAATCAGTTTTTATAAAAAATCTTAGAAAATCAAATTATGGATTTGAATTTTTTATGTTTTTATAACCTAAAGATGCTATGTGAAAGTTTGTAACAGAAAATAGTGGTTTCCATCTTGTCACTTTCTTGGTATAGAAAACACATTTTACCCAAATTAGTCAAAATGGATTTATTGCATTTTGGAAACAAACTCTTTATAGGATGATTTTATGTAGAAAACTCTGCAAGCCAAGAGAGGTCGTGTACTATTTTTATTTTTGCTTGCTGGTTTTCTCATAATCATGTCTCAATTTCTCGTTATGTTAAGATAACAAAAGTTGTTTTCCCGTGATCTCGACTTAATTTTCTCGTGATCTCGACATAACAAAAGTTCTATACATGTGATGTGAGTAAATCTTACGTGTACTCGACTGAATGAGTTGTTTTGTTTGTAGACAGCAAAAGGTTATTTAGCTAAATTAGCATGTGTGACAAATGAGATTTTACTTGGATCAGGGATTTGCTCAAGCTGAAATAGATTTGTCAGTATTTGACAATTTGATTGTGGTAAATTTAGGGACCATCTCTAAAGTTACTCCATAATATACATGTTTCAACTTTTACTTACTTATTCATTTAGCTGACGCTTTTATCCAAAGCATCTTACAATTGCTATATATGTCAGAGGTCGCACGCCTCTGGAGCAACTGGGGATTTAAGGAACAGTATGTAGGATTGTGGTCAAAACTGGTACTGCAATCACAAAACTTGTGGCTAAAACTGGTATTGCAATCACACAACTGGTGGCCAAAACACAAGAAGACAACATAAACATCAGTTGAGGGCTGCAACTCCACTTTTTAAATGACAATATCCTGGCCAGACCACTGTTGTCAGTTATATAAGTATTTGAAATGACCATGATTTCTTAATGTCTAGTGACATTTCAGGGACATTTAATGATTAATTGATATAAATTTCTTACATACTGTTCCTTTAAGTGTCTTGCTCAGGGACACAATGGTGTGTCACAGTGGATTCGAACCTGGGACTCTTACACCAAAGGTGTGTGTCTTATCCACTGCGCCATCACCAGCAACTTTTAACAGCATTTAAATGGAATGATCTAAAGTCACAAAACCAACTGTAAAGTGTTCATCAGCTATAATGCACACTTTTTAGATTTTTGATATTTATTCAAATAAACCGTAAAATACTATTGAAGATAGTAACGTGTACATTATTACTTTAGAGATGGTCCCTAAATTCACGAACATCAATCATCCAACTTTATAATTTATGAAGAATTAGATGTATGTGTGGTAACGCTCTAACTGATTTTGCCAAGTGACAGATAATATTGTGTTGACCCAAGGACCACATTTTTGTAAATAAAACCTAAACCAACCCCAAACCTCAACCCTAACCAAACCCTAAAATTAGGGGAACATGATGGGTAAAAAAACAATGGTCTAGAAGCAGCTAATCCTGGTTGTAAACTTAAACTTAAAACAAATTGTAAACTTATTTCAAAAGTCTGACGGGTTAATTGAAATGTTGTCCCAGAATCAACATAACGTTGCCCTGAGGACATCAACCACTAGGCCAAATCAAGAGAAGACCCCTACTCATGCATCTGCAGGCTACTTCAAAATACACAAAATATTATGGACAGAAAATTAAATTATGATTATGCCAGGATAACAAGAAAATAACTTTTGTTATCTAGAGATCATAAGAAAATTAAGTTGTGATCACAAGGAAACAACCTTTTTATTATCTCAAGATCATGAGAAGGTTAAGTCGTGATCACAAGAAAACAAGTAAGCAAAAAGAAAAATATGGAAGTCCTCTCTTGGCTTAAGTAGAAAACAATCACAAAAAATTATTTTCACAGACAGGGTACTGCATGCACTGTAATATGTATTTCATTTATTTACTGTAAAGCAGCCTTGCAACACTGCAAATGTGTGATAGGAATAAACATTTGAAAAGCATCATTGGCAAAGCAAATTATAACATGTTGATGATAAAAAATGACTTTTTTCTAGGATAATGCGCACTAATAAATTGTTTAGATTAAGACCAGGAACATTGTTTTATTAGATTATATATTTCATTATGTATCATATTTAATGACCTAATAATGGGTTAATTACATTTGTCTTTAAAGACCAAAATCACTGAAAGGTGCTTTGTGTAAATTTTTGTGGTATTTAGTAGTGAAATTGTGAATTGCAACCAACAGCTCACCCCTCAATTTTAAAACGTATATGGTAGCCACCCACAGGACGAACATGTCATTGTCTGAGACAAAGTAGGGAGGAAATGTGCTCTGTATAAAGGTTTGCCCGTTTAAGGCTACCCGTGGTGCATGTAGATAAAAACAGCTCATTTGAAGGTAACAAAAACAATACAGCTCATTATGTAAGGTCTTTATACACCACTGATAACATATTTATGTAAATATTATATTGCATTTCTGTCAAGAGATCCTTCTAAAAGTTACACAGTGCATCTTTAACGACAATTTGCAGATCTCAGCCTTACCAGCACACACATAGCTGCTGGCCACTAAATTTATTTATTGTTGTTTCTATTGGGATTATAAAGTATCCAAGTGCGGAATGAGAAATCTAGTTGTAAATGTTAGGACATGCAGCGCTGGGCGTGCACTGACCAGCTGGCACAGATACTGACGCAGGCAAGACCGTGTAGAAGGCATCGATAAACAGACAATCTGTGATCGTTGCTAAGAATTTGCATAACAAAAAGGGGCCAATTAGATGATCACAAAGGGTAATTGGGTCTGGTTAGCCGTGCCGTGTGTTCAGAATGCAATTACGGGATGCATGGAGACAGGCTGGAAGAGAAACGGAAACATTTGCGTGTGATTGAATGGTTTTGGATGGAGACCAGGAGAACAGTGGGTCTACAGTATTTAACAATCGATGTATTACAATCAGATAAATTAAAGATCAGTCATTTCTGAAGCACTGGGACATGCGCACGTGTGATGTTTCTGTATCTGGTCCGTTTTGCGTAGGTGTTTATTTTCAACTAGCATGTGAAGGTGTTCATTTGCGAGCAATAATTTTCTGTGCATCACAATAAATGTCATCAAGCGTTCCTGTCGCTAAATTAGTGGAGCTAATTGGTTCGATTTCCAGGGAACACAGTTGCTGGTAAAATGTTTAGCCTGAATGCACTGCAAGTCACTTTGGATAAAAGCGTCTGCCGGATGCAAAAATGTAAATGTTATTGATCAGAGAATGAAAGTGTGTCACATTTTCGATCTAAAAAAATCGAAACATTGTAAAATAAAAAAACGTATTAAAATTAAGCCATTCATTGACTGATATCCTGCACTGCCAGAAAGAAACTTTATGTACATACTCCCCGGGTCCCCTTTGATGGAAGTCGCCATTTTGTGGCGCCATGTTTCTACAGAAGCCTTAAACAGACAAACTGTTCTATGAACTATAGAACATGTTTGTCCTGGGGCGGCTACTGTACCTTCTCTATGCGTTTCCAAAGGGAGGGGTGAGCTGTTGGCTGAGCCGTTGGTTGCAATTCCCAATTTCACCGCTAGATGCCGGTAAAATCTACACACAGCACCTTTAATCTCATTGCTTACTGAGCTGTGTTTTTCAAAGACTCTGAATGCCAAAGATATCCTGTAACAAACAATGCAGTGCTCGAATGCTACAGTAAGCCATTTAGCAACAAAGAAACAATGATGTACCAACCAATGCTTGCCTTGTTAAATATTCAAGAGCTTTGTACATCATAGGAAATTTCAGGGGTTGTTTAGTAACAACATCAAAGAAGAACAGTGACAGCAAACAGTGTTCCTGTAGCTCAGTTTGTAAATTACATAAGCAGCATTAAAGGTTGTGGGTTCGACCCCAGGGAATAGGGGTGTACCGCTGTTCTGTTTCCTCTATAGTTTTCCTTTAGTCTAATGTTTCTATTATTTCTTTTTTTATAGCCTACGTGTTTGTTTTAAAATGATGGTGTTAACATACAAGTTAATATGCGTAATATGTTTATATATTAATAAAACTTCACATCCTGTGTGTGTGTGCTATTGTAGATTTATATATTTATTATATATGTAAACATTATAGGTTTAGAACAAACAGTAGAGATGAAAAGAAAAAGGCGATAGAGATAATGTTAAAAAAAATCCTAATAGAAAACTGTAAAAATATGAAATATTTAATAAATTGTATTAAAGAATACAAGATATTAATGCTTTTTTAGTATAACCCATTCAAATCTTCCTAAATATATTAAAGCATACCGAGATGAAAACGCTATGAGAAACCATAAACTAGGAAACAACATTTGAAACGTGTTAAGTGCACAAGAAGTAACTTTCCAATCGGTGTTATTAAGATCTTGGGCCCTATCTTGCACACAGCCCAATTGACTTTGTCAGTGACGCATGTATCATTCGTATTTTGCACCGGCATACAGCGGGTTTTTCCCTCCACAGACGCACGTCGGCAAACTAGGGAATGAACTTGCGCTCCCTGGGCGGTTCAGCGCAACAAAATAGGTGTGTTCCGGCGCAAACCATCCCTGATGCTATTTTGCAGTTTCAAAAAACAATTGCGTTGCACTTTGTTCATTATGCTATTTTAAGGGTGCATGCTTGACCATAATGTATAGCGTGCACAACGCGCACACACTTTGCTTATCTAATCTACACAGATGCAACAGTTATTTTTGCAAATCATAAATTGTTACAATAAAAAATATTAACACATGAGATAAGGGGAATCATAGTGGTGAGCATTGGGGTGATAGTTTTTATTTATTTTGTGTGGCTGCGTTAAAAAATTATCATGCAAATAACGATTAAAATATTTTAAAATATAAGTTTGTTGTGTGGCTGTATTACGTTTATTTTATGTAAATAATAATTAAAATGTTTTTATAAGAAACCTTAATGTATTTGAACTTGATTTGTAAGTGTACTTTGGGGTTGGACCTTGCTTGCGTTTCTTGGCTTTCAGCGGTGAGGGTGGACGCAGCGATGTCCTCTGCTGGCGTCTGTGTAGAGGCAGATCCACCTCCCGTTACTCGGCGTGCCCGATTTATGCTGGCAAGCTTGGGATTCCCCCATCTCCTGACATCATTGTAGCGCTTGCGGCGCAACGTCCTGGGGATGCCAGCTGATGAGACAATTGTGGCTATTTCCTCTCACGCCTGTTTAACCGACGCTGATTAGGGCGGGTTTCTCCCATCCCCACACAAAACAACTTCTCTGTCTTTGACTGCTCTTACAAGAACGTCGGTCTCCTCGGTTGTGAACCGCTCCTGGCGTGCGCCTGGTAAATCCGTCATAATAATAGCAACCCGCCATGGAACTTGCACACTTGTGTTTAAAGGGAATGTTGGATGACGTTCTGATTGGTTTATTTGACGTTACACCCAAACCACACCTATGAATAATAAACCTACTTCAGACCAACCCCTTATTAATTTGCACCTGGCGCAAGAGTTATTTCTCCCGCTGGGAAAATAGCAACAGCGCCCAAGATCCGCCCACAAAGTCACTTGCGCTTTGCGCTTCGCACTTGCGTTTCAGATCGTTAAAATAGGGCCACATAAATATTCAAAGAAGACTGTTAAACTATACAGATCGCAAGTTTAAACAGTGAGTGTAGAGCATGTAAAAAAAACATCACATTAACCTAGAGTTAAAAAATGACCCTGGGTACACAAGTTCATTTATGAAACAGCACCTCGTCTATGAAGAAAAAGTGGGATACACCTACAGATTAAAGAAAGTGCTTAGACAATCTGACAGATAGGAAAATGAGATGCTCTGAGAGCAATTAAAATAGTCAGGTCAATTTGAAATACAGCTAAATATCTTTAGTCAATGACTGCCTATGTGCCATTGCAACAACAACAACAACAAAAAAGATATATCTCCTTATTCAACGTAACATAATAAATGCATTTTTACCAGTACTGTATTTGTGTTTCCTGAAATATGTCCAGATTTTTTATTTTGTGAACTGTTTTTCTATATCTATTGGAATTAATGTATTTTCAGCTTTTTCAGACCTTGCATAAAATCTGGTGTCCAGAACTCTAAAGAGATATTTTTTACAAGTTTCCATTCCTATGGAGAATGACTAAAAGCAGACGAACATTGCTAATTGGTCAGAAAAAAATGCAGAAAAGCGCACATTTATGAAAGCACTCAATGCTTTCTGTCTCTTCATTTTTGCACCCATAATAACCATCTACCTATGACTGCCCATTACCATCTCTCACTCCCTCAGGACATGAATACATATGTAAAATCTTGTCTTGGAACACAATTACTAACATTTCTTGTTCTGTCCCCTAAATGAGAAACTTTGACAAAGGGTGCAACAAAACACAATGTTCTTTGCTAAAAATAACACAT
This sequence comes from Paramisgurnus dabryanus, assembly GCF_030506205.2. Classification (NCBI taxonomy): domain Eukaryota; kingdom Metazoa; phylum Chordata; class Actinopteri; order Cypriniformes; family Cobitidae; genus Paramisgurnus; species Paramisgurnus dabryanus. Next base: position 9,932,676 of record NC_133354.1, read on the forward strand.
GATGCTTACAATTAAGCAGGGATAGCTCAAATAGGGAAGAAACGTCAGCTGTAGAATGATGATGCTGGCTGTGAGGTCTGATAAAGTTTGACAGCTCTGGACGGAGATGACATCCTATCAAGAACTGCTGAATGCTATGCTTGAGGGATCGATCTGACAACACTGAGTTGTTACTGCAAATCTTTCCATATATTACTTCTCTAAGCTTTCCATCTTTTCGTGTCTCATTCTTATTTATGAGTAATTTAGCAAAACTCACCACAATGTTGGATGACAAAGAATGCCAGGAGAGAGAGAGAGAGAGAGAGAGAGAGAGAGAGAGAGAGAAAGAGAGAGAGTGCTTGACTTAAGGGCAGATTTTGTAATTGAATTGAGAGAAAGATTGAAGGAACCCTCTCTGACTGAGGGTTTGCAAACAGCACAAGCAAACACATGGTGGGCCATACAAATATACAAATGACAATATCATCTATCTATCTGGGTTGGTTAAAGGCGTCTATGTCGGAGTAAATTGATTCAGCTAAAGCTGACAGGAGCCAACATAAACAACCTAATGCTCTCTTTACATTTGCAAAAAAGGCACAATCGAGCTTTTGAATGCTCAGAATATTAAACAGCTAAAACACAAGTCAAAAATTAAATAAAACTTTTGCTTGCAGATTTATATCAAAGGGTGCTGCAAAAATTCACAGAGCTCAGTGAAATATTTATGGGTCCCCCCTCCAATGAGTAAAGGCTATGTGACGGTGCCTGTAAACCCAGTAGAAGAGTTAGTTCACCCAAACATGAAAATAATATCATTAATGACTCACCCTCATGTCATTCCAAACTCGTAAGACCTCCGTTCATCTTCGATACACAGTTTAAGATGTTTTATATTTAGTCCGAGAGCTTGTTGACCCTTCATTGAAAATCTACGTACGGTATACTGTCCATGTCCAGAAAGGTAATAAAAACATCATCGAAGTAGTCCATGTGACATCAGTGAGTCAGTTAGAATGTGTTGAAGCATCAAAAATATATTTTGGTCCAAAAATAACAAAAATGATGACTTTATTCAGCATTGTCTTCTCTGTTATGAAGCGCATGCGTGAGACTAAAGGCACATGACTGCAGTGACGTGGCTGACGTGTTATCCTCAGACATGTTTGCAAAGTTTTTTATCAAACTTACAGCATAAGTTCCCTCAGACTGTAAACGAAGCACGGGCGCACAAAAAAAAACAGCTGGGGCGCACCAGATAACACGTCAGCCACGTCACTGCAGTAACGTGACTTTAGTCTCGTGCATGCGCTTCACAACAGACGTGGAAGAGAAGACAATGCTGAATAAAGTCATCATTTTTGTTATTTTTGGACCAAAATGTATTTTCGATGCTTCAAGACATTCTAACTGACCCACTGATGTCACATGGACAACTTTGATGATGTTTTTATTACCTTTCTGGACATGGACAGTATACCGTACGTAAATTTTCAATGAAGGGTCAGCAAGCTCTTGGACTAAATATAAAACATCTTAAACGTGTTCAGAAGATGAACGGAGGTCTTATGAGTTTGGAATGACATGAGAGAGTCATTAATGACATTATTTCATTTTTGGGTGAACCTTGAGTAATGTCATGTTAAAGATTTAAACCAACCTGAAATAAATGACTGAAATCAAACTTTCATGCTCTCAATTTCATAATTAGATTATCCTGGATTTTACAGACAGGATTACCTATCATACAGGGCAAATCTGCTAAAACAGGGGTGCAGACTGCTAAGCAAAAACAATGCAAATAGTAAAAAGCATACAACTTGGTATAGCAAAATAAACAAGATGAGAAAATTAACATATTTCAAGGGAAGAGAAGGGCTTCCCGTGTCTTTACTTGTTCAGTCAAAAATGACCCATGACCCTTCACACTGTTAATGCAATGCTCTACCAGAGACACATGAATACTATGAACTATCAAACTGTGAACCGAAATACAGGATAGAAACAACAACTAATGCCCAACATTCATGGTAAAAAAATAGTACAATTTAATAAATGCACCAGTTCAGGTGTAGATCCTGAATCAGGTGAAAGAAACGTTCTTTGCTTTACCCAGCCACCACTGTCAGGCTAAAGCTGATCCATTCTATCCAATGGGCTGTAGCACAGTTGCCTGGTCCTACGTGTCATTTAGCAAAAGCTTTAAGACTTATTCAGGAACACACACCCAAACAAATTGGCTGCATGCATATACAGTAGATACACAGCAAAGAACTTCAAAGAAATGCATTCATACGCATTCATGTATCATGTGACATATGCCATCTTCTTACCACTAGTTCTGTTACAGAGATCAGAAATGAATAAAACGACACTAGGGAATGTAATCCTGGTGGGAAAAGATAAATATGATTTATTTTCCCAGATCATCACTGGCAGTGCCCTCTGGTGCTCTATTATACATTATATTGATTATGAAAAGGTATTTTATTTTGTCTTTAAAAAAGAAAGATATGTGAGGTGTATAGACAGAGTGAACTGATATTACAAATATCTTAAACCCAACCCAGACACCAAAGTCTGCAGTCCAGACAGATTTTAATATGAACTAAAACGTTCCTATCATTCTTCCAAAATCAAATTAGCTAAGCTGTGCTATCCACATAAACTTTATAGCTCTATATTTTTACACCGTATAAAATAATGTGATCAATAAGTCATATATAAAATTAAGCTAAGCCATTTCAACTTGTTTTTATGAGCTATTGCTACTTATCTCAGGGTGTTAAATGGCTACAATGTTGCATTTTCATCTTGGTTCATTTTGCATTCACAAGGCAATATTTCCAAACGGACCAGACTTTGTTAAAGAGTAACTAAACACTAAACCAACTTTTTTTAAGAATGGGGCTTTATTAGTGCTGTTCATTGATTTGAGTAACTATTTTGTGTTTTAAAGCTATAATATATGGTGTAAAAACGTCTGAGTGCTGCCCTCTTCAGGTTGAACGGTGACTACTGCAGTTGAATTTTCCTGTTGGATGTTGTGGTACTGCATGATGTAAGCGGTACGAACCTACATAAGCAGGTTCAAGCTCACTACCCCCTTGTTATAATCTCACCACACCCTTGGTACAAGCTCAGTTCATCCCCTCTATCGTCGTTGGGGTCTTCCCATTTTTCTTGCATATTGATAGTGGGTGGAGTCAGGCTCTAACCAGGGGTTTAATTAATCTTTAATACAAGTCATGTGCGAGTAACCTCTACTTTAATTGGTCAGAGGGCATCCATTTATTTTCAGTGATTCCTCTCAAAGTTGTCGGATTTTTTGGTAACTGCAGTTATATTACTTTATTATTTTGAGCAGGAATTAAAACTTAGGTGGGGAAACACCCTTACCATGTACCTATTCATGAATAACCGCTGACGTCACTCACATCTCAAACTTGTCTTCCACCATTTTGAGTACCTGTAGTGGTCGCAAAAGAACTAGAAGCTATGCCTTCGCTATTTTTGCAACACTAAGAATGCTCAACACAGCTTGATACTTTGTTCGAGTTATCACCTGGATCTCTACACATGAACGCAAGCATTGAGAACATTGTTTGTGAACACAGAGTTTACTAAAAAGAAGGTTTTGAACAACTGACTTTGGCTGTTTTGGTGCCCGCTCGCCGCCATCTTACCAGTCAAGATGTATCGATCTCTGAATGCGATGTAAGGAGGGAGTAGAATAAAGATGGATAGCTCCTAAAGTATAGTTCCATATAAATGCAAAGATAATTCGTTGTTTTGTCGCAAGTGAAAAACAATATTGACATTCTAGTCGAAAAAGGAACCTCATATGAAATTCATTCATTCGCATTCGGAGATCGATTCTTTATGTCTGGCAAAGATGGCGACCGCACACAAAAACAGCCAAAGTCAGTTGTTCAAAACCTTTCTTTTTAGTAAACTCTGTGTACACAAACAATGTTCTCAATGCTCGCGTTCATGTTTAGATAACCAGGTGATACTTCGAGCAAAGTTTCATGTTGTGTCACGCCTTCTTATGCTGCGTTAACACCAACCGCGTTTCAGGCGTCAAAATCGTGCCGACCGCGCCTAGTTTGCCGCTTGAACAGTTTGAAAGCATTTGCGCGTCTAGAGCGAAGTAGAAGTGTGGAAAAAGCAAGCATTTGACGCGCGTCAGAAGCCAAATCCGCTTCTTGTGGGAGGGGCAAGTGCTATGCGATTGTCTGTTTGCAGGATGGCTGATGTTGATGGTGCATTTATCGCGAGAGTTACAAGTTTGTATTTAGTCACCTTACTATAGGGGGAAAATAAACGGCGCGGGTTCGATAAACGTCATGTGACTCAAAAGTGGAATGTGTATTTATAACAGTTGCCCAATGTCCTCACTGACACTCTTCCAAGCGAGGTCCTTTTAATTCCTTGTGTCGTATAGCTCTGGGTGACTGCTCACGGGCAATAGCAAGTCTTCATGCTGAATGAGTGACTCCGGGCGGGGCTGCCGCCACAGTAGCAAGCAGGCTCCTGATTGCTTAACGCGGCGCGAAAATCCGCCAAAGTTTCATATTTTTCAACTCGGGCGTCAGCTGCAAATTTGGGTCAAACACAAAATGCCCAAAAAGCACCATTAGCGCATACCGCGCCATATGCTCAATCCGCAAGATTGAGGCGGAAACGCATCTTCCACGCCACGCTAAACGCCTCATCCGCGCTGCGGGACCTCCAGATGCGCATTAACGCGTATTCACATTAACATTGAAATCACTCGCGCTTGACGCCTATACCGCGGTTGGTGTAAACGCAGCATTAGTGTTGTAAAAATAGTGGTAGTTCGGTAGCAGTGGACAGCGACCGGAAAAACGCATCAGGGATCGAGTAGTCATCACACCGAACCAAGATATTTTTTTAAGTAGCGTTTCTTTTCATGACAGTCGAGATGCGAAATGTCGTCTTTCGTAGCCATTTCCTGTACCCGTAAGACAGTAAAAGATAAGAAATCCGTAAATCGTAGCAAGCTTGCCAATGCTTGTCAGTAGCCTACTGATACTCAAGATGGCGGTAGTAAGCTGAAAAAAGGGTGGATGATGTAAAAGGTCACATGACTGATAATCATCTATTGGGGAAAGGAGCAATTAGAAGACATTTTATAAGAAACAGGTGCACTTTGGTTTTGGCATTGATGTGCTCACCAGAATTTATCACCAAAGAGTTATCAGGTATGTTTATGGCTAAAAAAGCAATAAGATGGCCTGTTCATTTGTCTGTTGGGTTGGATTGATTTCACTTTTACAGCAACCCGCTCCAGCGTTAGTTTGCAATTGGGCCAAGATGTCATTTAAAGGGGGGGGGGTTCAATGGTATTTCAAGCATTCTGACTTATTAACACAGTTATAGAGTTGTTTCCTCATGCTAAACATAGGCAACGTGTCAAAAAAGCAGTTGGACACAGAGTTACTCTGGTTACAGAGTATTTCTGTGCTGAATGCACTTCGCCAGGGTTCGTACAAGTTTCGGAAAGTTTTTTTGATTACAGGTCCAACTGACGTTTCAGGGGTTTTCTATACGTATCACTTCTTTATATGGGCACTTCCCCCGGAAAACCCCACCCACCCGTCAACGAGCGGGAGACGCTAGGGCTTGCAAACAGCTTATCACGCCTCTCAGCTTTGTTTAATTTCAAAACTCAACAATGGCACGAAAGAAGAAGTGTGTTTTTGGATGTAAGGAGAAGAAAGTCAGCCTTATGAAAACGATGGATATAGTTTATTATCTGGGGTAGCAGCGGAGTTTTGCGTGTGTGTTTGATGCAGTGGATTTTCCCAACCGGGTCACGAGTTGCACGCGGTAAGTAAGACTTCTGTCTTATGTTGGAAAGAGTCGCGTGCATATTATATAAATTACACGAACATGTAGTGAATCATAAGTTATAAGTGTTGTATAGTGTTGCATGACTCGTACTCGCTCCTCCTGCGGTATAACTCCGCCTTCTTCATTTTTTCGTACGTTATCGGAAAGATTCGGTAAAGCTAATCTTTCTTTTATAAATCTGATTAAACTAAAGTCTCTTCGGAGATATAAAGGATGTCATACTACTCTATAGGTACTCCAGATTAACATCAGAAATGCAGAAACAGCGTGTGTTACGTGAGCTTTAAGAATAGTGCAAATTTAAGAGGTATGGCAAAGAGGATATTTTCCAACTTTCGGACACAGGAGCACAACTCAAAAGAACTTTTCCATTTGAAACAGTCATGACAGACTTCCACAGTTAATTTCACCTGCCCGTTCCCCGGCGATGATTGCACAGGTTACCCGACTTCATTATTTGTGCTCTGGAAGAGAGAAAGTGACCCTGAGACCACACTGTGAGCAAGTGTGTATGGCAAGCTGGAAAGAGCTGTTGACCCTGGACTCAAAACCATCCATCTCCTTTAGCAGGACTGGAGTGGGAACACAGAGGGATGAAACTAATAAATTACAAAAAAATGCAATTAAATACTCTTCCTCCGAACAGCGCTGATTTTGATAACACTTTAATCATAAGCAAAAGCACGAATCAGGCTGAGTGTTTATCATTGCTGAGACGCTGCCTCAAGCATCCAAAGACTTCTGCCAGTCAAACTGAGATTTTTCAATGGTCTAAACAACTCCCAGAGGAGCACAAATCTGCTTTAAAAAGCACTTTATTGACCATATCTCTTCTATGTTCTATTATATTGCAGAATGAGTTGGAAATACTGAGTTTCTCAGACTAAAAGCAATCTGTTTATCCCCGGCATTACTCAGCAGGTTCAATTTAGGTTGGGACTAGGATAATTTTCTGCTATTAAATCCTGACAGCTATTATCTTTGTGTCTTGTCATGTTTTATTACTACTATAGACAAAAAGAAATCTGGTAAAGAAATCAGTTGACCTTATGTGTGAAAACTCAGCTAAAGTCATTTTTTGTGATAAATAAAATCATAAGAACATTTTGTGAAAACATAACCTCGATATCTTTAATATTGACTGAGTAAGGCCATTCAAAATTAAAGTGAAATCCTATTTAGATTACGAGGCTTTAGCCTGGATTTCAGAGACAGGGTCACATATACAAATATATTATGAAATGTGAAAATAGACAAGGATATCTTTTTTCTGAGTCATTTAATTGCTTTCTGAAATTTAGTTTAGGCTGCCTTAGATGTAACTGTGCAAAGTTTTCTGTTCTACTTCTTCTTGAAAGTGCTAGAAAGAAATTAGGAATAAACAAAGAAAATTAATGGGATCATTACTGAGAACATAACACAAGCAGGAAACAACTAAATAGATAAAGAGAAGTCTTACACAAGCAGTTCTGCTTATTTTTAAGGCGGAATGATGGTAACAGATGACAATTAAATTAAACTATTATGGAATTTTTGCTATGTTCTTTTAAAAAGTTAACCATTGAGTTAAGCTATAGGGCTACACTAAAAGATTGTTAATATCTGAGAGACCACAAATGGGTGATTCTCACGAAATTAGACTTAGGATGTGTCATAAAACATTTTGATAAAAAAGTAAATGCAAAGTAAGAGTATCAAAATAAGAATCATACAGTTACAAACATCTCTTCATGTACTATTTTGCACATGATTTCAAATGACATCATACAAACCAATTTTTTTTTTCCAGATTTAAGGGGAAAATTTTCATTACTGCAACGTGTCCATGACTGGATTTGGGTTCTTTGACATGGAAATATTTATAATAAAAAAATCTAAAAAATACAAAGCTTCAGTGCATGTTATACTATAAACATTTACAGTAAAGAAACATGTGGTATTTGGTGATCATTGGTAAATCTAGAGACAAAAATAAGGAATATAAATGTGTCCAAGCCAATTTTCTCATCCTTCGCAACAATTTTCAATCATTGTTTAAGCTCTCAAGTAACTAACTTTTTCAAAAAAATAAAATAAAAAATGTTGGAAGGGACATAATTGACTGTGACACTAAAGATGACTACCAGGTAAGCAGTTTTCTCTTCAGATAAAATTTTTAATTTTGTTTGTCGTAGTACCCAGACAACTTTTCAGTTCTCATTACCGAAACACGAGTTTGTAAATGCATATATTTAATGTAATATCATGTTGCGGTAATGATAATTTTTGATAATGATCATCTAAATTTTTTTTATAATTCTATAGGAAATATTTTTAAATCGTCTAAAAATAATGGTTATAGTAAGTTCAGACCTTAATCTTATATGTGCAAAAAATTGTCTTTAAGGGCTTTTTAAAAATTCTGATGCTGGACACCTTCTAAATCTGGACTTCGTGAGAATCATCCAAACATGATGACAAGTTTTGTCCCTAAAGTGTGTGGAGTGCCGCTAAGTGGTCATGACAGCACACCACACCATCAGATTACATTGACAAACAATGCGAGTCTTGACTTTTGGAGCCAACCTCTAGCGGCCAGTCAATGAATTGCAATTTATGTCACTTCCATATTGGCTTCATCAGAGAGATCGTAAGGTTGGCCCTCGATTGGGACTGACAGCCAATTTTGCAACCCATACTTAATCCTTACCTTTAAAATGTAATCAGAGGTGTCATTCAAAAAGTGTGAGTCATGGTTACTATATGAGAATTTCACTTGTCAGGCCAATCAGAGAAAGGTCACATGACTCAGCTTTCGGTTTTATCCCTGTCAACTTGTTTTTGTTCTTTTGTCTTATGTTTGTTGATTGGTAATGATGCTCTTTCCTTGATGCACTAAATCAGTTGAATTGGAAAATCAATTCTGGTTGTATCTGATTTTTTTTGGTCTTCTGTCTAAGTGTAACAATTCAGTGTGTGTGCATGCGTGCGTGCGTGCATGCTCGCGTGTGTGTGTTTGTAGACAGAGATGAAGTGTTGCCTGTGATCTGGATCTACACTGCTGCAGGCTGTTTTCTCCGATACGTTCAGTGGTCATCTATGCGTAAAATTAACTCCACCACTAGGGTCTCTGCCAAAGGGAAAGCTTATACACAACACAAACACACACAGTAACATTTTAATAGTGGCCCTCTTGTCCAAAATGACAAAATTAACCTAAAAATTATCTACATGAGAGAAATGAAAATAAATATATATTTATTTTTCATATATACCGAGCCCCCAAGGTGACATTGGAGTAAAAAAAAATCTAAAGTTTAGTTTCATGTGCTCACGCAAATTAAACTTTCTTAAATGTTTGCTCCATGTCCCTTTAGGGGCTCCGTACTATATGAATAAATGTAACTTATCTGGATCCTAATATTAGTACAGTGTTTGCCATACAAAATCAAACTATAAGCATTGATGTCATTCTAATAGTTTGTAAAAGTGATTAAATAGAGCTTTGGTTGTCCAATAACATCATATGTTCAACAACAAATAATTGATAAACTTAAAATTGTCACTTTTTTGTCTACAATGTTAATATTGTGTCAACCCTATTCTCTAAAAAGTAAAGGTGCTACATGATGCCATTTAATTTGAGATTAAAAAAGACAAAAATAATATCAGACCGCTTCTACTGTAGGTCTCATATAAATAAAACCATATTTTCTTAAAAAGTGCTCTTGCATTTATGAAATAACATGTGAATCAAGTAAGATATTAAATTGATATTAATAAAGAAACAAGTAGAAGAAAAGCAAAGCTAACTTGTTTCTTTGGAAGTCTGCAAGTCTGCAAGGGAACAAAATCAAGCTTCATACAAAAAGCAGCCCTATTAAAGCAATTCTGCAGCCATGATCCACTGCAGGTGATGCATACTGTACAGATCATTAAATCCTGCACTACCTGCTTCTCAGCAACCTTTTCTTTCTTTTTTTGAACGCAGTGTGCTTGCGGTAGGTGTTTATGTAAGAAATCAGGCTGTAATTGTCTTTCTGTTGTTACATTTGAGTGATATTTCCTGTTTTGTGGGTTTGGCAATCTGAATGAGCGCATAAAGATAGGCTGACTGTCTGGATCACTTCATTAGTGGCTTGTCAGTGTCATTTGTGGCCTTTTCAACCGGGTCCAATTATGGTCCACCCACCACCTTGACAATGGAAGAAGCAGACGTGCATGAGTCATGGCGAGCCCTGTTGCGCAGGGAATCGAATCAGATGGCAAATGACAGCCAGATTTAATTATATAGAATAAGAGATAATCTGCTTGGAATTTTTAGACACATGTCCACTTACAGGTGCAGACCCCATGCCAGAATCCACTTTAGACTTTAAACCCACCGCAACTCACTTTGGACTACTTCAATTGTATATGAGGTGTTTCACTAAAGTTTAACTTGTTCAATGTAAATCTGAATGTTCAAAATGATTAAATAGTTTGAGTAGTATAAACTTAAATTTATTTAAAAATAATAATAGATCAAATATTTTCAGTTATTGAAACTCATAAAAATATAGGAGTTAACAAATTACACAGAGGGAGTTAAGTTTTAACAAATAAAAAATATTTAACACTGATAAGTGTAAATTTATAGTTAGATTTTTTACTCTGCATAGAGTCAATGCTAACGCTTTCATGGTGCAACCTCACCGAGCGCAAATATTTCCAAAACAACTCTGACCAACCCCAGATCAATTTCTCACCCATCACACACCTCGCAAAAGATGAAACAGAAAATGAGAGCTGGAATGAAAAACAAAGAGAGAGAAAGAGATGGACTTGTTTGTTGACTCAGCCCTTTCAATTACATGACCTTCTTCTTGTGCGCCTTTAATTTTACCATCAATCCAGTGGGGTTGCGGCCCACATCTCATTGCCTGCCGGGGTGACGAGACAGAGCCCAGTTTAACATCTCAGCCACAATCACACACACATACAGTACACACAGGTGCAGCCAAATACACATCCAGTCAACATCACTGATCTCAGCCAAGCTATTAGCTATTTTATAAGCTCACCCCAAACAAAGATACAGTAAGGTTTATGGGATAATTTCCTTTAACCTCAAAGTCATGACTAATACTCTACAGATCAGTAAATACTATGTATGCGGTCGACCAATGAGACTTCCGAAAAATCTTGGCATGACATGTCCGGCAAAAATGGCACATATGGCCACCCTATGCAAGAGAGGGACATAAATATCCTGTCATACATTATACTCCTTTCCCCCCTTACAAAGTAAACCACAAGCCTCCTGGATGGACAGATAAGAAGGTTTATTCCAAAGGCAGAGTTCTCATCATAGTAACCCAGTGTGAGGCTTACCAGCCCGAGAACGACAGGTTCTGGATCAGTCTGGCTTTTGATCTGTGAGATATTCGTTCAGAAACATTCAGCACAAGTTTAGTAGTAGGTACAGTGTGCACCTGCCCTTATAAATTGTTATAAATAATTAGGCTGTTGGTGCCGTTTTGCCCATAGCTAAACAGTGTGCAAGTAATGCATGTGTATTGATCCAACTTGGTCAAATGGTAAATAAATTACTTGCATTGAAAACACTACTGCAAAGCACACAATATAATAACTACAAAGCACAGAGGAGCAGGCACTATCCCCTAGAACAAAATGAATCAATAACCATTTACGGGGCATTTTTGTTCTTGCTTTGTCTTTACCGATAAAAGCAACTTTCTAAAGTTGAAGGCTGGGTCAATATTTCCAACTCCGCTGCATTCTTATTCTTCCTAAAGAAATCACAGAAAGTCCACTCTAATAGCAAATTTCCTCTTTTCCAATTACAAATATGAAAAACACACATAAACCTCATTCACACAGCACTTTGGTCCCAGAAAATTTCTGTTAATTCGTCAGAAAGCCAATGTTACTATAGTAGGTTTTCTTTACGGGAGTGATTCCAGAACATTTATGATAAGAATAAGAATATCATAAATGTTCTGGGATCACTCCCGTAAAGAAGACCTACTGTAGTAACATTGCTGTAACATTTACAGAACACATCCTGTCTGAACAAAAGCCAGAAACAATGTCGTAAGGGGCATGCCTTTGGGTCATCGCAAAACAAAAAGTTGATTCAGCTCTTTCCAGTGTTGTTTTTGTCAACGATGACGATAACAAAATTATTTCGTTGACGCACCTATTTTTTATGACACTGACTAGCTAAAATCTCTCTAAGGTGACGAAAACATGACGAGACGCTTTCGAGTTTTCGTTAACGAGACGAGACGGAACGAAAATGATTATAAGTCTGACGTTCACAATGCATGTCATTTCTGCATATTTTGCGTGAAATCTGTCTGTTTTTATCTAAAAAGTATCAGCAATGCTGCTGCTTCCTATCCTTGTTTTGGGTCAACACAGTCTCACTCACGCCCACCACCCGGCTGCCGCCGTGCCGCGCAAGTACACCAGATTTCAAACAACAACAACAACATACCTCCGGCTGTGACGAGTTCAAAGGACCGTAGCGGTGACGCCAATAAACGGAAACAACAAGATGATTTATGGACATACTTTCAGTATAATCCATCAGACAGAAAAACAAAAAAGTCGTTTTCCTCTAGTGGGCGTAGTTCTAATAATAATAGTACTATTAAAAGTTGCCTGTATCCACTTTTGTGTCTTTAAACACTAATTTTTTGGGGTCGACAGCTTATAAAAACGTATTTCTGTTTTTTTTTGGCTTGTTAGCTGCATTCTGTCACACAGCAGCTTTTGGGCATTATTCTGCTTTTTCCCAAACTGAAAAGGAGGCTGTCACGGTAGGATAAGTCCATCGTGACTTTCTGTGTTGTGTTGTCGTATGACTGGAGTATGCGTGTGTGTGTCTGATCACTAATGATCTGAGTGAGTGCAGGTGCGCGTGATTGCTTTGTTCCAGCTGGTGGTAGTTACTGAGACGGCATATATACTCACTCATTCTCTCTTCTCACTGCCAGATGATTACGCTACATGTCTCGCTTGTGTTCTCGTGTTCATGTGTTCCTGTGGTCTCGTCTTCGCGTGAAGGTCTGCCTGTTTGTGTATCCGGTTTCATCCGTTCACCTGACTTCACCCACGAGCACCAGGATTCATCACCGCAGCCTTTGTCTGTCCCACCATATCATCCGTATCATCTGTGTCATTGTCTAAATAAACTGTGTTTCATTTATTCCTGCATTTGCTTCCTGCTTTTCACATACAGTCATAACAGAATCATCTGGCCAATAATGGAAGCAGCAGGTAAAGGATCCCCGGCTCGGTTTGAAGAGTTTATCTCCGCTGCTATACATCGATTCACCACCCAGGACAGCCGGATTGAGGAACTGAGCCGGGGAATGAAGGACATGACAGACAAAGTGTCCGAGCTCACCCAGGCGATCCAACAGCTGACGCTACCCACTGCGCCACCCGCACCGTCTGTTCCTCCTACACCACCCGCGAGCGCGTCCCGTCAGGAACCTAAACTATCTACGCCAGAGAAATACGCAGGTGATCCAGAATGTTGTAGACCATTTCTATCTCAATGCTCTCTCCATTTCTTTCTTCAGTCCCAGACCTACAATACGGAAGAAAGTAAAGTAGGATTTGTGTTGTCTCTCCTGACGGGAAAGGCGGCGCGTTGGGGAACAGCGGTGTGGGAGAACAACGACCCGTGTACCCAGAGTTTCGAGGCGCTGTCAGCGATGATGAGGAAGGTCTTTGATCGATCGGCAGTTGGAAGAGATGCGGCTAGGAAATTGGCCGATCTGCGTCAGGGTACACGGTCCGTTTCTGATTTTGCCATCGACTTTCGTACGCTAGCGGCGGACAAGCATTGGAACGAAGAGGCGCAGTGGGATATTTTCCTGCATGGGTTAACCGGCCGCATCCAGCGTGAACTTCAGCACGGGGAGATTCCAGCCTCTCTCAATGGTCTCATCGATGCGGCTATCCGAGCGGATATTCGACTGAGGAGTATTCCGGCTTACGACGATGAAGGGGTTGTTCACGCTGTTCTGGAAAGAAGACCGCCATCGAGAGAGAGTGCGGCCGGTTCCTCCATGCCCGATCCGGAGCCCATGCAGGTGGGTCGAGCTCGGCTTTCCCGGGAGGAGAGGATTCGCCATCGAGCACTGGGGCTTTGCCTATATTGCGTAGAGGCCGGGCACCTCCTCCATCGGTGTCCGGTAAAAGGCAACGCTCTGGAGTAGTGCTGGGGTTACTTTCGGGCGGAATCTCTTCAGCAAAGACCCCGTTAACATCTACCCTCCTCCCGGCGAAGCTGCGGTGGCGCAACGTACATCTCACCTGTGATGCACTACTGGACTCGGGAGCCGAGGGGAATTGAATCGATCACCACTTTGCATGTAAGCTCCAGGTTCCGTTGACAGCTCTCTCCAAACCCATTTCACCCTTCGCACTAAATGGTAGTGAATTATCTGTCATCACTCACATCACGGACCCGGTCACCATCTGTATTTCTGGCAACCATTCTGAGACTTTGCAGTTCTATGTTACTATTTCCCCTCTGGCTCCCATTGTACTTGGACATCCTTGGCTGCTTAAACACAACCCATCTGTCAACTGGAGATTAGGAACTATCACCGGTTGGAGTGAAGCTTGTCATAAGTGTTGTCTTGTCTCTGCTTGTATACCTGTCTCTGCGTCTGTGTTTCAGGAGGAGACGGTGGACTTAACTAACGTGCCCGCTGAGTACCATGACCTGAAGGGAGTGTTCAGTAAGTCCCGGGCCGCTTCTCTACCTCCACACCGTCCCTATGACTGTGCCATAGATTTACTGCCAGGTACGTCTCCGCCTAAAGGCAAACTTTACTCTCTTTCTGTTCCTGAGATGGAGGCCATGGAGAAATACATTTCTGATTCTCTGGCAACCGGGTTCATTCGCCCTTCTTCATCTCCAGCAGGGGCGGGGTTCTTTTTTGTTGGTAAGAAGGATGGGTCCTTGCGTCCTTGTATTGATTACCGAGGGTTGAATAACATTACGGTAAAGAATACTTATCCTTTGCCGTTAATGTCTTCGGCCTTCGAGAGGTTGCAAGGAGCATCCGTCTTCACAAAACTGGATTTACGTAATGCTTATAATTTGGTCCGCATAACGGGGGGGATGAATGGAAAACTGCTTTTAACACCCCTCGTGGCCATTTTGAGTACTGCGTGATGCCTTTCGGATTATCCAACTCGCCAGCAGTTTTCCAAGCACTCGTTAATGACGTGTTGCGAGACATGGTCGATCAGTTTCTGTATGTCTACCTGGACGACATACTGATTTTTTCTACGTCTCTCCAGGAACATGTGCAACACGTACGACGAGTGCTTCTTAGGTTGCTAGAGAATGGGCTTTTTGTCAAGGCGGAGAAATGCGAATTTCATGCACAGTCTGTTTCCTTCCTAGGGCACATCATTTCGACTGAGGGTGTCCGTATGGATCCGGAGAAAGTTAAGGCTGTGGTGGATTGGCCATCCCCAGAGTCTCGCAAGGCCCTGCAGAGATTTCTGGGGTTCGCCAATTTTTACCGGCGTTTTATTCGCAATTTCAGCCAACTAGCCGCGCCTCTGACCGCCTTGACCTCCACTAGCACGGCGTTCAGGTGGTCGGATGCAGCCCAGACTGCATTCGCCAAACTGAAAGGCTGCTTCGTTTCAGCCCCTATTCTCGTGGCCCCTGACCGTAAACGCCAGTTCATAGTGGAGGTCGATGCGTCAGATGTGGGGGTAGGAGCCGTGTTGTCTCAACGCACATCCTCAGACGGAAAGGTGCATCCCTGCGCGTTTTACTCTCATCGCTTATTGCCTGCTGAACGTAATTATGACATTGGTAATCGGGAGTTGTTGGCTGTTAAACTAGCACTGGAAGAATGGCGTCATTGGCTTGAGGGGTCGGGTGTGCCCTTTATAGTTTACACTGATCACAAGAATCTCGAATACATCAAATCTGCTAAACGTTTGAACTCTAGGCAGGCTCGGTGGGCTTTATTTTTCGGTCGTTTCGAGTTTACATTGTCCTACCGTCCAGGTTCTAAAAACACCAAACCTGATGCTTTGTCCCGCATTTTTGAGCGTCCCGATCGTGTTTCCTCTCCCGAGCCTATTTTACCGGAGACTCTATTCATCTCCGCGCTCTCATGGGAGATCGAATCGAAGGTAACTAAAGCCTTAGAAGGGGTAACGTCCCCGGCCCGTTGCCCACCGAACCGGTTATTTGTGCCAGAGGGACTGAGATCAGAGGTAATAATAAACTTTATTTTCTATAGCGCCTTTAAAGTGCACATCTCAAAGCGCTTTACAAAAAACAATTAAAACAACAGAGATACAACACATAATAAAGATTAGGATTAAAAAAACATTATAGAATATAAAACAAAGATAAGAGCAAACAATCAATTAAAAGCTAACATAAAAAAATGAGTTTTAAGCTGAGATTTAAAAATACCCAAAGAATTTGCTTGCCTAATCTCAATCGGTAGAGAATTCCAGAGTTTAGGAGCTGATGAGGAAAAAGCCCTGTCTCCCATTAGTTTTAAACGAGTTGAGGGAACAGTTAAAAGACCAGTTTCTGAGGAACGTACTTAAATGGAGCCATAATTCCAGTATAGCTTGCCATCCAGGGGTCAGTCGAACCAAGTTTTTGGTTAAGCAAAGATTTTGGTGGCCAGGGATGGCTCATGACACACGATTTTGTATTGGCTTGTTCGGTTTGCGCTGTAGGTAAGGCGTCTAATCGTCCTCCTGACGGATTACTTAGACCGCTGCCGGTCCCTTCGAGACCCTGGTCCCATATTTCGCTCGATTTCATTACCGCCCTCCCGCCCTCCCAGGGTAATACGGTGATTTTAACCGTAGTGGACCGATTCTCGAAGGCGGCTCATTTTATTCCCTTGCCCAAATTACCTTCAGCCAAGGAGACAGCGGTCACTATCGTTGATCATGTATTCCGGTTACATGGCCTTCCGACAGACGTGGTCTCCGATAGGGGTCCTCAATTTATATCTAAATTTTGGCGAGAGTTCTGCAGATTGCTAGGGGCTACGGTTAGTCTGTCTTCGGGGTTTCATCCTCAGACCAATGGTCAAACCGAACGAGCCAATCAGGATGTGGAAAGAGTGTTGCGATGTTTGGCCTCCAAGAATCCTTCCTCCTGGAGCCAACAACTCTCTATGGTGGAGTACACGCACAATTCATTACCAGTGTCAGCTACGGGCCTATCTCCGTTTAAGTGTAGTTTAGGGTACCAACCACCATTATTTCCCAGTCTGGAGTCCGAGGTCGCGGTCCCCTCCGCGCACGCTTTTGTCCAGAGGTGCCGTCGCACTTGGAGTAGGGCACGTGAGGTCATACTCCAAGTGAGACAACGCACCAAGGCTAAGGCCGATCGCCACCGGTCGAAGCCTCCCGTTTACGTCGTGGGTCAAAAAGTGTGGCTTTCTACTCAGAATATTCCGATGCGTTCCGTCTCGAATAAGTTGACTCCCAAATTTATCGGCCCGTTTTCTGTTGCTAAGATCATTAACCCAGTAACAGTCCGCCTTAATCTCCCTCCTGTGTACAGACGAATTCATCCGGTTTTCCATATTTCCAAAATCAAACCCGTGTTTAAATCTCATCTTAATCCGCCGGTCCCGGTTCCCCCCCGCCTCGTATCGTAGATGGGGAACCAACTTATTCGATTAATCGTATTCTGGACTCTAGACGGAGGGGACGCGGATTTCAGTATTTGGTGGATTGGGAAGGTTACGGTCCGGAGGAGAGAAGTTGGGTTCCTGCTCGGGACATATTGGATCACTCCCTTATTGATGAATTCCATCACAGGGCTAGGAGCCCGGGGACGTCAGGTGACGCCCGTGGGGGAGGGGGTACTGTCACGGTAGGATAAGTCCATCGTGACTTTCTGCGTTGTGTTGTCGTATGACTGGAGTATGCGTGTGTGTGTCTGATCACTAATGATCTGAGTGAGTGCAGGTGCGCGTGATTGCTTTGTTCCAGCTGGTGGTAGTTACTGAGACGGCATATATACTCACTCATTCTCTCTTCTCACTGCCAGATGATTACGCTACATGTCTCGCTTGTGTTCTCGTGTTCATGTGTTCCTGTGGTCTCGTCTTCGCGTGAAGGTCTGCCTGTTTGTGTATCCGGTTTCATCCGTTCACCTGACTTCACCCACGAGCACCAGGATTCGTCACCGCAGCCTTTGTCTGTCCCACCATATCATCCGTATCATCTGTGTCATTGTCTAAATAAACTGTGTTTCATTTATTCCTGCATTTGCTTCCTGCTTTTCACATACAGTCATAACAGAGGCAGCCTCTCGCAATACAAAGTCAATGGAGTCGGTTGGATTGTTTTCCCCCCAGTGGGCGTGGTTTTCAGGTTATCACGAATTTAGTTCGCATAGCCAGACCTTCAATAGACGGTATCTATATGACGTACATTTCGAAGCATATTATCATAATTTTTATTCTATTACATTTCATAAATACACGTGATTGTTTTACACTTAATATTTAAGTATATTAACGTACTTTTACTCAAGTAAATGTACAAAATTTTAATGTAATTATGTATTAAATAAATTTTAATATGCAATATTAAAGAATACACAATATGATTCTATGCTTTAGAATAGTGAAGTAAAATATTTTCCCAATACAAACATCCTAATAAAGCACAGATGCTTTGAAAATGTAACTAATGTAACTAAGTATTGTCCACCTCTGCTATCAAGTCCAACTAAATCCAATTTAAGCTGATAATAGTCAGTTTTACTAGCATTTGCGCCGCAGCCGCTATGAAAGCCAGCCATTTTGTTGAAGGTTTGCCACTCGACGGGGGCAAGCTCCCACGTGGTCACGTGGAAAAGTGATGTCAATGCATTCCCTCTATAGTGAAGTTTAGCCAACATTCTGTGTTTGTGACGTCTGAGGCTAAGACCTCTGTCTCTATTGCACAAGCCTCGCTCATTATACCTAAACCCTATAAGGAAGTAATTAGGTAATGACTGGACTACGAGAGACCAATAAACAAAGCTTGTACAATAGGCCCCCACAGACAGAGACTTAACGTAGCAATTCATGATGAGGACATCAGGGGGCCGATAACCATTTTATAGCATCCATTCTCTTTGCCTAATCTATTGCCAAACACATCAGAGGCTTTTATCGTACATAAGAGGGGGGAAAGTGTTTTTCGCAAATGTGTTGACTCTACCGCAACATAATTTGAAATTGTGTAGATTACACAAAAGATGCCCTTCATAATACAGCATAATGCAAACTATACATTAAACAGACTATGGGGCGGTTTTCCGGACAGGGCTTATCCTAGTCCCAGACTAAAATAGAGGTTTGAGCTGCCTTAATTTAAAAACATCTTGCACTGACATATCTTAGCATATATTAGTGCCATTGTTTTGTCTAAAAATGCAAAACAGTAATGTTTTTTGTAAGGTATGTTTGTAAAAACTACTTAAATATGCTAAAATAACTAAGGCCTAGTCCTTGATTCATCTAAACCCTATCTGGAAAACTTCCCCTAAATGATTATGAAACGCTGATAATGATTTAAAGGGACACTCCATTTTTTTTTTTAAATATGCTCATTTTCCAGCTCCCCTAGAGTTAAATATTTGATTTTTACCATTTTGGAATCCATTCAGCTGATCTCTGGGTCTGCCTGTTCCACTTTTAGCATAGCTTAGCATAATCCATTGAATCTAATAGACCATTAGCATCGCGCTAAAAAAAAACCCAAAGAGTTTCGATATTTTTCCTATTTAAAACTTGACTCTTCTGTAGTTACATCGTGTACTAAGACTGACGGAAAATTAAAAATTGTGATTTTCTATGCAGATATGGCTAGGACTATACTCTCATTCTGTCGTAATAATCAAGAACTTTGCTGCCGTAACATGGCTGCAGAAGGCGCAATGATATTACGCAGTGCCAGAAAATAGTCCGATGCTATTAAAAGTAACCAAGGGGACTATTTTCAGGCGCTGCGTAATATCATTGCGCCTCCAGATTGGCAGAATGAATTCCAAAATGTTAAAAATAAAAATGTTTAACTCTAGGGGAGCTGGAAAATGAGCATTTTGTTTATTTTAAAGTGGAGTGTCCCTTGTATAATGTATACTTGTGCAGAAATACAAAGAATTTAAAAAGTTCACAAAATTCCAAGCCAAACTGTAAATGCAAAAACAACAGTTTTACTCCATTAATGTATGAAACTGCATTTCATTTTATGGTTTCATTATAATATTCACAATCATATTTACAAACGACATTCGTATTTGCAAACAGAGGTTACTTTTTGTGGGAGGAGCCAAACTGGTTGCAGAAAGTGACAGCTCCGCAGTAGCGGTGTGAAGTGTTTTAGCATTAAAGGCAGAGGTGGAAAGAGTACTGAAAATTTGTACTCAAGTACAAGTACAAGTAGTTGCTAAAATAATACTCAATTACACGTAAAAGTACTGGTGTTAAAAATGTACTCAAGTAAAAGTACAAAGTACACCTCTTAAAAACTACTCAAGTACAAATTACTTTTTAGCCGGTGATATTTATTGAATAAACATTAAATCCATTGAATGAAATCAGAAATATGAATGGATTAAAAACAGGCAATTTGTGTTTTATACAAATAAACACATAGTACAGGAATTTTGTCTGTTTAAAGAATGTTAAATGATTTTAACAGCAGCTATATTATTTCATATTGTTTCTTCATATAATTTTTATAAAGTTATAAAAATGGTCTAATGTTATTATTATGAATTATGATGCAACATAAATAAGCTTGTTGGGTTATTTTATTTAAAAACAGATTTTTTTACATTAACTCATTTCCCGCCAGCCATTTTTCGAAAAGTTGCCCGCCAGCATTTTTTATGATTTTCACAATAGTTTTACAAAATGCATTCCAGAATAAAAATATATAAACATACAAATATATCAAATGAAAGAACAGACCCTCTACTTTCAAACAAACAATAAAAAAAGTGAAAAACAGTTTCATCCTATTTTTTCCCCTGCTTATAAACTCTTAAATATTGGTATTTTTCTTTACAAATACACATTTCTATTAGCAAAAAGCTGAAACAATTGCATTTTTGTGAAGGAATTTAGTTAGAGATCAGATTCAGAACGAATATCACACATAAAATTAGTAAATAACGTTTTGGCTTCAGGTTTATCCATAAATTGGGTAAGCCCGCGATCTAGTGGACAGTCGCGGTATTGCACATTAACATAAATTCTTCAGAAACACGTTTTTTATGCACGTTTTTTTCTTAATTGACAAGATAACACGTCAATGTCGGGGAAAAGAGTTAAAAAATAATATTGGACAAGAAAGCTTTGAAAAAGTACCCTACTAATATTTCAAAAGTTATCAGCATTTAGCACTGACATATGTGTAATTTAGACAGGCTGTCAGTGCAGTTACACTGCTACGCCAGTGGGACGCGGCAACAGACGAATTTGATAAAAGAGTCCTTATTAGACTGTTTATTATTATAATAAGCTTAAAACACTGATTCAATATGAATAATACAATGTTGACAATGACATGAAATTTAACTTTGAGCGCCATTTTACAATGCTAAATCTTTTTTTACGGTCTATGTGCTCGTCACCTAGGTAACTGAAGCTCATGTTTCAAGTGATGTTTTCAGTCAAATTATCGTGAGGTTTACCCAACATTAAAAACAAAAACGATCACATAAATATGGTTAAGTCTTCTTTCCATAATGTGCTTTTTGAGATTAGAGGCAGAAGTATTGTAAGCTGAAATCACTGCAGATGGCATTACATTTGCACGCTGTCTCCTTTCCTTCCTCTGTTTGTGAACAACTCCCAGGTGCGGCCATGGGCACTCATCATCCGGTATTTCTTCGGAATTTTTAATTAATTCAGCGTCCATAACGCCAAAGTTCTTTGACATTAAAGCACTAAATACAACGTCACAGTGAAGGACGCGCGAGGATCGATTGAATAGCTCTCCAGAGACCTTGCTTTTTTCCGGTCCAAATACAAGGGTTTTTATTGGCCCGCCCATGATCAATTATTTCTATTGGATATCCAAATGCTGTCAAAGATTTGAATATTAATTTAATTCAAATTCTACAAGTACTTAGTAACGAATGTGATTTTCAAAGTAGCGAAGTACATTACTTACCTTAATTTGTACTTAAGTACAAGGAAAATTACAGACTTAAAAATGTACTCATAAAAGTACAAGTACACGAAAAAACTACTTAATTACAGTAACGTGAGTAGTTGTAATTCGTTACTTCCACCTCTGATTAAAGGTGACATAGAATGATTGAACAGAGTATTTATCCTTGTTCTGTGATGTGACATGTAGACACAATTTTTTTTTTTTTTGGGTCTGTAATGCCTTAGAAGCTTCCTAAAAACCTCTCTCAGATAGCTCTATTAGGGTGGGGGATTTTAAACAAGTGGTTTTGCACCTATTTGGCTCCCCCTACTGGCTTAACTTGTAATCTCATTACTGATTGGCTGACTTTGCTGCCACTCAAAAAATGTAGCCAATTATTTTAAAGTGGAGGGGCAGTGAGATGGCTGTGATGTCATAAGCATCAGTTTTTCAGATTGGGCCGTTTTCTGGCTGACATTTCTAAAAGAGGAATTTCTATGAGACTGAGATGTTTAGCATGTTTAGCACTTTTTGTATGTTTGTGAAAGCGGGTAGACTACCATTATTCAACAAAGACAAGGTAAAAAGGGTTTTTCATTCTCTGTCCCCTTTAAACCGTGCTTTTTATGGATCCGGTGTTCTGTCGAAGTCTGATTCCCCTATGTTTCCCTTTAGTGCAATGTTTCTTATAGCGTTTTAATCACTTTACGTTTATTTTTTTAGATAAACAAAAAGTTTAAATGGCTTGGCTACTGATATGCATGTATGTAATGTATATGTATTGTTCTTTTTTGCTTAATCAATTATTTGTACAGTCTGAATCGCTATAGTACATATAAAAGCAATACTATCATATATTATATATAATAACTAAGGCCGGGACTCGATAATTTTTTTTATCTAATTAATTAGAGGCTTTGTAATTAATGAATTGAAATTAATCACATATAAATATTTGACCTGAGAACATTGAGAAGTTATTTTTTCACATGGATTTTTAGTATACCATGAATAATGACTGAATACATAAGCTTAAAGGAACAGTATGTAAGAACTTTATATCAATTAATCATAAAATGGCCCTGATATGTCACTAGACATTAAGAAATCATTTTCATTTCAAATACTTATATCACTGACAACAGTGGTCCGGTCAGGATATTGTCATTTAAAAAGTGGAGTTGCAGCCCTCAACTGATGTTTATGTTGTCATGTTGTGTATTGGCCACCAGTTGGGTGATTGCAGTACCAGTTTTAGCCACAAGTTTTGTTGTTGCAATACCAGTTTTGGCCACAATCCTACATACTGTTCCTTTAAGCAACAAAATATTGTTTATTTTTGTTCAACCAAGTCATTGTACCCGGAGTCGGGCTAACGTCCACGCTAGCTGCTATATGTTTTGGTGATATGTGAATTCCTTGTTGCATAGCTTACACACAACCATGCTCTTATCGACGCTTCCATCCGTTTGTTTTTATAAAAAAAAATCCCATCCACGGGGCCAATCAAAGCGATCTCATCAGCTTCTTCGTTCTTGTTCACTGTGGTTTGTTGTTGTCTGAAGTCATGAACGCTAGTTGGTGCTCCAGAATAATCGGTCCGCTGAAACTCATCCAATGAGAAATCTTCCGTGATGCGATTAAAATGCGTAAAAAATGTTTAACGCGTTATTTTTTGTGTAATTACTTAATCTTAATTAACGTGTTAAAGTCCCGGCCCTAATAATAACGTTTATTAAATATTTCATCATTTTCCATGTTGTTTTCTATTATTTCTTCCTTAGTTTATGTGTTTGTTCTAAAATTATTATAAAAGTATTATGTTTACACATAAATTTAAAAGGCCTGTTTATATATTAATAACACTTTACATTGTGTGTGTGTGTGTGTGTGTGTGTGTGTGTGTGTGTGTGTGTGTGTGTGTGTGTGTGTGTGTGTATGTGTGCTATATTTATATATTTATTAAGTATGTAAACATAATAATTTCAGAACAAACAGGAAGAAGAAATAAGCAAAGATAAGGAAATAAAAAGAAATAATAGAAAAAGAAAAAAATTGAAATATTTTAAAAGATGATATTATTGTTTTTCAGTATAAAAAACATTTATTCTGAATAAATTATAAATGTAACGTGATAAAAACGCTATTAGAAATACAAAGAGAAAACAGACTTCGACAGAACACCGGACATCTTCTCTACTTAATTTCTATTCTAATTATTCATAGATTTCCAGATGATTTCATCTATCAAATCTGTCCGTTTAAGGGCTTACTGCAACCATAAACACCTACGTTTATCTTCAAATGGTGTCTTCGACGATGGTATTCTATAAAAATTAAAGCCATCTTTTTTGGCATTCCTATTCTGACACTTAACAGCACAACAGGACATTTTCTAGTGAGTTATCTTGCTTATTTCACTTGTGTCTAATTCATTTTCAAAGTTTTTCTGCAACCACATTGCGCGTGCAGCTTGCAGTGACGTAACTGTGACATGTACTCCAAAAAAGGTCTATAATAAACTCAATTTATCTAGTGGTTTAATGCTGTAAATGTCATTTGAAAAGTAAACCGGGCCTCACAAATCTGTGTTGAACTATCTTTTGCATCCAAATGTTTCTTCCACTGTCAAATAAGAATTTTAAAAGATAAGAATTTTGATATACGCCACTTATAAATGTCAAACTTTAAAAGAAAGAAGCAGATTCCCTTTAGTGCATGATAACAATTGGGAACTGTAAAATGCGAAAGGCGTTTGCTTTTTTATGTATTGTATGATATTTGAAGACTTCCTCCCTGTAGTTTACACCCATTCCATCCTATAAAGGAACTCAAAGTGCATAATTACGAAAGGAGCAATGGTTTAAAATAAGCACTCGTGGACCGATAGGCAGCTGGGTGGGTGGTTGGATTGACACATGTAGGAATGGATGGATGTAGAATTGAAAGGTATAGATGGATGTGAAGTGGCATTATACCTACAAAGCTGTCTCAAGTGATGTGAAAGAGGTCATGTGTTATTTCACATAGTACTTAGTGGCTGAGAACAGACGCTATTTATAGTAAGAGCAAGGACTTGCTGTGAAGGATGGGTGCTGACTTCAAGACAAGGGTGTTTGCTTGCATTCACTGCATTACAACATGGGCTTTTGACCCTTTTGTTGTGTCTGTATTACTTTCCTCCTGGGGCGATACCCTTTTAAAAAGTACACCTTTGTACATAAAGAGTCCATAATAGCACCTCAAAAGTACATCTTTTGTACCCAACATTACATATTAGGACTTTTTAAAGGGTGACCGCTTGTGTACCTTTCTTACAGAGAGTGCCATTTTTGGTGGTGGGTAATGAATTTGATTTCTAAAGACCTTATTTCTGTGAAAATCTATTATAAGCATGAACAAAAGCTAACTTGCATGTTAACCAGATGTAGGACAATCATTCTGCTCTGTAAGTGAATGACTTAATTGAAGTTAATGACCGTTGTGTGTGCAGGGTTAAGCTGATTAACGTCGGGTTATGTTATTCTTTTATGGATGGTCACATGCTTCCTGTTGTCGTGAGTAACACTACTGGGCTTTAGCAGACCCATTAGTTCTACTTAAAAGCTAACACATCTTTCCCAACAAAGAGAACGTGTAGGTGAGAGAGCGAGACTGTAAGAAAAACCGAGAAAGAGGAATAATTGAAAAGCCTGATCCCTACTGTAGGTTATACTAATCCGGTTTAATTAACTGAAAATCCTCCAGCGTCTCATCAAAGCCAGCTAGAAATGACAAATTGCATGGTGTGTCATTTTAAACACTGTCTACCCTGCCTGTCCCTCCCTGTTCTTCTCTGGTTTGAAGAGGCAGCTGTAGGGCGCACCTGCTGTTGCGGGTACATCTATTGTAGCCCAAAGCACTTTACACCAGCAGCTGTGCAGCTCAAATTGCCTCTTAACCCTTCCGCCGCATCACTTTTCCCAGCATGCACCACTCTGACAGTAAGAGAGTTATTCAGATGCTGGACTTTACAGTAAAGAATTTCATTATTGATAAGTGGCAGTGTATGTTTGTCACAGAGATGAGACAGCATTTCAGCATGCATATATGGTGTGGCATTTAAAGGTAAAATATATGAAGGTATTGTTGTTTATTATCTGATTTATCCTTCCAATATCTTCTTCTGAGCAGCTGTGATCTGCCTCACATCCATCTCTCCCTCAATTCTCCTACTGTCTCATACATCACACACTCTTATAATACAGCTGGCGGCTTTGAGGGAGAGAAATGAGATATGGGGATCAAGAGAGACAGAAACAAAAGATAAAGAGACTGCTGAGTTGTTTTAACCCATGATTGGGTGAAATATGGACAACTGTTGGATTAAATTAACCTAGAAAATGTCTATATATGTGTCATGTGTTAAAACAACTCAGCATACATCCAGACGTTGCGTTAAAGAGCACCAATTATCCGATTCACGATTCCAATCTCTTTTCTTAGACTATTGGGTTGTAATTTAAACAAACCCCTGGTAACATCTTAAAACAGTTACACTGGTTTTTATTACTTGATTTTATCGTACTTTTGTTTTATCTATGACTTGCGATTTTTATTTATGACTTGTTACCTGAATTTGTTATTACCTCTACTTATTTATTTTTATGTGGTTGTTATTTGTTTTATGTATTTTATGTGTTTGGAAACTACGGTACAGCAATTTTGTCGGCTTTAGCTGATTTAATATTTGTGCTTTATTAATAAACAGAACTTGAACTTGAAATGTGTTATTATTGGAATACATTTTGTGTTTTTTTTAACACATCTTGTTTTGTCACTTTTATTTATTTGAACACAAAATCTAAACAAAATGACACATAATGTGTCATGCAGTATCCTTTTAAAAAGTACACCTAAAGGGCCCTATTTTAACGATCCAAGCATACTGTCTAAAGTGCACGGCGCCGGGTCTAAACAAGTGTGTCTGAATCCACTTTTGCTAATTTAACGACGGGAAAAATGGTTTGTGCGCCGAGCGCATTATCGAAAAGGTTTATTCCTATTCTTTTAATGAGTAATGGGAGTGTTATGGGGCGTAACGTGCAATAAACCAATGAGAGTCTCAGCTCTCATCTTCCAGTTGCGCTGGAGCTATATGTCTAATTCCTATTTAGATGACGGACTTTGTAAACTGATAAACTAAGTGGAAGAAGGAAGACCACCAGCTTAAAATTAATGTTAAATAATTGTGTTGTTTTTCACTTGAATTTAAATTCTTATTTTTACAAGTATATAAGAAAAGTTTTGTACTCTAAAAATATTAATTTGTAACAAACAGATGATAAAAATGTACAAACGTGTGGAGAACCGTTTTAGCACCCGGACAGCGCCATGAGTTTTTTTTTTTAAAGGCATTACTTAAAAATATTTTTCACTCACCGTATCCAAAGGAACGAGTCATCATATACAATAAATCCATGGGGTAACATTTAAAAAAACATTTAAAAACAGATGCATTTGTTTAAAGCAAAGCATTTATTTACTTACCAGGCTACAGGTGAAGCAGCTCTTTATGCCTTCTAACGTCTCATTATCGGTTCTCATTTATGTCTCAATAATAATCTTTTACATTTGAATATTTTACTTTTTCATATTTAAAAGCTTTTTTGTGCTGCTGCGCATCCATGTGTGTGATAAGCAAACCCGCGTTGCCGTCCCGTTTATAGGCGCATATTTCTAACGTGCTCATTAAATAACAAAAACACTTTTGCGCCATTGACCTTAGACTTTAGACCAGGTTTTAGTTGGTCAATGGCGTAGTCTATTTTAGTTTCCTCAAAATAGCAACGCGCCAACAATGCGCCTGAACACACCTCGTTTTTAGATCAGAAAGTCCATGGGTGCAAAAATGCATTTGCTATTTAAACAACGTGACACTACACCTGAAAATTATAATTGCGTCGGGTTGAAACTAGAAAAAGTCACTTGTGTCGTGCATTGCGCCGTGTGGATACAGCCCAAAGACTTCATAGTAGTACCTCAGAGGTATGTACAGTATTGGTAGCAGAGTGTTTATTAGTATGTGAAAGGTACATATAAGTACCAAATGTATACATATCTGTACCTAAATGGTACACATTAGGACCTTTATAAAACTTACTGTCATAGTGACAGCTTGGAAGCAGTTTTTGACAATTTTTTCTGACTACTTACTCCAGACTAAAGGAGAAATTGCGTCTTAAAACAATGATGAGCACCACAATAACAAGCACAAACCGTTTGACTATTCTATATTGCCTGTTAAGTGAGAAAGAGACTTCTTGGTAGCAGAAAAGTGTCTTTGTGTCATCGACTATACCGGCATGAGGTAACTAACCGAACATTGACCCTCTCTGTCTGTAATCTGAAATGTGTGCTTGGACTTAACAACCCTTTGGGGACCAATTTATCCACAGTAGTGAGCTAAAAAAAGTTCCCCTGGGGACATTTGGGATTGTTCTCATTTGTAAAAACCACGCATGAATGGCATAAATTGACTGATAGTTAACATTAGAGCTATAAGTAATTTTGCAACTACATGTCTAGAAACTCTCATTAGAGTATAAGTAGACTGTTAGGGATAGGGTTAGTAGGATAGGTTGACGTTGATGCAAAGATACTAATATCTGTTGGAGAATCATCACAATAAAGTGTAAGCAGATATTAGTCAGACAGTATACAAATACTAAAAAAATGAATATTTATGATAATTTATTTGCAAACCTGAGCCTAAATGTTATACATGATATAAGACTGACCCAGTGCACTTCCTGATAAACATGCTCACGCACACACACCATCACAGGCATATAATACAATAACCATCAAGCAAACCAATCTAGGGTACATTTAAAACCAGCGTAAAAGCCATTTCCCAGTTCTTATCAATGCATACTAACAATTTTAATCTTTAAACGGGATCATGAGCTTTACAGTATTATTGTTTCTTTTCAGCCAGCTTAAGTGAAGCCAAAAAATACTGTTGTAAGGAAAAACAAAGAAATTCCGAGCTTGTGATTCTTACTCACAGATTGAATCCCACAAATGCCTCAGATCTGTCAACAGCTGGGAGAAAGGCATAGTACGCATGAAAAATGAGCAGGATAAATACAGTCTTGTGTCTCACAACCATTTCTCAAAGCTCAATTTAGCACTAAAGCTTCTTTTATAACTAGGAGATATTAGACACAGGTGGCTAACTGCTGCACTAAGCATCCATCCCATGTGGAATGTAGCTGCGATTTTTCAGCTTTTCAGTATAAGGGAGCTGCAGCTAAAGAGATTCTTACCATATTCATGCCATTGTGGGCGGGTTAATGTGGGTCAGAAGAACCAAGGGCGAGATCCATATTAACCCCAGGGCCTCCTGCACAGCCAGAATGTTAACGAAAGATAAATTTGAAAGGTGCACTGGTGCATCAAGAGGACATGTTCACAACCTATAAAAATTACTTAGTCGTCACTTTTAGCCAAAAAACTGCACTGCACTGCACTGTGCTATAATTGTCCTAAATAATCAGATTTACCGTTTTCTCTTGGCAGAAAACTAAATATAAAAAGATTCATTTAGACTTAAGTAGAGACCTAATGCCACATTCACATTACAATGACGCAGCACCAAAGCGACAATATCCCATTTATTTTAATGGAGAGCTGGGGATTTACAGCAGCACGAGCAACCGTTGGCAACTGGATGGGGCGTGTCCAGCGATACGACAAAGTTGAGAACAGTTCAACTTTATGCAATATCAAGCAACTTTCAGGAGCGACTACCAATGACAGTGAGGGTTCCCACACCTTACTTAACTTCAAGTTCAAAGACCTTTCAAGGACTTTCCAGGTCCAATACCCTCAAATTCAAGGACTAAAAGTGGGGACACATTTCAAGTGAGAGCAAGGTAACATCGTGTTACCTTTTAAGATACATTGTTACAGTTCCCTTTCGAGGGAACTCGCGCTGCGTCACTGCGGTGACACTTTGGGGACGCCTCCAAAGGCGTCTGAATGTGTTCATCAAATTCAACCAATGTTGAGGCTTAACGACAAAGTTAGGGTGATGCGGGAGTCAGAAATATATCGCTATCTGAAATATTGCCAAAGACGGCGTTACAGAGACGCAGGAAGTATGGCAAGGGAGACGCAGCATCTCGTTCCCTTCTAATGGAACAACAGTTACATACGTAACCCAAAATGTTTTCATGACTCAAACACAACTATGCAAAAAAGCATTTTGGTATGAATTAACTTTGGCATACAGAAGATATAAGCATTTAAAGCGAACAGTTTAGCACGTGTGCTTAAAAAATCTAGAATTTTTATGATACTATCCTATATTACACAGGGAATGGAATTATTTTCCAGAAACCTTCTTGCATAAAATAGATTCAAGCACTTTCAATGACCTGTATCTATGTATGTATATTTTCAAAAACCTCCCCTTGAATTTTCCCCCCAGATTCACAAACTTTCAAGGATTTCAAGGACCGTGGGAACCCTGAGTAAAGCAGT
The DNA here is from genome assembly GCF_030506205.2 of Paramisgurnus dabryanus. Classification (NCBI taxonomy): domain Eukaryota; kingdom Metazoa; phylum Chordata; class Actinopteri; order Cypriniformes; family Cobitidae; genus Paramisgurnus; species Paramisgurnus dabryanus. The sequence continues at coordinate 9,963,240 of NC_133354.1, forward strand.
GGCGTTCTCATCAGCTGTCTTTATTCTTTTACTGAGAGGACGCTTACCATTTCTTTCTAGTTGTTACTAGGACAACCAAATTTAGGAACGCCTCCTAACAATCCCATTGAAAGTGATTGGCAACACACATGTGCATGCAGCATAAGCAATGTCTAGGTAGAAGAATATCTGGGCTCTTTTGACTTGGGTAGTAAGTAACTGCAGCAACCACCCTGGCCATCACCTTGCAACCACCAGCAACGCCCTGGCAACTTTCCTAAACTTGTGTTTTGCCCAGGCAAGCATTTTCTTTAGCTTACCGTGCGAAAACAACTCCCCTGAAGCAATCCTATGCTCAAGAACACAATGAAAACTTATGACTCTCATTGCAGGGATCAAACCAGCCAGCATTTGATTACAAGTTGTAAGCTTTAACTACACCGCATAACTCTTATAATTTTGAGAGTTACAACACACAGCAGTGTCATTTATACTTTGTGAGACATTTTCATGTCTCCCTATATACTCGTGGATCTAAATGTGTGAAAAATTGATAACACTTGACAATAAGGATGTATTTGTTAACATGGCAAAATGCATTAGTTGACATGAACTAACAATGTAGTTTATCAGAATGTATTAATACGTGGTTGTTAGTAAATGCCAATACAGTTGTTTATGTTGGTTCTCTGTGCAATAACTAAGGTCAACAGTTGCAACTTTTGAAATTAACATAAACTTATGCAGGGTTCACACCAGACGCGGTAGAGGCAGCAAGCGCGAGTGATTTACATGTTAAGTCAATGCAAAGACGTGATTAGGCATCCTGTTGCGCGGATGGCGTGTTCTGCGCGAATTGAGCGTTGCTGGGGGAAACGTGTGAGTTGAAAAATCGGAACTTCTGCGGATTTCTGTGCCGCGTTAACCAATCAGGACCTTGCTGTAGTAGTGAAGTGATTACAGGAAGCGAGCGGAGTCACAGAAGCCCCTCCCATGATGCAAATTTACGTGTAAATGTCTCGAATGACCTAGAATTTCACACGCGTCTTTCACGCGTGAATAAAGCAAGTAAACTCAAATGTTCAAGCGTCCAACTACGCGTGAATAACGCATTGTTGCTGCCTCTACCGCGGCTGGTGTGAATGCACCATTAGATTAATAAATGCTGTAAAAGAGAAGTTCATTGTTCGTTTTTGTAACATGCTGATAAGTTGACACCCTCATGTGAGCTAACTATCAATCTCCAATGATCAGTGGAGAAAAAAAGAAGAAACTCAAAACTAACTCAAAACCACTGTCTGAAATAACAAACCAAACACAAGTGAACCATGTCATCATTGTTTGACTACATCATTCAATCCACTTATTCTCACTGGTAAGCAGTCTGTATCTGTCACTAACCTCTACTGTTCACGAGGAACATATAAGCATGTCTTCTTGTGATCCTGAGTGGCAGGACAATTATATCACCTATAAAATCCCTGCCCTCATATTACATCGCCCTTCAATCATAACACTCGACAGCTGCTCGCCCCGCCCTCCTTCACCCCGAACATTCCCCAGATGCTGCGATTTTCCCTGACACAAGATCTTGAATGTACAGCCAGCCCGCGGAGATGAACGCTTGAGTTGATCTCTTCTGTTGGCAGTGGCCCACGGGCAAAAATCTCATCAGTTTGTCTCTGTGGTTTGGGGGGTTGTGTTTTATGGTGACAAGGTCTCAGGCCTCATACCCTGGGAGGGGATAAAAGTTATCTGCAGATCTGACGGCCAGGCATCACATCCACAAACAGAACTCATTTTTCCAGAAACATAAATCTCAGAAGCGGAATCAATTATCTGGAACAGGCGCAGACTTAAGACCTCAAGTACGGCGGCTTCTGCCGTTGCATCATAATCCACAGAGATATAATAAAACATCGCGCCCCTTCCTGACCCTAGACAAATCTGTGCAGAATTAATATCTCCATATGCCTCGGACCCCTCCCCTGAATCCTTTTCTCCATATCGGAGAGGTAAACATCCCGTGTTTGAGGAATTAAATTGAGTCCTCTTGAAAGCACGTTCTCACTGAAAAGCGATTTTTAAATCTGCCTAAACATCTTAATTATCTCTCTCAATCTCACCCCTATGTGACCAAACAGTATGTCTTCCTCAGTTCTGAACAGATATGAAAGCTTCCTATTTTTTTTATATAAGATAATAAACCAGATACTGTTTGGAGGACAGCAGCTTAAGGCATTAAGAACAGTGTTTCCTCTAGGATTTTTTCCAGCTGTGGCGGCAGGGGGCGCCCATGATGATTATAAATGTACATTATTTTTTTTTTATGTAGAAAATAGGCTACAGTAAACTAACATGTGTTTTTTATCATTTTCATGCTGTCATTTACTTTTCCTTATATTTATAGCATATTGCTTTTCTATGTTTGATCTAAACTGTATTTTCTTAAAAAATACGTACGTTTTATAGCTTCATACGGATCTTTCATTGTAGTTTTAATGTAGTGTGCAAGTTCGTGCTCGGGTTTAGCATTACAGAGCTGTTGCAAAGTCACGCACAGTACTGTCTGATAATCTGAACCGCTGTGATTGACAGAACACCCGACATCAGCAGCAATTTATTCCACACCCGGGCTGTTTGACATAAATAGGCCGACCCGGTCACACCGCAAATCGCGCAGTTATAGAAACCTTTATTCTCTTCGCAGACAGATCTTAAACACAAATAAGCACGGGGACATTTAAAAACTGTTACCTGTCGGAATCGAGTCGAATTCTGTTCTTGGATGTTAGACCCGCAGTTCACGCTCGCATATTGAGTCCCGACCTGGATCTACAACGCATATAACACGTTAATATTATTACACCCGTTACATCAAATATTAGAAGTTTCACCCGCGGGTACCCCGACCCTGTTGTTTCGTCTGAAAACAGATGAAACAGTCTCACCGTCTGCCTCCAGTTTTTATTACCAACGTCCTTCTCTTCCACGGAAATAAGTTTCCTTCCAAACAGATTCGACTAATGTCTTGCAGTCCTATATGAGTTGTATTCAGTATTTAGCCTTTTGTTTTTGGACAAACATCTTATCATTTAATGTGAAACTTTGTGAGTGTCGATCTAAAGCACAGAAGATTGACTGACAGCTGAGCGGTCAGCAGCGCGCTGCGCTTATAGCCTATATTCTGAATAACTAATGGCCAGATAAGTTGATAATATGAGTACAGTGATTACAAATGAATGTCCAAAAAACTCGTAATATGTTAAATCGAAAGTTTAATCATGTCATTTCTCGCAGCCCCGCGCTGGGTCCGTGTATATGCGCCTGTGAACAGCATACGCGTGATGACCTTGCAACTTAAATTACCCTTAATTTATTGCCAGACAGATAAAAGTAAAATAAAATTCGAATCTGTAAATTGTGTATTTTTATTTATGTAAACTCACAATAAGGAGAAAACCTTGTGCTTATTTAAAATCATTAAAAACATGACGTGATTTCTGCTGCTTTGCTTTAACAGCGCATCACAAAAAAAGAACAGAAACTCAAATACTTTTTTTATTCGTTTTGTCAATCTGATAATTATAACATATTTCGTGTAGACTTATTTATTTTATTATTATTTCTCAAAACAGAGACGTAGCCTAATCATCATCCGTTGATTTAAATCTATTTGTGCATGAAACTAAACCCATGGGGGAAATTATGATATTTTAGGAGATTTATTTATAAATGAGTGAACAACGCGAATCCAGAAAGGAATTTTTTTCTTTCTTGCTGGGCGGACATTTCGGTATAGCTTTATTTATTTTGCGAGCTTCCGCCGCGGGTTTTGTCTAAGGGATACAGAAAATGCCCAAAAGTTTAGGATTAGATTTGGAGGTAGGATTTTTAGGATGAAAACAGCGGCTCTGGATACATAAGATACACATACATCCTACAATCCTGTGAAATGTTGTGTTTAGTGGTGGGTTTGGGTGAAGGATTAGGATTAAACAGTCCTCATCCGGCGAGATTTCGTTTGCTGTATCCCTTCTATCCACAACCGCAGGCGTGGCGGGGATGTTTTAGGCGTGGCGGGCCGCCACGGTTGAATGCATATAGCGGAAACACTGAAGAATTTTTAAGCATTGCTCCATGACAAAGTCCCAGCATGTCGACAGGTTAAAAGGAATATAAAAAGCCTTACATCTGACTAAATGTTCCACTCTTTACATTTATGATCAAATACATCAATATTTAACAGTCATTTAAGTTTCATGCCATAGGTTTTAAAGCGGTATAAATAAAATATAAATGCAGAAAACAAATTGCACATAGTTTTAGCTGCACCTTAAAGGGACAGTTCACCCAAAAATGAAAATTCTGTCATTATTTACTCAATCTCATGTTGTTACAAACCTGTATAAATGTCTTTGTTCTGATAAACACAAAGGAAGATATTGAGAAATTTTTGTAACCAAACCATTCGTGGAACCCCTTTCACTTCCATAGTAGGAAAAAAAATACTACAGAAGTAAATGGGGTCCACAAATGGTTTGGTTACAAACATTTATCAAAAATCTTCCTTTGTGTTCATTAGAACAAAGAAATTTATACAGGTTTGTAACAACATGATGACAGAATTTCCATTTTTGGATGAACTATCCCTTTCATACAATTCTTTTTCATACATGTGAGTACATGTGAGTTATATTATCTCATTATTGTGAGCAGGAATCAAAACTTAGGCGGAAAACAAGGTGAACAAAACTTTTAGGCTATAACAGCAATTGTTTAAGAAAATGAAAATGGCATCTACCCACATTTTCGATGCCCAGGTAGTATTTGTGCACAATCTGCAGATTTCTGGGCACTGGTTTTAAACACATGGGGCCCTATTTTAACGATCTGAAACGCAAGTGTGAAGCGCAACGCGCAAGTGAGTTTGTGGGCGGATCTTGGGCGCTGTTGCTATTTTCCCGGCGTGAGAAATAACTCTTGCGCCGGGCGCAAATCAATAAGGGGTTTGTCTGAAGTAGGTTCATTATTCATAGGTGTGGTTTGGGCGTAACGTCAAATAAACCAATCAGAACGCTAGCCAACATTCCCTTTAAACGCAAGGGCGCAAGTTCCATGGCGGGTTGCTATTATTATGACGGATTTACCAGGCGCACGCCAGGAGCGGTTAACAGCCGAGGAGACCCACGTTCTTGTAAGAGCAGTCAAAGAAAGAGAAGTTGTTTTGTATGGGGATAGGAGAAACCCGCCCAAATCAGCGTAGGTTAAACAGCCGTGAGAGGAAATAGCCACAGTCTCATCAGGAGACGGGGGAATCCCAAGCTTGCCAGCATAAATCGGGCACGCCGTGTAACGGGAGGTGGATCTGCCTCTACACAGACGCCAGCAGAGGACATCGCTGCGTCCACCCTCACAGCTGAAAGGGTTTGGGGGCTTTGAAATCGGACCCAAGAAACGCAAGCAAGGTCCAACCCCAAAGTACACTTACAAATCAAGTTCATATACATTAAGGTTTCTTATGAAAACATTTTAATTATTATTTACATAAAATAAACGTAATACAGCCACACAACAAACTTATGAAAATATTTTAATCGTTATTTGCATGAGAATTTTTTAACGCAGCCACACACAATAAATAAAAACTATCACCACAATGCTCACCACAATGATTTCCCTTATCTCAGGTGTTAATATTTTTAAGTGTAACAATTTATGATTTGCAAAAATAACTGTTGCATCTGTGTATATTAGAAAAGCAAAGTGTATGCGCGTTGTGCACGCTATACATTATGGTCAAGCATGCGCCCTTAAAATAGCATAATGAACAACGCGCAACGCGCCACTGACTTTAAACTTTTTTTTTCTGGTCAGTGGCGCAATTGTTTTTTGAAACTGCAAAATAGCATCAGGGATGGTTTGCGCCGGAACACGCCTCCTTTTTTGCGCTGAACCGCCCAGGGAGCGCAAGTTCATTCCCTAGTTTACCGACGTGCGTCTATGGAGGGAAAAACCCGCTGTGCGCCGATGCAAAATACGAATGATACATGCGTCACTGACAAAGTCAATTGCGCTGGGTGCAAGATAGGGCCCATGGAGTCGCGCACACACACAAACACACACACACAAAACTTCTAAAACAGCGTGTGAGCACTGCATTGAGATCTGTTTTGCATCGTGGGTTTAAATATTTAACTATTTCAAACTAGCTTTTAAAAAAAAGTTGCCAGTCAGCAATATAATTTTTTATGATTTTCACAAAAGTTTAATGTCTTCCACAAAATATACAAATTAAAGAACATACCCTTTGCTTTTAAACAAAAACCCTGTTTCATCCTATCTTCATTTGTTCTCTTTTATCACAGTTTCTTCAAACATACCTAAAAGCTAAGATAATTGCATTTTTGTAACGTAAAATAACTACCTTCCGGCAGCGCTGCCATCTTAGTCGCGTCCGCATTCAGGATGAGAGCTTACGCAGCCTACGGAGGTTACTCTGCTGCTGCTCTGTGCTCCCGCCCTCCGAATTTGTCATACGTCACTAAGAAAAGTGCGTACACTACGCTAATACTCTCTCCTGAATACAGAGGAGTCCAAGATGGCGGCGCTACCTGAAGATATTTATTTTCGTTAATAAAGTTTTAAATATGGATATTTCTACAACAACACCGCGTGGATTACCCTCAGAAGACCTTTGTTTGCACTTTTTTTGGACTTGAAGGTCGTGGACTATGGGTGGACCCCATAACATTACATTTAATCAACTGGAAGATCTAAAACATTTTCTAAAATATCCGAAAATGTGTTTGTCTGAAAAATGATGGACATATACAACTCGGACAGCTTGGGGGTGAGTAAATCATGGGTTTAATATCATTTTTGGCCGAACTATCCTTTTAAGTAATGATCAATATGAACTACTGCCACCTGCTGGTACAAAAAGTTATGTCATCTGACGTAGGCGCAGAACAGACGTGATACTTGGCCAACATTCATTTGGTGTGGCATGGGGGCAATGTGAGCCGACCTCACAGTCTGTGCTATTTGGTGTGTCCTTACACTGTGAAATTAACTAATGTTACCAAATACAATCTAAGTGTTACCACTTAATATTGCATTTTTGATTAACACAGTAATTATATGGAAAAATTGCTTGAGATTGCTTTGAGATCCCCGTTGAGCTCCACGAATGCATGAACTAAAGACTCGCAAGACAAAGATAATTACAATCATTTCATACGCAAGCCTTATAAACAGACTCAGGTGTGGCTTATTACATTTTAATGCTCTGTGTTTTCATATTGGGCACCGAGATGCTGCCCACCAGCCTCGATGACGCCGCTTACTGACTCAACCTTACTTAAATGCACACCACAGAAAGAGAGGGTCAATTAGCAGATGAATCCAGTGAAGAGCGCGGCTATAAACCCATCCAGCAAATCAGAAATGACATCCATTGCCAATAAAATCCAGATCGATGGGCCTAGAGCAGATCATTAATACAGAATCTCAATACACACTGTACAGACAACTGGGGCAGATGACATTAAAGCTATAGCGCTGAGAGGAAAGAGAAAAACTACACAAAAGTAACCTTTGTAGGTCAATTACCGCCATTTCTCGCATGCGGCAGTGAAAATTGTCAAGTGTAGTGACTCAGGGTAGAAAGGTACAGCTCGGTAACAGTGTCACATGCACGTTGACTAAGACTCAGTGTGAACTTCCTCACAGAGTGGGGCGGCCATTTAGTCACTTAATGTTTTGTTCCCAGCAGACGGGCTAAACAGCCAATCTCACACTGTTACTTTACTGCTATGCTCAGCAAACGCTAAAGAGAGGTCATTAGAGAGTCACATGACACTAAACACCAGATGGGACAAACAAAACAAACCCACATGCTGGCGATTCATGTTGTGCTTACAAATTTCCTGTTACAGACAAACACGCTCACATGGGTACAAGCAAGCACACTGGGGCAGTAAAATGCACTTTACTAGACGTATGGTTGTGTTCATCTCACATGCTATGCAGATTGTACCCCTTAAATGTCATTCGGATCAATAAATCTCTTCGATAAAACGATACACTTACACAAATGAGTTTGTAAAAGTGTGCATGTATGTGTTTGGGGTGGAGTTGCATGCACATGCAGATATGTGTGGGTGTGTGGGTGCAATTGTGCAGTTTAACATTAATGGAATGAGGAATACGGATAATATGGAAAACTAGATTTTGCATTCAGGGTATGTGTACATTAATCAAAAAAATGTATTTATGTATATGACTTTGTATAGAAATGCATTATGCGAGTCTGTGTGAAAGAGGGGGATGTAAAAAATTTGGAATGCGATGCAAAAGCTGCCAATAGCCAACCCCGTCAAAAATTAGATAATGATATGAACCGGATGCTCTTGACGCGTATTATATCTTCAGCAAAACCTTTGGTTCACATCCGTTTAATCTCGACCTTAGGAAATTCAGAAATGTTGCTTTGTTGGCAGAATCCGCTAAACGCCGCATTGATTTATGTACACACCAAACGCGGGTCATCGCGTTACTTGCTCTTGATGACTCACGAGATTTAACTTCGTGTAATGCGAAATTTTCGCTTGAGTTAAATGTTTTCAGCTTGAGCGAAGACACGTTTGAGGCGAATAGCGTGTGTTTTCGCGGCAAACGCGCCGCCCATATCGCGTCATTCGCATCACCCCACGCAAGGACTTTGCATTGAGTTTGTATGTAATCTGCTTGCGCAAATCGTTGAACTCGCATCTGGTGTGAACCCTCACTTAGTCCTCTAAGAGCACGGAAGCTAAATTGGATGAACGACGGGGGTGCAAAACAACCGTGGATAACTTTCAAACTTGTGTCCCTTGTGAGTACTTGGACATGCTGAATACAACCCAAATGTGACAGTAACATGGATCACGGCGCCCCCTAACGTGTGGTTCAGTTTTTTATTTTTACATTCTGACTATTTGTAATGTTTCTATTTGCATCTTTCGTGATTTTGCAACTGTTTACAGTCTTGCACAAGTATTTTTTTTTTGCCCAAAAAAGTTTGCATGCACTTAGAGGGTTTTGCAGCAAAAGAACTAATAAAACTAAAAACCTTTTCATTACCATTAAAGTGAAATTACTGAACCTAAACATAAGAGCCTGATAAAAAAAACGCTTTTTTACAAGTAAAATATGTCAGATGCACTTAGAGGGTTTTGCACTCCTGAACATATGTTAAGATTGTTTATTATCATATGTCCGTATATTTACCTTTACATGCAGACTCACATACAATATATAGGCATGCTTGTATATGTAATTATTCATACAGCCTTCTTAATTTTCAATTTTGAGATGTTTTGGGGTCGGCATTCCAATCAACCAATCAGATCTGAAGGATAAGTTTAAAGTTCAAATAAAATTTAGGATTATAAACAGGGTGAGTTTCTACACCATTGTTATTCACCTACGATTTCCATATAGTATTATGTTATTGGTATCACGTATGGATAGGGATTTTCTACAGGAATGTTGATTCTAGAACATCTCTTACTTGGAAAAATCAAGTTGAGCTCATACATTCTTATATTTATGTATATACACACACAGACAGATGGAAAGTCATCTTTACATATTTACATCCCACAGTCCCCCCCCCCCCTCTCTCTCTCTGACATGACTTGTGTACGTGTTGAGACAAGGTGGAGTTTCTTCAATTATTTACTAGCACAAGTCAACAAATAAGGCATCAGCCAATCACATGCCAAAGCAAGCAAAATGGCCAATGAGAAAAGGCTTGCATATCATCAATACTGCAGTGTCTCATAATTAGAGATGTAGACACAGCACATTTTAGCTCAACATCCGTTCTCTCTCTAAAAGCGGCCAGTCATCCAAATACAAGAGCTCATGCAACAGATGGCCATGGACAATAGGAAGCTGGGTTCAGCAAGAAAGGGGAGGTGCTTGACTATATCTGATTACATGTCTGTGTCTTTCTTATAGGCTTAAGAGAGGACAAAAACAAGAGGTTTATTAATTACTTCAAACTTCAATTATTTATACCACACACAAAATAATGATTATATTAAATGCACATCCATAAAACAGATGAACAAGTCGATTGGGAGCCGAGGTTGGTTGTAAACACTGTGTCTTGTGTTAATACATTAATTAGGGCCCGAGCACACCGGGGTGTGAGGACCCTATTGTTCTTCAAGGAGTTATTATTATTATTATTTTTCTTCTCCGACTTCAGCGGGACTTTAGAGGGCCTAAACATACTCAAAAACTCATGAAATTTTGCACAAATGTCAAGAGTGATGAAAATTTACATGTGGTGTAGGCTTTAGAATTAGGCGTGGGAAAATGGCTCTATAGCGCCACCTACAAATTTTCAACGAAGCAGCCCTCGGACTGTGTTTGACGTACAATTACGAAATTCGGTACGCTTCTGTAGCATGACAAGACCTACAAAAAAGTCTCTTGGAGCGAAGCCGTAAACCAAACAGGAAGTCAGCTATTCGGAGTAATTTTTGTGATTTGGGCGCAGTTTTTGTCATTTCCAGGCGTCATACTTTAACTAACTCCTCCTACAGTTTTCGTCGGATCATCTTCATATTTGGTGAGTGTCATCTTAAGGCCTTTGTGATGCTAAATTGCGAAGGATTTGACTCTACGTAAAAATTTGTGTCGGTTCTGGCCCGACAAAGTTTGATGTTTTCCAATGAAACAGGAAGTTGCTGGAACTCATGCATACAGTGTCCGATCTGTCCCAAATTTCACATGATTGCTAAGAGTCCTGACCTGAACACATCTACATAACAATTTTCATTTATAGCCATAGCGCCACCAGCTGGCAACCTGAAGGAACATGTTTTAGCGCCACTTTCAAATATTGAATGAAGCAGCCCTTGGACTGTGTTTAACTTACATGTACGAATTTCGGTATGCTAATGTATTATTACAAGCCCTACAAAAAAGTCTCTTGGAGCAACGCCCTAAACCAAACAGGAAGTCAGCTATTTTGAATTATTTCTCAGATTTTGGCTCAGTTTTTCTCATTTCCAGCAGTCATACTTTAACTAACTCCTCCTACAGTTTTCGTCGGATCATCATCATATTTGGCGAGTGTCATCTTAAGGCCTTTGTGATGCTAAATTGCGAAGGATTTGATTCTATATTAAAATTTGTGTCTGTTTCGGCCAGCCAAAGTTTGATGTTTCGCTATGAAACAGGTTGCTGGAACTCAGGCATACAGTGTCCGATCTGTCCCAAACTTCACATGATTGCTAAGAGTCATGACCTGAACACATCTACATGTCAATAGTCACTTATGGTTATAGCGCCACCAGCTGGCAACAGGAAGTGACATGTTTACAATGATTATCCAATGTCTGATCTGTCCCAAACTTCACATGATTAATAAGAGTCCTGGACTGAACACATCTACATGTCAATAGTCACTTATGGTTATAGCGCCACCAGCTGGCAACAGGAAGTGACATGTTTACAATGATTATCCAATGTCTGATCTGTCCCAAACTTCACATGATTAATAAGAGTCCTGGAGTGAACACATCTACATGTCATTAGTCACTTATGGTTATAGCGCCACCAGCTGGCAACAGGAAGTGACATGTTTACAATGATTATCCAATGTCTGATCTGTCCCAAACTTCACATGATTAATAAGAGTCCTGGAGTGAACACATCTACATGTCAATAGTCACTTATGGTTATAGCGCCACCAGCTGGCAACAGGAAGTGACATGTTTACACTGATTATGCAATGTCCGATCTTTCCCTAACTTCACATGATTAATAAGAGTCCTGGACTGAACACATCTACATGTCAATAGTCACTTATGGTTATAGCGCCACCAGCTGACAACAGGAAGTGACATGTTTACACTGATTATGCAATGTCTGATCTGTCCCAAACTTCACATGATTAATAAGAGTCCTGGACTGAACACATCTACATGTCAATAGTCACTTATGGTTATAGCGCCACCAGCTGACAACAGGAAGTGACATGTTTACACTGATTATGCAATGTCCGATCTTTCCCTAACTTCACATGATTAATAAGAGTCCTGGACTGAACACATCTACATGTCAATAGTCACCAGTGTTGGGCAAGTTACTAAAAAATTAGTAATTAGTTACAGTTACTAATTACTTCTTTTAAAAGTAACTGAATTACTCTACCGGATACTGTATATCAAAAGTAATTAGTTACTTAGAAAAGTAACTTTTAAGTTACTTTTATGTCTGCTTTTTAAATGTAAATATGAACAGTACTGAACAGTCAAACAGTAAAATGATATGGATGGGCTATTTTACACATAAGACTCTAATATATCACATACTGTAGGAGCCTATTTTGCTTTAGATTCAACCTTTGAATATTTTTGTTAGAAATTATCTTAATATTTAAACTTAGTTTATTTATGTATATCATTTAGACCATTTAGACAAATATTCTGCATGTTTACAAAAATATAAAATGTGTTAAAATTGTGTAGTGTCTCTTTAAAAATTTGGAGACAATTGTGTCAACATGTCAAATTTTCTAAAATAAATTATAATTTTTCTGATTTCATATTTATTTTAATAAGTTAGAAACGTCTCCGCTGTGTCCTGCTGACAGGCACGATGCGTGTGCAGCAGATGAGGCAAATTATGGGTCCTCCGAAGGTTAGACCGTCTCATTTCAGTTCTCTTCGCGAACTTCTGAGCGCCTTGAATGGGCAAGTGCTCACCTTTTATTGCATGCTTAGTAGGGTGCAGCACTTGAATTGGAACACAGCTTGTGAAGCTTGCCACAGGGACTGCGCTCTTTGGTCATATATTGTTTGTTTTCTGTTGGATTTAAATGATACACAGGATTAAAGGAAGATATTTATTCAGAAAACGGAGTAGGCTACGTGGATTGTTTTGTCGGACGGACACAGAGCGAGTGGATTGTTTTGTCAGATGGACACAGAGCGAGTGGATTTTTTGTTCGGATACGGAGAGACTGAAACTAAAACTAAAAGCGAGCTCACACATACTATGGAGTTTTAACACGGGTGTACACCGCAGTGTGAATATTTTAGTGGAAACAACAATCGCGGATCGTTCTCTTCCATGAAGCCGATGTAAACATCTAAGAATATATGATCATTTCTTAGATTTATTACCTTTGTGGACTACAAATGCAAGTTGATGTCATACTGCGATTGCTTGGTGAAGATAATTTACAAACATGAGACCGGATGGATTATGACTTGCGCACAATTTTTAAACAAAGGTATGTTGTCCCGTTTAGATTTTTCATGTTCATTCTATATGCACTGTCAGCTATGATGAAGTGTAATAAATCATTGCGCTGCCAACTACAGTCCTGCGACGTCAGATATGTCTTGTCTATTTTTTTACAAAATAGAGTAACGCGCGTAACGAACTCATTTAAATTTCAGTAATTGTAATTGCGTTACTTGATTTAAAAAAATAGTGGAGTTACAGTAACGCGTTACTCCCATCACTGATAGTCACTTATGATGCCAATAGTCAGTTACGGTCATAGCGCCACCAGCTGGTAACAGGAAGTAACATGTTTACAATGATAATGCAATGTCAGATTTGTCCCAAACTTCACATGATTGATAAGAGTCCTGGACAGAACACATCTACGTGCCAATATTTACATGTAGTCACTCATACACACACACACTCGCTCACTCACTCTCTCTCTCTCTCTCATGCTATCTTACACGATGCTACCTCGCTGTCATTTGTAATTAGCAACAGGAAATGTGGCACATTATACTACACTTTTAAATGGTTCACCTATGTTTACATGCTTAAATGCCTATTTACTACTGTTCCCTTTAATTCTTCTCATGCCACGGCGTGGCGGTGTCAGGTGTGCGAGGGCCCTTCCATCACTGCTTGCAGTTTTAATTGTTATTTATGTTACAATAAAATGAGTGGTCCAGTTATTCTATAAAGCAATACATTACCAATTATGCATACAGCAGACAGTTTTATCTAAAGTGACTTACAAATGACAGTCGCTACTAAAGCAAAGTATTCTAGAGCGCTGTAATACAAAGCTTCAGAATTACACCCAGCAGTACAAGCATGTACATTGTTTCAGAAAAGTACAGATGTACAAGCTAGTAAAGAGTAGATGTACAAGTAATAAAAGTACAGAGTATAAATAAATCAATAGACACACTGTCGTGGTCATAAATGGTCCCAAGCTGTCACTGAGGCAGTACCCTTCAAAAAGGTCCTAATATGTAGGGGAGAGCAAGGCACAACCTAACGCTTTTTGGTTTTGGCTCAATCATTCAAAAAATATTTGAGTTTGATTCATTATATTTTTACACAAGCAACACACACATCTCTGCTACAAATGAACATTTGACGTTTGTTTCTAGTACCATTCTTGGACAATTACACCAAACGTGACAGAAGTGCAAACGTTACAACTTACCCCATAGGTGGGGTTAATTGTAACAGGCAGGGGGTTAGTTGTAACACTTGCGAAAAATTAAGTTTGTAGGCAAATATTTCAATACTATTTCGTCTATATACTTAAAGTCGATATTGTTTATATATCTGTCTATAGTAGACAGGTATCCACACTGTATTCGTTCATCCAGCCCTTTTCCAACAATAGTTCAATTATAAATGGATTTAAATATGTGAGAAAAAGCAGCACAATTATGACAAAAATTTTTTTATATGTGACCCAGTCTGTAATAACCATACTACAGTTTCAAAATCAAATTCTGAGATAATGAGCATCAAAGTCTGATTTTAGCCATTCATTTCATTATGATTTCAATCTTTGACTTGACCTTATTCAATCAATATTAAAAGATATGAACAAAAATAAATTTTTGATAAGACACATTAATTTTTTTGCCAGTCAGCAATCATTCGTGTGTAGCCTATTTAAAACAACAGCAAGAATTACGCTAACGTTAGCGTTTTCATATCATAAGTGCTGAGGGGTTATAACACAGCGTTACAATTAACCCCGCTGGGTCAAAATATTTTCAAGCCCACCAAAAAAGTTGGTAAGAGCTGCAGACATATTTCAAAATGATGCTATGTTTTAGTCAACAAGACACTGATTAAGATGACATAGCATTGGATTTGGTATCTTACACACCCAACTTAGAAACCGAAAAAACATGATGAAAAAATTTTGATCGTCTTTTGGCAGCGTGAAAAAAATACCGGAAAATCAAAACTCTCAACCTTGTGCAACCTTTTTAGCATAAAATGGCTTTGTGTAACTGTTAGTGGAGGATTTTTTCAGTATACAGTATGTTTAATCTGAGTAAGAAACAAACAGTCAAATATTTTCTGTTTCTCTCCGGGTTCCCTGCAGCATGGAAGAGAGACTGCCAAGTCAAGTCAGAGCGTCACGCTTCATTTTCATACAATAATTCAGCATTTGTGTGTGTATGTGTGTGCATGCGAGAGAACAAGAGAAAATGAGATTCATTCATGCAGCGCTATAAAATAAGGATGTAAATTTAGTATCACAATTTTAGTTTTTTGTTTTTATACATAATGGCCTTGGAGCCATAAAAGGTCATAAAAGTATTTTTGGCAAGTGAATACATTTTTACCGCACTGTGCTTTTTCATGCTGTAATATGTCAAAATACACACCGAAGCCAAAAATCTTTCAGAACTCTTTCCTTTAACAAGGACAAACGTCAAATCTATTTAACAATGTGCTAAAAGGAGTTTTGCCATCTAGCACATGCTCTTTATTAAACGCAACATTTACAACATTGTCTAAACTCCTCGTTTTCACTCACTATCAGAGATTTTCAATTCAGGCTTGGAGAAAACAAACCCACACTATTAAAGGCGGGGTGCATAACTTTTGAAAAACACTTTGGAAAAGGTAGTCGAGTACCAAAACACACTTGTAGCCAATCAGCAGTTATGGCATGTCTACTAACCGTCATCGTTGCCTGGGTTACATATGTGTGGGGTGGGTCTATCAAAAGAAGGTCCAGATTCTATTAGGGTAGGGGCATGTTTGTTTAGGTGATTTCAAATATCAACATTGGCTTCCAAAGATCATACACCCCGCCTTTAACCAAAAAGGCTTGATGTGCCGTCCAAGTGGCAGACCCGCGACCAGTATATCACAAAGATGAGGGGGGTCTTAAAGTTAGAGCAATGTGGACTGATGATCCACTAGTCATTTATCAACAGATACCCAACAGGGAGTAATAGGCGATCATTAATCCTGGCTAGCCTCAAATTGATGAGGTCTGTCAGAGATAGGCAGTGTATGTTCTTAGTTTTATGGTGAAAGTAAATCAAGATAAAGGGCACAATGGTTCTGATCTAAACCCATGAAATGCACACCGTTCATGGGAGCATGGATCATTGTTTTGGGTGCGAAGAATAAGACAAAGTGTGTTAAAACTATTAAGCACTATAAGGTTTGTCTTTGTTATAAGCATCTTACATTTTATTTAAAGTAAGATAATCCTAACTTACAGCCCTTTGGTCTTTAAAGTTTAACCAATCAAAATGCTATCGACAGCTTTGGGGGTGTGTCTCTAAAATGAACAGCAGTGTGGTTGTCTTCACACGTGTAGTGAAGTTATTATTGGGTATATGCAGGATAGCAATGGTTTTGTGTACACTGAACACACTTTTGTTAACCCAGCCATAGCATAGCCGTAATAAGATAGCTGCAAACTGTATCTGACATCAGGACTGAATAAAATAATATGTACCAATGTGGTATAGCATTGAAACGCCGGCACTACTGGATTTTGTAAAGCTTATGACAGACTTCTCCGCTTTCACAAGCGGCTGGCTGCCTCCTGCAGTTTTTCACCTCTCATTTGCATTTGACACTTTTTGTCGGCTGTCAATCCCACAATCCCCTGCACAAGCCTGTCACTGAGCTCTCATCCAGAATGAATTGAAAACAGCCCTTAGCTCTTCACACTGCACTAGTGGACAGGTACGGTTAGAGGCTTGACCTAGTAATAAATCTTCTCTTCTGGCTCTAACTGAGATTGCTGCAAAGCATTTGGTTCCATCTTGGATGGTAAACACTTCTGTCTTAATCATCTCTTAGTGTCAGGACAACAAAAGCAAGAGGGATTCACCCTTCTAAATCTTGAGCCAATGTGACAGCGGTTTGTAAAATAAATGCTGTTGTTTTGGTTTGTTTAAGAGACACAAGAGCATTAAAATACAATCAAGTCAATGTAATCAAACAGAGGCTCTAAATGAAAAGTAAGAGTAAGGAAGAAGGGGAGAAGGAACATATTGTTTCTCTCATCCAGCCATGCTTAAGGCAAGAAATGGGGTTTATACCAGAAGGTATCATCATTTATCAGAGTAGCTCTGTAAACAGTAACCGCACTGACAGGTCATATTTTATTTCCCCTAGCCAATGAGATTAAATCTCAGATGTTTCACGTAAAAAAAACAAATCTAGTAATCTCACACCTGTCGTCTTTAGAGTTTTGGAAGAGATCACAAAGTATCTATGCTTTTATTTGTCAGGATATTAAAGTTTGAGATCAAAAGACTTTATTATAAGCAAATTGCAGAACCATTTTGAGTTCCTCAACTAGGTTTTCAGAAGAACCATTTCTTTCATTACTTTTTATAATCTAAACAAGCATTTTTTCACAGCATAGAACCAGAAAGGTTATTTGAATGTTAAAGGTTTATAAAACCATTCAGCCAAAAACAGCTTCATTTTTAAAGGGACACTGCACTTTTTTTGAAAATATGCTCATTTTTCAGCGCCCCTAGAGTTAAACATTTGATTTTTTACTGTTTTGGAATCCATTCAGCTGATCTTCGGGTCTGGCGCTAGCACTTTTAGCATAGCTTAGCACAATTCATTGAATCCGATTAGACCATTAGCATTGCGCAAAAAATAACCAAAGAGTTGCAACATTTTTCCTATTTAAAACGTGACTCTTCTGTAGTTACATCGTTAGGGCCCTATAAAATCCGTTTTATTTTTTCCCAAATTCCGTTTTCTCCGTTTTAATTTTAGCAAATTCCGTTTTATCCGTTTTAATTTTTGGCAATAATTTATTTTACCCTTTACTGTTATTTTAGTCATAAAAAGAGTGTGCCTTTAATGTTACTGATTAAAATGTAAATAATTTGGGGAAAAACTGGATAACACGATTACTTAATGACTGTAAAAGATGCATTTACACACGCACCTGGTTTCAGTGTTTTGGAGGCGGTCTGAAACGACGGGAGGGGGTGTGTCGCCCAGATTTACTTCCCCCGGTCTGCATTTCCCCCAGACATACGTTCGTCTCCCACACAAAAACATAATTTTATTCAAAATATGTAAAATTCCACGAAATTCCGCTTTAATACTAGATTCTAGATACTAGAATACTAGATCCGCCAGACCCGGATATCAGCTGAATGTATTATAAAAAAGTAAAAAGCAAATGTTAAACTCTAGGGGAGCTGGAAAATGAGCATATTTTCAAAAAAAGTGTAGTGTCCCTTTAAGAGTGCAGATAGTAACTTTAAGAAAAAGATATCTTGGAAAGCATCTGCATCCAGAGAGCATGTGAATATACTGTACTGAATTAATCTGCACCAACAGAACCCACTTTGCTCATTGAAGTCCAGCAGAAGGTCGTCTTCAGCCTGTCCATTCACTCACGCAGATCAATATGATTAACTGGGAGGAGCTTCTACACAGCAAAATCACCAGTGTTAAATTTTCAGGGATGGTGTTAAACACACAGTGTTGATGCTGTTTTAACACTATCTGGTAATAAAATAACACTGCCATTGCTAGGCCAGTGTTATATTCACGACAGTGCCAGTGTTAAACAAGGGTGTTATCAGATTTCACTCTGAGCGGTGTAAATCAAGCCACGCCTCCACTAAACATTTCCTGTCAGGGATTTTACCGCCATTTTCTTTCAGAGGAGAACTGAAGAGAGCAGGTAAATCAGTCTCATAATATTCACATGGTTTGGCTAAATTAAACTGTTATTTCTCTGTCTGACTCTACGCAGCCATATGCCAAAAAACCTAAATAAGATATTTTTCCCATTTTATTTCCCATTTGTTCGTTATATGGTTCAGTTTAATCAGAGCTACCTTGTGTTACGTTGTTCCCTTGTTAGTTTAGTATAAAGTTAAACTGCTAGCTAAAAGTTTTAACCAATAAGGATAATATTAACAAGAGATATGAATGAAAGAATTGAACCATGATAAAACGCGACATGCACTACAAATTGAAGGTATGAAATTAAGTTAAATGAAAGCTCGTTTATTCACCTTATGATGCTCGTTATACCGTGAGTTATACCGTCGTTTACATGCACGTGAGTGCACGGATATCGGTTAATTATTCAAATTACTGAAAAACACGGAGAAAACCGCAACCGCATCGTCATGTGTTTTTCGTTTACATGCACGTGAGTGCACGGATATCGGTTAATTATTCAAATTACTGAAAAACGGAGAAAACCGCAACCGCATCGTCATGTGTTTATCTAAGATGTATGCAAACAGGAGAAATATCGCCACTAACAATTGATTTTACCTCAGAATATATCATCATTTGTATGCACAGATTGCTGGATTGGATGCATTGTGTGTTGTACGTTTTTTTGTGGCGCTAGATGTCAGACAGATGCAAATGGCAAATACATACGAAAGTGTAAAACGTGTATGGCGAACGTTTTTTTTTTCTGTCATTATAGATGCTAGTTTGGTGAAAGTTCACACTGAGTGCTTCAAATCATTCAGAAGAGATGCTGTTTTTAGGGCAGTTTATTAAAGAAGACCTGACATGGATGACTTCCAATGAGAAACGACTGCTAATACTTATATAAATTCATTACAGAAGGTAAGTTTATATATTAATACATATAAATCATTTTATTTGACATAACTGAACAGTTAACCAATCTTTTTAGTATATGTAGTTTTATACATATTATGATTATTAATCTGTCAAGAAACTCACATGACCTGCTGCCAACTTTAATAAAAATATATTATCTTCTCATACATCGTTTTGCTATTGATATCATATTAAATAGCAATCAAATTGATTACTATTTTGAAAATGTATAAATGAAGATTCATATTTTGTCTTGAGTGCTGTTTTTAATATAAAAAGAATGTTGAGTTTTCAGAGTCTTTATTGTCATTTTTTGTGATAGGACCCTACCAGACTATATTTGAATACGGCATACCCATGAATTCTGGAACTGTTATTCCTTAACCCAGTTTGGAGGATAAGAGCTTACCAACTAGTTATGTGAGTACACACAGTACATTAGTACTGTACACTGTCTCTAACATGATTTATTATACTGAGATGATTTTGATTCAAATAATGGTTAAAACTGCACCCTTTTTGGTATTTTCTTGACTCTTTTTGTCTTTGAAAATCTGCAGAAATATGCTGAGGTGATGTATTGCAAAATAGCCAACATACAACAATTAAAGGATAATTGCAGACTACATCCTGATGAAGATATGGATGACCCTCTGTCTGGTCAACAGGAGTTTAAATAAGGTGAGTGTACATGGGTTTGCTACTTTTACAGTTTTAAAGTTTAACTGTATACTCATTGTGTTTAAATTCTGTTTTGCTAGGACGGGACAGTTATGTGGCAGCTCTTCCCTGGCTCATTCACCTCTTGCCTTCATTTGTGAAAGGAAGAAAGACTGGAGAGGGTCAATGTGCAACTGAAGCTACTGATTGTGCTGTGTAAGTTTTTTGGTATTTTGTTCTAGTTATTTATTCAGCAGTTAGTTTGCTTGCATTGTTCACCCCATGTAAATACATACAAGTTCATAAATACACATCAAATGCATTCATCAAATACACTCTTTTAAAACACTTAGGTGATGAGCATCAATCCATGCTTTGAGGGGGTTGAATCAGCACAGCCCTGCCTGCTCTGCCTTGGGAACAGAAGTTGCATCCAGAATTTTTGCATCATTCTGGACCAAAAAGCCATTCCCTCCATGATGAAGACCACTGATGCAGCCTTCCACTACATCATGAGTAAAACAACTACAGAACTAAATACCAGGTTGGAACGTATTTAAGAAAAATGAAACGTCTTTTGAATTGAAATGTCTGTTTTGTTATGGAAAAATCTTTAGTATTGTGAAGGATAAGCATTTCTGCCTGCCAGTAAGGTAATTGCAGTGTATTTTAATGTTCAAGTTTTGAGTAGGGTGGCTAATTTTTTTTAAACTTTCATTTGATATATTAAAGACCTTATAATAAGTGGTTTTCATGTCACTGCGCTGTGGTATAAGATAACTTTCATTATTCCATACTGTATTCTGTTTCTAATTGTAGCTGAGGTATTTAAATAAGCCGTGTTAAATGCAAAGTGTTGTGTGTATCAATGTAAATATTAAATGTGATGTACTTTAATAAAATTAGGTTTTGCAATATTTCTTGTCATTTGTCTTTTATAGAAACAACCCATTAGCAACAAAAGTGGCTATTAATCAGTATTTTAACACTTAACATTGTTGAATTCACATTACACTGGTGTTGACCTTAAATTAGGAGTGTTAATTTTTAACACTGTATTTGTGTGCCAACACCAGTGTAGTGTGGAAACAACAATGAATAGTGTTGAACAAAGGGTCAAATGTAACAATACTGAGTGTTAAATTAACATTTAATGGGTGTTGTTAAATTAACACTACACTTTTGACTAAATTAACACAGTGTAGTGTGGACACATATACACACTTTTCCAGTGTTAAATTTGACACCGTGGGTGTTATTTTAACACCAGTGATTTTGCTGTGTATGTAATAACAGTGGGGTGACGGGAATTTATAACCCGGCTGTTCCCTGTGCCAGTTTCCCCTAAAATAAAAACGATACCGAAAGGCACCAAACAGTTAATTGCTAAAGTGAATTTTCTCTTGGCACGCAGACTTATTGAGATATGAACGAAGGAGGGAATTCAAAAGAGTCTGTGCTTTCCTCAAGAGAGCTTTCAATAAGAGATGTGTCCAAGCAATTAAGTAGATTTTAGCCATATGCCAATACTTGATTAGATTTGGACTTGCAGGTTTAGTATTTATGTGTTTATATTTATGCATTAGACAAATGTTTTTATTTAAAACAAATTAGTAGTGCATTAGTTTACATGTTCCCTGGGTATTGAACCAATAATCTTGCCGTTGTGATATGCTTTATTATAGTTAATGAGCTACAGGACATATGTCTTGAGAAAAAACACGTTTCTGAAACTTATTTATTATGCTCAGATACCTTTATGTTTTAAACTGTGCAATAAAATATAACAGTTAGCGTGTAAATACTCCATGCCGATCCAGATATTCCTGATTCACTTGTACATACGTTCCAAAAAAAAATTCAAAAATGGTCCCAAGCTGTCACTAGGGCCATACCCTTAACAAGTTTCTGATGTGTACCAGTTAGGTACAGATATGGTACTACTATGTGTACCTTTGAGGTACTAATATAAACTCTTTAGGTGCAAAGGTGTATTTATTGAAAAGATGCTTCCTAAGCGACAGCTAGGGATAATTTTTTGACCGTTTTTATTTGTGACGGTGCTGTTAAAGTGTGAGGCCAAAGTGTGAGGTGTGTGTTTACTTTGTTTTCTCAAACTTGTGTATTTGATGTATTTGGATTGCTGGTCATCTGTTTGTGCTATAAGTGTTTCTGGAGTTCATTTGGTAGTGCATTGCGTTAGCAACACAAAAGTCGTGGGTTCGATTCCCAGGGAACACATCTGATTAAAAAAGTAGCTTGAAGGCACTTTAAACAGCTTTGGATAAAAGCGTCTGCCAAATGCGTAAATGTAAATTATGACGAGACAGAAAGCGCATTTCAGAACCATGGACAGCGCACTTGCTTCTAGTACAGTTGAATTACAAAAAACGTGGTAAATATTTTCTAGCAAGTATGCTTAGTATGTAAAAAAAATAAATAAGCAGAAACAACACTTATTCTTAAATGTCAACTGAATGAACTCGTTTAAGGTGACTAAGTATTATCGATGAGAAATCTGCAAGCCACGTGCAACCATTTAACTCTAGTCTACAAGCAAGTCAATAAAATCGGCATTTGTAAGGACCTTTATTAGCTTATTCATCTCAATACAAATTCAGATGCTTGTCGCGCATAAATAATCAATCAAGGAAAGAAGCGCGGTCTTCCTCCGGTTCCTCTGTGGTCAAATGACCGGGTAGAACCTGGTGATCTAAACACGGTTCTGTGTGTGCCATCAGGCTTATGATTCATTTCATGAGAATGGGTTGCCAGTGTCTCACAGAATAAAAAAGGCATTAAAAATAGTTCCCTTACAAGTATAATACCAACAAAACAACAGTAGTCTGTGAAAGTGTGCACAAATAAAGAAGCACAAAATATAGTGATTAGATATTTTGAGCACACTTTAATAAAGAAATTTTACATTTTTATTATGTGTGTTCCCTCGAACCCATCACATTTGTTCTACTAACTAACGAAATGCCCTGCCAATGAAGCTATTGTACAGAAACACCTGTATTATATTAAAACATAAACATCTTACCTTAACCGCCTCTGCGTGCGTGACCCGATCAAACACTTTGTCGTTCACTTTCATAATCTGATCTCCTATTCTCAAACCCTCTTTTTCCGCCAAGGAACCCGGTTCCACCAGTGACACATAGATCCCGACCCCGTGCTCGGAGCCTCCGCGAATGCTAAATCCCAAACCCTCGTTGCTCTTGTGGCGCTTAAGGGTCACCTGTCGGATCTCACCAGGGGGCTCCGGTAAGAAATTCTTGCCCAATAGAGGAATAAGATTCGCTGTCCCATCGCTGCTGGTGCTGATGTTGTCAGGGGAGGCGCGCAAAGCCACTGAATGGGCCGGGAAATGAGCCCCTTGCGTTGGACTCGAATTAGCGCCATCCTGGGCACCTTCCGGGTCACCATTTCGCGCAAGGGCGTCGGATTTTAAGTAGAGACCCTCTGAAGTGTACTGATCGAAGAGAAGCTGATCCGAGCGCGGGATGACCAACCGCAGCATGGGCAAAAGCTGACGCTTGCTCGGGACGTTGAGTATGACTTTGAGGGTTTGGACCAAATCGTAGACATTGCGCTTGGAGTGGTATACGTTGAGGCAGTGGATGAACTGCTCTCTCTCGAACTCGCTGAGCAGCAGGTTGAGCGCGTTGTGAAGCTTTTTTACGTTGGCTGATAAGGTGCGCGCACTGGACGCCACAGAGTTACCCGAGGAGGAGTTCAGCGACAGGCGCTCTAGGTCTGTGCTCATCCTCTCGCCCTTTGCATGGATTACAGAGCCACGATGAAGTGGAGAGGTACGACCAGCATTGCGGTGCAGGGTCTACAGGAGTCTGTGTAGCGGCGCATTGCGCGTTGGTACCCTGATGTTTCCCGTCAAACTCATTACGCTACGGGTGGCATCGATCACAGTAGCCCTAAAACGACCAAACATATAACTGTTAAAGCAAGATGCAAGCAAAAAGTTTGGAATTTAAATAAGTTTAGTAGTTATAAGTTATGCGTATTATATATATATAAAGCGCACCTTTTGAGCAATGGTGGCTTCAAGCCGCGATGCGTCTCGTTTTCGTTAAAAGTGTCAAGTGGCTAGAGCTTCTCCAATGTCTCCGTCAACTGTGAATCCCTTACGTTCGGATTCTCCACCTAAAAACCAAAAGCTCCAAATTGACCATTATCAAACCCTTGCGTTCCCATTCATAGATTTTAAAGCGTAGCCTTAGTTGCAAATTCAGTAATCCTCTCGTCTCGTGTTTTGAGGTTATGGCACCAAAACTAAAACGTAAAGTTGCTTTTCTTTGGCAAGCTCAAATACGCAAAAGTAAAGTTGCAAAGCTCTTTAGCTCCTTTGAAAGCACCTGCTGTATTCCAAAGCCAGAAAATCCAACAGGTTGTAAAGTTATTCGTTGCATTACAGCGAAAATAAATAAAACACCAGAACAGAGCTCGACAGTCGCCGTCCAGCCTTCAGCTGTCGGAGAGGATCGACTGAACAAGCTCCGATGCGCCCCTACACAGGATATGACGCAGCTTATGTGGCGCGCATACGTTGCTTAGTAACCAACAACACACGAGTAGGGAGGGCGAGCGCGCAGCGCAGGACTGGCAAATGTCCAAATGTTTATTTTTAGACTCATGGAAAGCAGTCTATCAGGAATCAAACGTATTGCATTATATACAAACTCATTTACATTAATAAAATGTAAGTATGCCAATGCTGCACCAGTTTAAAAAGCTCCAAAATAGGGTGATTCTCACGAAATCCAGATTTAGAAGGTATCCAGCATCAGATTTTTTAAAAAGCCCTTGAAGCCAATTTTTTTGCACATATAAGATTAAGGTCTGAACTTACTATAACCATTATTTTTAGAGGATTTAAAAATATTTCCTACAGAATTATTTAAATGTTTTAGATTATCATGATCAAAAATTGTCATTACCGCAACATGATATTACATTAAATATATGCGTTTACAAACTCATGTTTCGGTAATGAGAACTAAAAAGTTGTCTAGGTACTATGACAAACAAAATTTCAACTTTTATCTGGAGAGAAAAAATAAGAACCGCTTACCAGGTAGCCATCTTGAGTGTCATTCTAATTTTGTCCCTTCCAACTATTTATTTATTTATTTGTTTTTTTAAATGTTAGTTCCTTGAAGGCTTAAACAATGATTGAAAATTGTTGCGGAGGATGAGAAAATTGGTCTTGGACACATTTATATTCCTTATTATTGTTTCTACATTTACCAATGATCACCAAATACCACATGTTTCTTTACTGTAAATGTTTATAGTATAACATGCACTGAAGCGTTTTATTTATTTTTTAGATTTTTTAATTATAAATATTTCCATGTCAAAGAACCCAGATCCAGTCATGGACACGTTGTAGTAATGAAATTTCCCCCCTTAAATGTGGAAAAATTTGGTTTGTATGATGTAATTTGAAATCATGTGCAACATATGAATATATGTTTGTAACTGTATGCTTCTTATTTTTTTATACTCTTACTTTGCATTCACTATTTTTATCAAAATGTTTTATGACACCTCATAAGTTTAATAGTGCAAGAATCACCCATATGCATACAGTAATGGAAAAAAGTCTGGAGGAAATATTTGTATAATATTTGCTTTTAATACTCACTCAGGTTAAAATAGGAGGAGTTTAGTACAAAATAAAGAACGGTCAACTTGGTAGCCTATTTATTTGAGAAAATTATTTGGCAAGACATCACATTTGTCTACTACTGTAAATGTAAATTTGTTAAATTGATAAGTATAATTATTCTGAATTTATTTTACACTCTGTGTAAAATAGCTGTAATTATGCAGCTGGTTGCCAGTAACTTACTGTAGGTGATAAAGACTGAAAATGTTTCATGTTCATTTAACTTGAACAAACTGTTGCCAGTAAATAACAAATGTAAAATAAGTTACTGGCAGCTAGTTGCCAGTAATACCCAGTAATACTGTAATTTCTACAGAATTTTTTTACAGTGTACCTTTGATTCTAGATTTTAAAAAATGTGTAAAAATGTTATGTCTACCTCCAGGTTTTAACTTCACCTAAAAAATATTTTTTTTTATAATTTACTTACCTTCTTTTCATTTATTTTTCTTGCAGAGCACACAAGAAGATATTTTGAAGAACGTTGTCACCAAACAACATTACATGAACACAAAAATTCTTAAAATATCTTCTTTTGTGTTCAAAAGAAGAAAATGAGGGTGAATAAATGTTACCAGAATTTTTAGTTTTGGGTAAACTTCCTTTAATGTCACATCATGTTTAACCTCTCAGCATCTCTGACTGTATTAGCAGTTTACATTACTAGAGTACACGATGGAAAGACTTTAAATCAAAATCATTTACAACATTTCAGAATTGATCCCATTAAAAAACCTTGAAATCCAGCCACACATCTGAGTCAGCGTTTATACATCTAAACCAAAAGGACATCTTGCTGGCACTGGCAAAGATTCAGTATTGAAAGCTCTGCTCTCATCGGTGACAGCAAGACACGGCATCAGAATATTTACCCACTTGAGTTTTGGGCACACAAACCACAGTGGCATGATTCCCAGGCAGCACAAATCAGATGTTCTTCAGTCCACCTGGATTGGATAATGAGATGTATGCTCTTCAGGGCTGGGAAACACACACACTCACTGGTCAGGGAGGGAGAAAGAGAGAAACAGTGAGTGATTGATGGCTGTAATTAATGCAGTTACTGTGCATAAGCAACAAGACAGCACGGTAAACACGATTATTCTGCCATGACTCCGATTTGGACATAGTCAGGGTAACAATGAGCTTGAATTCCAGTCTGGTAAGCAGCAGAGAAGTAATTAACTCCATCCTTGCCTGCATGAGCATCGCTAATGAGTTAGGCTATCCGTTTAATTTTCAATTTATAGCACTACACCTTATTGCACATGATGGAAATGCTGAAAAATAGCCTGTGGCATTAAATGGCATACGAGACACGCAGGGGACTAATGGGAGGCACATGCCTTAAAAATGCACACTTTTGCACAGGTGAGAGGATATGATATGAATGTGTTTATATACAGTACATGCCAGATATGAATGTAAGAGATTAATCTCTATGCCGGCTATATTAATCACATTGTGAAAATACTTAATTAATAAACAATATATTTAATATTGGTTTTGATAAAGTGGACAAAAAACCTAAACATGCATCTGTGAGATATGAACCTTCTCCATTTATTTGCTGCCACTTCTCTGTTCATCATGCATCTCCAGTGTCACTAGGACAATTTATCTGTCCCAAATCTTAAGACTGGTCGGCCTTTGGAAGTCTCTGCTTTATTGCATAACGTAAATTAGTCTGCATTCCCTGGCCTTATGGAGAGATTAATGGGTCCAGTACTGATCTATTTCTTTGGCACCGTTTCTCATTTTCACCCGTAATTTATTTGTCCTCAAGGCGGTTTGGGATAAGCAGGTTACTTTTTGATATACAGTGTAAAAAAGTCAATATCTTAATATGCCTCATCACTCAGCGTAGATTACAATGCAATGGAATTGGTAAGTGTATAGGGGTTCAGCCTAAGCCCCATTTCAAGTTCAGTATTATAGAAGTCCTATTCATATTAATCTTTTATAACAAGTTTAACCTAGCAAAACTGTGACCCAGCTTTTTGTGATTTACATAAAATCATCATATATAATGTAAAGAACATTTTGTAAAAATATAACCATGATATCTTTAATATTGACTGAGTAACACAATGTCAATAATAGAAATCAATGATTGAAATCAAACTTTTATGTTCCACTTCTCAGATTTAGATTGAGAATTTAGCCTTACTGTAAAAAAAATCTTTAAAAATTACAGTATTACTGGCAGCTGTTTGCCAGTAACTTCCTGTAGATTTAAATGTATTTTACTGGCAACAGTTTGCTCAAAGTTAAATGAACATTAAACATTAACACGTTTTTATCTTTACAGAATAAAACAAAAAACAGCCTTATGAAAAGCATTCTAGTAACCAAAATCTGAAGGAAAATACATAAAAGTGTGATTTTCACAAAATCCAGACTTAGGTGTCCAGCATCAGATTTTTTAAAAAGCCCTTGAAGCCAATTTTTTGCACATATAAGATTAAGGTCTGAACTTACTATAACCATTATTTTTTAGAGGATTTAAAAAAATATTTCCTATAGAATTATTTAAATTTTTTAGATTATCATAATTAAAAATGATCATTACCGCAACATGATATTACATTAAATATATGCATTTACAAACTCATGTTTCGGTAATGAGAACTAAAAAGTTGTCTAGGTACTATGACAACAAAATTTTAATTTTTATCTAGAGAGAAAAAACAAACACTGCTTACCTGGTAGCCATCTTGAGTGTCACAGTCAATTATGTACCTTCCAACTATTTTTTAATTTTTTAAATGTTAGTTCCTTGAGGGCTTAAACAATGATTGAAAATTGTTGCGGAGGATGAGAAAATTGGTCTTGGACACATTTATATTCCTTATTGTTGTCTCTACATTTACCAATTGATCACCAAATACCACATGTTTCCTTACTGTAAATGTTTATAATATAACATGCACTGAAGCTTTTTATTTTTTAGATTTTTTAATTATAAATATTTCCATTTTCCCAAATCCAGTCATGGACACGTTGCGGTAATGAAAAATGTCCCCTTAAATGTGGAAAAACAACAAAATTGGTTTGTATGGTGTCATTTGAAATCATGTGCAAAATAGTACGTGAAGAGATGTTTGTGACTGTATGCTTCTTATTTTGATACTCTTATGTTGAATTTACTTTTTTTATCAAAATGTTTCATGACGCCTCATAAGTCTAATTTTGCGAGAATCACCCAAAAAGGTTGATGAGGATTTCTGTTCCCAGAATGATTTGCATTAGGCTGTTACTATATATTTTGACTTGTTCATGTTTAATGTTCATTTAACTTTGAACAAACTTTTGCCAGTACAGTAAATAACATAAATTTAAATCTACAGTAAGTTACTGGCAAACAGCTGCATACCGTACTGTATAATTGATGACAGAGTTTTCATTTTTGGGTAAACTATCCATTTCCATCCCCATACATCATGCAATTTTGCTTCTCAAATAAACTCATCAATAAAATTCAGTTGTTTTTTTAGAAAAGTTATTTGTTAACCGGCAGTCAAATTTTAATAAGACTAAACTTCACAGATGTGTGTATGGCTTAACCAACAAAATGTCCATGTATCACAATGTGTGTCAGGGGTGTGCCCAGCACTATTTTCCTCTTTGCGTTGCATTTATTATTATTTATATTTATTACCCATCATATTTATGGTTTATTACTGTATTTACTGTGGACTGCATGCCACTGTTCTCTGCTGCCACAAATCAGTCATTTCATTATGATAGGATTACGTACTTGATATGGACCATAAGAAAAATGCTCCATCCATAAAACACACAGGCTGGTTAACCCACAATAAAACCTTTCAAACAAGAATACTTGCATATACCCTCATAAACAACCCTGTACATTCACAACCGCAAACTTTCTTTCCATCCTGGAGTTCATCGTTGCACAGCAAAGCCATTTCGCATTATAGATGGTATACAATAATGCCAGGAAGCGTTTTTCTTCCTATTCGTATTGATCTAACAGTATGTGGTAGCAAATACTATTAAAGTTATAATGACAAGAATTGATTGCTTCCCCCGTGTTTTCACTTTTGTTCAGAAAAGCTATCATCAGCTCTCTTTAATGGCTTTAATCCTCCACCATGTCGTGAAGCATAAACATTATAGCTTTCCAAACAAACCGAATGCACCCCGAACGCTTACACTGGTGCTCTGTATGTATAATTCTCAGTGCAAGAAGCAATTTACAGCAAAAATGGCTAAATAGGTCAAGATGATTACTGCAATCTCCTTAGCAGCTATTCAGAGAGCACTTTTCCTCTGAACACCATTGAACTTTACCAGTTTGCCACAGACTATTGCCCAATTCTGACTGTCTGTACGTTTTCTCCCCCCATTAAATTGAGTGGTGCTTTAAGGCTTTCACACATCGAGGTACGGTACGTCTCATAGTGAAAAATGCTGGTCTACTCCACACCAAGGGCACAATGTAAGAGCAACAAAAACAACCTGTGCTTGCAGTCCTTCGGTTTTGCTAAAACATAATTTAGGACAATACAGTAACAGCTTGCACCATTAGATACTACAAACTTATTTGATATTTCTGTGAGGGTTTAGAGATGGCAGACACTTATTTTCTGCCATCTTTGTGTTTTGTAGCGTTTGCCGTGTATGGGCTGGAACCCTTTAAAGCTTTAAGTAGGGCTCCATTAGTGTAGGCTTTTAGCACACTGCTGTATAAGTTAAGGGGCTATGCAAATATTTATACATGCACTGTGTTATATGCAGCTGTGGGGCATTTGTTTCCATGCACATCTAACTAAAACAGAATTTGCCTGTTACAAACGGCTTTCGGCTATGCTCAACTTCTCCCAGTTGGCTTTCAAGTGACCTTTGCTTTGCTTAATTTAAAACGGACCTGTTTTAAATGAGAAAGGAAACAACATTGGAGATCATCGGGTATAACGATACATCATGCGACTCTGTTTGCTATGCTTCTCGATAAATTTCAGTGAAATGGCATTACATCCAAAAGCCAGAGGGCGCTCTCGTGCAGAAACTCAATATGCGCCGCCGAAGAAGTATCATTTACAAACGCAAGCTCCAGGAAATGTATAAGCATATTATATTATATAATATATTATATTCTTCAAATTGTTTTAGCTATTTTCGTGATAATAAAGAATATGTATAATGATTATGTTTGGCAAGTGTTGCTTGTTTCTAATGCATATTAAAAACGACTCAAACTGTGTCACAGTGATTCTAAATTGATAAGGACTTCCTACTGATCAAAGAGTCATAGTTACGTAAAAGAGCTGTGCATAATATCGCCTTTGTGATTCAGAATCAATATCTGACTGGTATTATTATAGTGTGTATCGCAAATTATCGTTACACCCCAAGTCCTCCAGTTCGCATGGTGACGATTAATTTGTCCTGGGTGAAAACCAGTGCGTTTGCAATTATGCAATATGCATTCGTAGACAAAAAGCTCCATGTACGCATTTTGTGAAGGGTTTTCCCATCTGAAAAGGCATAAGTCAAAACACCTCTTGAGAAACAACTGAATGTTGGAAATTTCAAAAAGTAATTTTTTTTATTTTTATTTAAATGCTTTTAAAATGCTAATCAGACTAAATAGGTTCACTGGTTCAGGCTAACCCCTTGGTTCAGGACAGGATGGAAGTCTCCTTAAACAATAGAAAGACAGGCAGGCAGGTACTAGGCAGGCAGGCAGGCAAACAGACAGACAGACAGACAGACAGACAGACTGTAGATGGATAGATACTGATGGATGGATACGGATATATTAGATGTATACGGATGGATGATACGGATGGATACAAATGGACGGATAAAGATGGACACGGATGGATGATACGGATACGGATGGATATGAATGGATGGATACAGATGGACACGGATGGATGGATACGGACGGGATGATAAGATGGATAGAAAGGATGGATGAATAGGATGGATGGATAGGATGAATATGGGATGGTTCCATAAGATGGATAGATACGATGGATAGTTAAGAGGGATGGATGGATAGATAGGATGGACATGGTTGGATAAGATGGATGGACATGGATGAACAGATACGGATCAACACGAATGGACGGACACAGATGGACACCAATAAAAGTATACAGTCGGGATGGATTGGATAATGAAAGATGATTATAGGATGGATGAATATAATTGATAGATAGGATGGATATGGATAGATAGGATGGATATGGGATGGTTGGATAAGATGAATAGATAGGATGGATGGATATGGATGGATATGGTATGGTTGGATAAGATGGATGGAGGGATATGAACGGACATGGATGGACGGATACAGATGGACACAAATGAACGGATGCAGACGGGATGGATGGGATGATAAGATGGATATATCGGATGGATGAATAGGATGGATGGATAGGATGATATGGATAGCTAGGATGGATATGGGATGGTTGGATAAGATGGATAGATAAGATGGATGTATAGAATGGATGGATAGATATGATGGATATGGTATGGTTGGATAAGATGGATGGACGCACACGAATGGACATGGATGAATGGATACTGATGGACACGAATATACGGATACAGACGGGATGGATGGGATGATAAGATGGATATATAGGATGGATATATAGAATGGATAGATAGGATGGATAGATGGATATGATAGGATATGGAATGGTTGGAAAAGATGGATGGATATGGATGGATGGATAGAAAGGATGGATATGGTATGGTTGGATAAGATGGATGGAAGGACACGAATGGACATGGATGGACGGATACGGATGGACACGGATAGATGGACACAATGGACGGATACAGATGGACGGATATGGACAGACGGACGGAAGGAATGATAAGATATATATATATATATATATATATATGAAGGATGGGTAGATAGATAGATATGGATGGATAGATAGATATGATGGATGGATATGGGATGGTTGGAAAAGAAGGATAGATAGGATGGCTAGATAGAATGAATAGATAATATGGATGGATAGATAGGATGGATATGGGATGGTTGGATAAGATGTATAGATAGGATGGATGGATAAATATGGATAAATAGGATGGATATGGGATAGTTAGATAAGATGGATAGATAGGATGGATGGATGTAAGGATGGATAAAATGGATATGGATGGATGGATAGATAGAGATAGGTTGGATATGGGATGGTTGGATAAGATGGATGGACGTAAAACGAATGGACAAGAATGGACACAAATGGACAGATACGGATGGATACAGATGGACACGGATGGACAGATACGGACAGACAGACAGATGAGATGGATGGGATGATAAGATGGATAGATAGGATGGATGAATAGAATGGATAGATATGATGGATGGATAGGACTGATATGGGATGGTTGGATAAGAAGGATAGATAGGATGGATGGATGGATGGATGGATATAGATAGATAGGATAGATCTGGGATAGTTAGATTAGATGGATGGATAGATAGATGGGGACAATTATCTGCAAAATATACTATATAAAATTGCATGACCGAATAATAAACCTACAACAATCTTTTGTTTAGACAAGGTAAGGAGAGCAGGTTTAATCAATAACAATTTTCACATCAACCTCCCTTGAAAATTCTCACAGATAGTGCGTTACACCAAAATCCCCAATATTTGGAACAGCACATCTTTCAAAACATCTGCAAATATCTGCAGCAGTGGCAAGCAGCTTGTGCTTTTAATCGATTTCTATACATATAAAGTGACGTTTTAAGGTCGACTCGATGCTATAGCAAAACGCAGATTATTGAACATTCTGATGCTTCTCTTTGTATTGTCGAGGCTGATCTTCCCTTTTATTATGGATGTCATTCGACATCACCCGTCTTTGTTTTATAAGTCTGGCTGAAGTGTTTTAAAGTGTTAATGGTGTGGGCGTAGCGCGCACCTGTCAGCTCATTTGAGCGTGCTCTCTCCGGTTCGGCTCAGAGCTCCTGTGTTTATCCTGTGCTTATAATCGTCAGTCCGACAGTCTGTCCCTACGGAGCCGCTGTCAGACCACCGGGGACTATAAGTGACGCACACAACCCACGCACCGCAGGCCTTCTTCAGACTGAAAACACACTTAATCTTACAATACCTGCACCAGGAGGAAGCAGTCTGTTGTTTCATGACATGCAGGAACTTATTTTGAAATCTTACACCTCCTTACAGTACCAGAAAACTACATCTCGCTCGTTTTGCTGCCAGTCTCCTATTTTTATTCCCTCCTGCTTTTTATTCACCTTGATGTCTGGTCTGAAAGCACGCACTTAGTTTCCGGAAGATATTCCTAGTTACATCTGTAGCAGTGTTACGAGTGCAAATTGCTTGTTAATGTCTTAAATGTATAATTTCTGTCCCTTTTATATGTAACCCTGTCTGTCAAATTCAAGCTAGTATCATGATCTAATAATGAGATTTGGAGCATCAAAGTTTGATTTCACATTCAATGTTTGACAAGACCAGTCACTATTAAAAGTTATCAATGTTATATCTTTACAGAAAGTTCATTACATAATATTAGATCATTTTATGCAGAAAACAGTAAATCCCTAAAGAATTACTTTACAGTAGCAGGGTTTTAACAGACAGTGTCACATATTAGTGATGCACCTATGTATCGGCCGCCGATATTTATCGGCCGATTTTTGATGAATTTGAAACCATCAGCATATCAATAGCATGAGAAAGGCCGATACCGATTTGTTTATTAATTAACTGCATAAAGAAATCCATTATATGTAAAAAATGAGTTAATGTTGTTAATAAAATAAATGCTGAATAGCAAAAACCACCTTTTAAGGTTGTCATGTTGTCTTATTATATTTGTTTTAGCTTAATTTGTGCCTCTCTTCTTATGTTGGTAAGTTGAATGTTAATTAGATCCAATCCATGTTCAGTAAAAATAATTTGATGCAGAAATAAACTAGCTAATAGACCAACTGTATAATATTGTATAAAAGTGTTTAATATCGGCATCGGTATCGGACAGAAGTTGTCTGTTTAAATCGGTATCGGCCTAAAAAAATCCTATCGGTGCATCCCTATCACATATGTTTGAAACTGAATGTAGCTGGCTTGATGCTCACAGTCAAAGATAAAAAAAAAACTAAAAACCTTATTAAAAGAAAAAAAGTACTGTGATACATATGGTTATCGTGATATTAAATTAATCCTATTGTGATATAAGATTTTGGTAATATCGTCCACCACTAGTGTACATTCTTCAATGATGTACTGTACCTAAAATCTTAAAGTAGAGGTTCTTGCCTGAAAGGTTCTTTACAGCAATGTCATGGAAGAACCATTTTTGGTTCCTTAAAAAACTATTCGGTGAAAGGTTCTTAGAAACAGTTATTTCATACCTTTTGGAAATCTAAAGTACCTTTACTTACTACAAAAAAAATTATAACAAAGGTTCTTTTGATGCTAAAGGGTCTTTATGGAACCATTCAGCCACAAATGGTTCTTCTATGGCACCTTTATTTTTAACTGTCACAGCTAGATTCATTCATCAGTTTATCACCGAGTCTACTTGCACAGATCCTGTAAACTCCAGCAGAATACTTGATCCCTCACCTCAACAAAGATACTGTCAAAAATAACAACTTAAGCGTAAACGTTACTCCCAGCTACCAATCAATCCACTCCTCCCCTGACTTTTAAAAGGGTTCATCTCTTTAGCCCTGGGCTTTCGAACAGTTTGCAAGCTCTTACTAATGCGTCCCTAGGTTCACCTGCAGCTCCGAAAGGATTTCCCATGAGGTTGAGCCAGCTGGAACACAGGCCCAACCTTGTGTTTACCCCCTAACCACACCCTGGGGTCTGCCTAACTTCTTCTCATCACACCCTAACAGCTGTACCTCAAACTAAAAGTGAGCATCATTCATTTTAATGAGGACATTTAGCTGACACTAAGGGAGAGAATCATTCGAATGCCAAAAACATCACTTTCCCTGTTAAATGTGTGTTTCACTTTGGGAAAGGTGCAGTTGAGCCTATTAGTAAGATAGGAGTTAGAAAACTTGTTTAATTTTGGTATTTTTAACCCTTACATGTTTGGCCAATCATCAGATATTCACGTCTATAGATGGCTTCAGCAGCAGCAAAACCATAAACAAACAGCTTTTGTGACCCAAACTTAACTTCCGTTAAAGTTAGACCAGATTCGAATAGGCCTATAACGATTATTTTTAATAAAAAGCAAAATAAATAACCAGTAAATTACCTTAGTCACATCATAGTTTAAGCGTCAACCATTAGACTTAAAATGTGTAAAATGAATGTATACAATGTTAGCAAAATGTCCTTAAATTCTTGCCTGGCTACCAAATCCGCACATTAGTGTGATCCATGCTCGTTGTGTCCCCTCGTCTTTTGGAAACCGAAACATTTGTATTTACCACAATGTATTTGATCCATCCAGAGGCCAGTTTAGTCGCGAACACCGGTCCAGACTGATAAACAAGCATAGAACGCAAGTTAACTTGGGACATGCGCGTATACGCAGCAACGCGCGTGCGTCACATGTCTATACATGTACTGTATGCATATGATCTCCTAATTTCCCCATTTGTAGCAAACTGTCCTAATATTTTATTATCAATTACAAAATTAACTACATAAAGCCCTATATTTTCAGATTTTATCAACAGATGCATAAAATACAGTAGGCTACGTTAAAAATACAGACTCATGATAATTTAGACACTAAAGTAGTAAAAGCAAATCATTAAAGTAACACTTAAAAAAATTATAATAATTAAAAATGCCATATTTTCATATAACTAATATCATTTTATAATGTAATTCAACGTGGCTTAAACAACATTGTAATTTATGTAGGCCTACCTCATTTGTAAATTGTAAATCGTTTTGGACCCAATTGTCTGCTAAGTGACAAAATGTAAATAATGTACTAATGATAAAACATACATTATTTCCAATTTCTTAATTCGTTTTTCTGTTATTTCATAGACATTTAACATTTTATTATTTTATGTGTTTAAGGGTTACCAATAACATATAGCCTAGGCTATAACTTACGAGACACTACTTTGAGCTAACCCCGACCCCAAATTTTTGCCATTGGTTAAGCCAATGTTATGCCATATTCAAACAAACAGAAATTACACACTTCACCCTTAATATTATCAACAACTTATGTTGCCATGGAAACCCCAAGTCCCAAAAAGTATGATGTTACAAATCATGTAATGAAAAGTAGCACTTCCAGACTATTTGTACTGCATTTATCTTAAAGAGTAGGCTACCTGGTGTTAGCAACCAGACCTTTCAAACAAGTAAGAAGCATCACATTTCCGGCTGACGTCAGAGATATTCAGGCCAATCACAACGTACAAATTAGCTGGCCAATCAGGGACACAGAGCTTTTCAAACCCATGTGTTTCAGGAAGAGAGTGAAAGCTGGAGCTACAAAAATGTACGGTATGTGAAAAATAATGTTTTTCACATTGTATTATCCCAAATACACAAATAACATTGTTTTTAGCAATGAAAATGTGTTCTTTAACATTTAAGAATACAAATAAAATACACTGTACTCTGAACTATAAGTTATATGTAGTTATGTAAGAAGTTGGATTGAATGCATACTGTCATTTCTGATTTGATATTTAAAACATTTAGTTAACACTAAGACTTTAGTAAACAATCTTTGTATACTTATACCTTTGTATTTTTGAATATTCATTTGTTTAAATCAAGTTTGTAATGTTGTGATTCATCTCAGAGCTGTTTGTTTGGTTCATGGCTGCGAATTGTTTACTGAACATTTCTGCATACCTATGGAGAAAATGAATTTATTGTTTTATAAAGCGATTTACCTGCAAATCAACAAACAAGATCAAACTAAACCACAATAAAAATCAAGAAAAATGAGTGATGTGGGAATTAACATGTAAAATAATTTAAAGCAATTAACAACAAAGATACAATTTGTCAGTCATGTAAAAATAAAATAAAATACAAAGAAATAGGAATTGAAAAAATACCATTAAAACCAATGAATTCCCCAGCAGTCACTTAATATATACACCAGCAGTGAGCTTGAGACAAATGTCAACAGACTTTTTAATTTGGTGCGCTTTTCTTATTGGTGCCAAAACAGAAAGTGGAAGACATGTTTAATGAAGTGGCAGAAATGGTGCTGATAAGTGGAGATTCAATTATACTGAAGTTTCTCGGGCACCGGGTATGAAGAAGTCGTGGGTCTGTTATACCTCGCTGTCATGCAGAAAATTGGCTGTGCTCAAGCTGTGAAGTCTGGGAACAAATTA